>NC_142869.1:184697500-184997500 GCF_051225735.1 Oryctolagus cuniculus
AGGAGGAGAGAGACGGCATGCACCAGGAGCATCTATGGGGAACATCTAAGGGAACCCGTGCAGCCCCCGAGAAAGCCGGCCGGCGGTGTGCCGCTCCCCTGCGGAAGTGGGGAATGTGGCCAGGGGGAACTGCCCTTCCACGGAGGTGGAAGGGATAGTAGCCAACCCGGGAAGAACCAGCAGCAAACCCGGGGAGGGCCGAGCAGACGAAAGAACAGCGCAGGGTCCTGTGTCGTTCCTCCACGAAGACGGGGAGCGACAAGGTGCTGCCCGCGTCTTGTTCTGCGGCGCTCTGCAGGGACAGCAGCACTTGACGATGTCGTGTCTGCAGGCTTTGCATTTCTGCCGGACACAGCTGCAAGTGGTCACCGTGCGACTTGTGTTTGCAGTCACTTGTCGGTGTGGCCTCTCAGCCTGCCTTTTTATCAGAGGCCCAGGTTTGCGGAGAAGGAGCCTGCCTGTCTCACATGGGCAGGGAAGATCTGGAAATGAGCTGTGTTACTCTGAGGCCCGGAAGCCCAGCTCCCACACCTGGCGGCGCTTGGTGGCCAGTGACCCGGCGCAGGCTGTTCCGATGAGAAGAGAGTTCTCTTGGAAGTCGCTGCGAGCTCGCATGTGTGGTTTGCTGTTGTCACTTTGTCGTGGTAGTGGACATTGATCTTCATGTTGTTTCCAATTTCTTCCAGAGATACGAGGACTATGGAATGACTCCTCCTTCAGGGCCGCTGCCACGGTAAGGCTTCCAGAACGGATGTGACCTGCCTGTCTCGCGTGGGCTGGTTTTCTTTACCTTAAGTTTGTGGACTCATTTTTCTTAGCTGAGATGCACAGACGCAGTTGACTGTCCCTTGCTCTAACGGGGAAAGTTGAAGTCTAATTCTGTGTCCAGAAGTGACAGGCTGACCAGCTCGCCTGGCTGAGCGCTCCTTGGAACACTGCTGGGAGGGCTAGACAAGCTGTTAAGACCGAAGCAGACACCCCCCCGCCCCCAGGAGCTAACGGCGGCGTAGCAGTCGCGAGCCAAGGCCCAGGAACCCGCAGAGGGGAGCCCTGCCCGGCGCCCCTGTTCTCGAGTCTGCTGGTTCTGGAGGACACGGCTGAGCGGCTGAGAAGTCGGGCAAAGCCCCAGGTGGCTCCCTGGATCCCCCAGCTTTCCCGCACGAGCTTGGAGGTGCGAGTAGTGAATGAGGGGTTTTTAAAAACAAACTTATTTATTGATTTGAAAGAGAGAGAGAGACAGAGAGACAGATATCCTCTATCCCCTGGCTCATTCCCCAGATGGCTGCAAAGGCCAGGGCTGAGCCAGGAGCCAGGAGCTCCATCCGGGTCTCCCCTGGGGGTGGCAGAGCCTGAACTCTTGGCCCATCCTCCACTGCTGTCCCAGCTGCATTACAGGGGGCTGGATTGGAAGTGGAGCAGCCGGGACAGGAACCGTAGGTGGCAGCCGGCGTCACCCGCTGCACCGCAGCGCCTGGCCCCAGGGTTGAGACTCCTGATGCTGTAACAGGAAATGCATCCGTTATCTAGAAGATCTGTGTAACTTGGTGTGGTATTTCCCCGATGGCAAGTGTCCCGAGTCCTGCGGGGGTGAGATCAGAGCCGCTCAGAAGTGCACAGCAGAGCAGGGGTTTCGGGGGCAGTCTGAAACCCTCGGCGCTGTTTGCAGTAATGCTTGGGGCTGCCACTTGCTGGGTGTTGGAGCTGTGTCGGGAAAGGCTGACATATCAGTTGACACCATCTGAAACGTTGATGAAAACCTCCTCAGTTTCCACGCTTGTCTTCTGTGAGGGCAGATGTCCTTCCTGAAGTAGCGCCGGGCCCCGACCAGTATGAAGTGTGGGCGCCTAGTTGTCTGTGGTCAGCAGGCGGAAGGGTGGGTCAGCCCTCCACTGGTGTGGGGGAGAGAGGTCGGAGAATGCAGTTGATTTCATGAAAAGCGTGTGTTTTCTGTATATAAGATTGATACGGTTATTTTTCCATGTTTTAAGTATTTAAAAACCTGCTCAATGTTAATTCCTAATGGTGTAACTATTAAGAGATAAAGCCCATGTGCATGGAAGCCCAGTGATTCCAGGGAGTCTGAAGGGGTCAGAGCGAGAGCCACCCCCTGGGTGCACTGGTGCACAGCCGTGGTGGACGGCAGTGTCGGCCGAGGCGTGCTGGGATCCGGGCGGGCTGGCCTGGCTGCAGCGTGGCCATCGGGAGTTTTGAAAGCTCCCTGGGGCTGGTCACGCAGCGCCAATGCTGAGAACCAAGGCTTTGGTCAGCTGCCACAGATGAGCAGGCCCGGGACTCGGCCGTGCCACCTGTCTGTCAGGAAGCTAGAACACCCCTTCTTGCTTTTTGTTCACAGAGAAAGGTGTCCGATCGTCGGCCAAGGTTTGTCCCTAGTGTCAGAGTTAGCTAGTGAGTGGACAGGAAGAGGCCGGGAGAGATGCGTGAGAGGTGTCTCAGTCTCCTGTGGGGCCGGGGCGAGACGTGGTCCTGACGCCTGGCTGTGCTTTGCTTTCAGGCCAAGCTTCGGTCCCGCATTGCTGCAGCCTTCAGAGCTGGGGGCCTCCGACCCCCAGCAGCCGCAGGCGTCGGCTGAAGCTCCGTTTGCTGCCCGAGGGATCTACGCAGACGATGGGCCCGCGGCAGCCCGGCCTCGGCCCGTGGGCAGCACCACAGGTACCTGTGTGGGCTGAGCGTGCGTTTCTGAGCTGCAGGACGGGCTTTGGGACTGTATCTGAACACTGTCTTAGGCTTCGCCGAGTCTCAGCGAGGTGGGGGGGGTGGAAAGGGAGGCGGCCGAGACCCCTGCGGCTGGTGTGTTCCTGAGTGAGCCCCTTCCGGTGGGATTCACAGTGCACTTCATCCCCCAGAACACTTCCCACTCTTAGAGTAACGAGACCCGCGTCAGAGCACTTGGCATGGCATTAAACAAGCGTTCGTGCAGTATTTCAAGGATTTCCCTTCTATTACCTGTAATGCTTAATTAAAAATCCATACCAGAATGTCTCCAGTAGGAAGAAGTTCCTGGCTTTGTTTTTAAGTGAACATAGTTCTGGAAATCTTGACACCAATGAGAAAATGGTTTTCAGAAAATTCTAAAATATTTTTATTGCATTGCTTTAAGAAACATGTTGCATAATTTGATTTATTTACAAAGGTACAAGGAGACGTCCAGAAGTTCATGGGAAAATGGAATCAGAGAGGAGGGGGAGTAGGTGCTGTGGCTCAGCGGTGAGCCACGCTTGGGCTGCCTGCGCCCTACGTTGCAGCGCCTGGGTTCGTGTCCCGCCTCTGCCTCCTGGTGTGAGAAGGAGGGGCCTTGCCAGCCTTGGTAAAGCAGAAAGGGAGTGATAGTGCCTTCTGAGTTGCGTGTCCCCGATGAGATTAGGAATGAATTTACTGCTAGAAGATGAGGAGATGAGAAAGAAACATTTGTCATGGGGTCTCCTGGGGGGTCTGGGTTCAGCGCAGAGCGAATCCTCCCCAGGTTCAGTCGATGCGTGCTGTTTGTGACTGATGTGTCCTGAGATCTTGGCAAGTGCACCTGGATTCCTCTGATTGGCCCAACAGAAGTGTACGTGCAAACGCTGAGAAACGCGTTCCAAGCCCTAGTGAGGACCGGTGCCCGGCAGTGGACACGCAGGCCCGGCCAGGCAGGCCTGAGGCTGTTCTGGCGCTGGGCTGGCGTGCCTCAGCAGCGTCCCGAGATTCAGATCTGTCCCCCCAGATGAGAGATGAGCGTCTTCCGTTTCATAAAAGCAGCTCATTGACAGCCGCCGCTGTAGCACTGGGGTTCTGATCGCCACCCCACGCTCCCGGACCGACGGTAGCTTCAGATCCGAGTTCTTTCTGGCTCTGTACAGCTCTGCATGCTTTGGACGGTGCCTGGAGTTTGCTGTTACTTCATGGTGCATTTTATTATAAACGTGCGCCCTTCCGTTTGCCCCATTCGTTTCCTCGGCTTCCTTGAAGACTGAAGCTTCAGTGAAAGGAGCCGCTGCATGTTAAACCATTTTTTTTTGCTGCTGTCTAACTTTCTGGAGGATGGTGTACACCTTTAAAATGCCATCCAGGAGGCAGTGTAGGCCATTGTGGCCTTTTATTCTCATATTTATTTGTACGAAAGAGAGAGAGAGAGAGAGCGAGCTCTCCACCTGCTAGTTTACTCTCCAGATATTAACAGCCAGGGCTGGGCCAGGCCCACGCCAAGAGCCCAGAACTCTATCCCAGTCTCCTAGGTGGGCATCAGGGACCCAAGTACTGGGCCTGTCTGCTGCCTCACCAGGCGTGTGTGAACCGGAAGCTGGACAAACGCAGAGGTCCTGGACTGAACCAGGCACTCCAGTGCGGATGCCGGCAACCCGAGCCGCGTCTTAGCGGCTGTGCACAGCTCCCACGCCTTCTGGGCTCTTCTGGTGTTCTCCGTGGTCTGTCAGTCAAAGCGAAGAGCTGTCCTGCCCCTCCACACCCTCCTGCTCGCCCCCATGGCTGCACGCGGGAAGCTTGCTGCGCCGCTTGTACACTCAACAGTGAACTAACTTTGTTTGGAAAACTAGACACGTAGGAATTGCTTGTTTCACACGTTTGGAGAGGAAGTCACTTTCTAATAATTTCTAAGAGTAAGAGATGAAACTGGATAAAAATTTGTACTGGGAAGTGTTAAGACCTATTAGAGGCCTTTATGGCTATAGAAAACTATCAAATGTATGTACGTGTGTGTGTGTGTGTGTGTGTGTGTGTGTATGACCAAGAACAAAAAGAAAAATACTCCTGGGGAAAGTGTACAGTGGATTATGACCAAGAAATGTTTTTATTACAGACAGTTTGTATAAATTGATAAACCAGCAAAGGTGGGAAGAAAGAATTCACTAAAGAAACCTGTGCGTGTGTGTGTGTAAGTGTGTGTGTGTTATAAACATGAACAAGGAAAAAGCCCAGTTTTGAAAATGGTTAAAGAAAGGCAAATGCAGACCACAGAGGCCACGTTTCAGTCATGATGTTCTTTTCATAATAATGTGGCGTGGTGAAATTAGCATGTGGCTCCTTCGCACGTGCAGTGGGGCTGGTGCTCCGTGCCTCTGTGAGTGTTTGCTAATCACAGAAGATAAAGTGCCCCAAACAGTGCCTGGCAGGTCGTAAGCTTCCAATAAATACGAGCCGTCTTAATTATTATCATTATCATCATCATTATTTCCAGCGGCGGCATAAAACGCTAAGCTTTTGGAAAGCATTTGGCAGTAGGACTCGTTCATGAGCCCCCGACCTGGTAATTCCACTGTGGGAGTCCAGACTGCCTCTCCCCAAATATAAAATATGGGGGGGGGGGTAACCACACGTGCCAGATTTTATTACAGCAGTATTCATAATAGCAACAAACAGCCGTGGACGCCCTGAACACGCACGCAGTCATAGGAGCTCAGTGGATAAAGTCTGCAGCTGTTTGCAATGAAGTCAAGACGCACCAGCAAAGGGAAGCTGAGGTTCACCTGTCCCCTCTCCCGCTCCGTACCTCATCTGTTTCATCTCTGTTAATCCTGACCCAGCCCTCGGTGGCAGGGTTTTTGAGTACCCCTGGCAGCAGTGGGGACTAGAGGCCCAGGGCCCCAGCTCAGCCTGCTCGGCAGCGGCCTGAGGGTTGCTGTCAGGGAAGTCTGCCGCTAAGTGAACAAAGCAGGATGCAAAGTCGTGTCTGAGTTGTATGATGCGGAAGGCGTGCTCTTCCCCCGCAGGCGGCTGCACCTCACAGGCCTGGGGAGCGCGGCAGGTGCAGCTCCAGCGTCTGCTGAGCCAGCGGCGCTGCCCGGCGCCCCGGCAGGATACTCGGCTCCGGAGAGCCTGGCCAGCTCCCCTGACCATCAGTCTGCGCTGTAAAGCTGTGCAGTTCTCGGTTTTAAATCATCTGATTGTTTGGATTGAGGTTGTGTAGACTGCTGGAGTAGGAGGGGCCCAAAGGAGGGGAGAGCTGCCCCACCCCAACCCCGTGAGCGCTCTCACCCCGTGCAGGACCTGTCTGAGCATCACGGAGGGCTCGGAGGACTCCAGGTTTGGAAACAGTTTTTCATTTGCCTGTACTCAAAGGCCGCCTTTGTCTGCCTTGCTCTGAGTCTGGCGGCCAGGCAGGCGCTGGGTGTGCAGGTGTGGGAGGCCCGGCTTTGGCGGCAGGCACCCCACAGAGGAGGCTGCATCCATGAAGCTGTGCCATCAGGAGCCTGATGCCTGCCTCCTGGGGAGAGAGCCCCTGCCAGTTCACACACCTGCCTCCTGGGGAGAGAGCCCCCACCAGTTCACACAGCCTGCCTCCTGGGGAGAGAGCCCCCACCAGTTCACACAGCCTGCCTCCTGGGGAGAGAGCCCCCACCAGTTCACACAGCCTGCCTCCTGGGGAGAGAGCCCCCGCCAGCTCACACAGCCCGCCTCCTGGGGAGAGAGCCCCCGCCAGCTCACACAGCCCACCTCCTGGGGAGAGAGCCCCTGCCAGTTCACACAGCCCGCCTCCTAGGGAGAGAACCCCCCCCCAGTTCACACAGCCTGCCTCCTGGGGAGAGAACCCCCCCAAGTTCACATAGCCCGCCTCCTGGGGAGAGAGCCCCTGCCAGTTCACACAGTCTGCCTCCTGGGGAGAGAGCCCCCACCAGTTCACACAGCCCACCTCCTGGGGAGAGAGCCCCCCCCACCAGTGCACTCAGCCCACCTCCTGGGGAGAGAACCCCCCCTTCACACAGCCCGCCTCCTGGGGAGAGAACCCCCCAGTTCACACAGCCCACCTCCTGAGGAGAGAGCCCCCCCACCCAGTTCACACAGCCCGCCTCCTGGGGAGAGAGCCCCTGCCAGTTCACACAGCCTGCGTCCTGGGGAGAGAGCCCCCCCAGTTCACACAGCCAGCCTCCTGGGGAGAGAGCCCCTGCCAGTTCACACAGCCTGCCTCCTGGGGAGAGAGCCCCCGCCAGCTCACACAGCCTGCCTCCTGGGGAGAGAGCCCCCACCAGTTCACACAGCCTGCGTCCTGGGGAGAGAGCCCCCCCCAGTTCACACAGCCCACCTCCTGGGGAGAGAGCCCCCCCAGTTCACACAGCCTGCCTCCTGGGGAGAGAGCCCCTGCCAGTTCACATAGCCCGCCTCCTGGGGAGAGAGCCCCTGCCAGTTCACACAGCCTGCCTCCTGGGGAGAGAGCCCCCACCAGTTCACACAGCCTGCCTCCTGGGGAGAGAGCCCCCCCCACCAGTGCACTCAGCCCACCTCCTGGGGAGAGAACCCCCCCTTCACACAGCCCGCCTCCTGGGGAGAGAACCCCCCAGTTCACACAGCCCACCTCCTGGGGAGAGAGCCCCTGCCAGTTCACACAGCCTGCCTCCTGGGGAGAGAGCCCCCCCAGTTCACACAGCCAGCCTCCTGGGGAGAGAGCCCCCACCAGTTCACACAGCCTGCCTCCTGGGGAGAGAGCCCCCCCAGTTCACACAGCCTGCCTCTTGGGGAGAGAGCCCCCGCCAGTTCACACAGCCTGCGTCCTGGGGAGAGAGCCCTCACCAGTTCACACAGCCTGCCTCCTGGGGAGAGAACCCCCACCAGTTCACACAGCCCGCCTCCTGGGGAGAGAACCCCTGCCAGTTCACACAGCCTGCCTCCTGGGGAGAGAACCCCCCCAAGTTCACACAGCCCGCCTCCTGGGGAGAGAGCCCCCGCCAGTTCACACAGCCTGCCTCCTGGGGAGAGAGCCCCCCCAGTTCACACAGCCTGCCTCTTGGGGAGAGAGCCCCCGCCAGTTCACACAGCCTGCGTCCTGGGGAGAGAGCCCTCACCAGTTCACACAGCCTGCCTCCTGGGGAGAGAACCCCCCCAAGTTCACACAGCCTGCGTCCTGGGGAGAGAGCCCCCCCCAGTTCACACACCTGCCTCCTGGGGAGAGAGCCCCCCAAGTTGAGCTCCTTGGGATCTCAAAGCCTCAGGCGAGAGGGAGCCGGGTTTCATCTTGATGGCTCCCGGTGTCTCTCACCTTCCTTGTAAAGAAGCAAGGCCGTCCTGGTCGGTAACCTGCAGAAAGGAGCACACGTTCCCTGGGACATCTTATGTCCCTAGTCCTTTGGTGTCTAGCCAGGAAAGTAAGAGCCCCGGTGTGAGCTTCTACTGAAAGGAAATCGAAGCCCAAGAACCCAGAAGCTCAGCACGTGTGTGCGCGCGCACATGTGCATGTGTGTTTATGTGCACGTGTGTTTATGTGTGTACATATGTGTGTGCGTGTGTGCTACTCTGTGTGTGCTACTGTGTGTCATTCTTGGAGACAGAGCTAGCGCTGTGTTTGAGCCGTGCTTGCCATCCATCGTCCTTAACGGGGTCGGTGGTCAGAGCTGACGCCTCGTTCTAGAAGTGTTAACCGGGCCCCTCCGACCACATTCCTTCCAGGCTCCCAGATCCAGCACCTGACACAGGTGGGAATCGCCAGCAGAATTGGAGCCCAGCCCGTGGAAGTCCCCCCAGGCAGAGGCAGCCAGTTCGGGGGCCCAGGCTGGCCCGCGTACGGGGAGGACGAGGCAGCACGGAGAGAGGCCGTGAGTATCTTGTGCTGGGGCCATCGGTTAACGCTCAGACGTACTTTCTCATTTAGCTGTTTCTACTTTGGGATCCATTTCTGAAACTTTAGGCAAGTTCTTCACCCTCACTGTTTTCCCCTCACGTGTTTTTCCTTGTAGTTTCCAATTTTTAATATTATTTAAAACAGTTTATCGGAGAGGGAGAGGGACAGAGAGAGCTCCCAGCTGCTGGTTCACTCCCCAGACGCCCCGTCGGCCGGGGCCAGGAGCTCCGTCCAGGTCTCCCGTGTGGGAGGCAGGGAACTGACTGCTGCCTCCCGGGGTCTGCGTTAGCAGAAAGCTGCTCGGGAGTTGCGGGCAGGTGTGGGACCCAGGTCCTCTGACGTGGACACAGGTGTCTCGCCGGCATCGGAACCAGCAGGCCAGGACCCTGCCCGCTGAGTTCTCGCCCCGCCCACTGTGGGAGGGAGTTGACATCACGCTTTGCAGAAATGAAGTGTGCAGGTTTTGCTGGGGCCGACTTCAGGCTTTAAGCAGTGAATTTTGACCTGTAGGTGACTGAGCTCTGGACTTTGGTGTGACCAGTAAGTCCTCCCGCCCTTCCCTGTCTCCCTGTGTGTTTATTGTCGCCATTTCTATTCGCACCACCACGGGCACTCTCAGGCACAGGTATCCTTTCTGCGGCTTCTAATCTCTCAGTGTGGACACAGGTAATTTCTTCAACTGCTTTCCTTGGTTTTTTCCCGAGAATTCTGCACCAGGCGATGCATTAATGAGGTTTAAAAATGCAAGCCCAGGGGCTGGTGCTGTGGCATAGTGGGTAAGACCACCCCTTGCAGTGCCGGCATCCAATATGGGCGCCGGTTCAAGTCCCAGCTGCTCCTCTTCTGATCTAGCTCTCTGCTATGTCCTGGGAAAGCAGTAGAAGATGGCCCAAGTCCTTGGGCCCCTGCGCCTGCGTGGGAGACCTGGAAGAAGCTCCTGGCTTCGGATCGGCGCAGCTCTGGTTGTTGCAGCCATTGGGGAGTGAACCAGTGGATAGAAAACCCACCCCCCCCCCATTTAAAAAAAATTTAAAAAGCAACCCCAAGGGTCCCTGTCATCTCTCCCTTCCCTTCTTTCTCTGCCGCCCCAGCAGACACATGCAGTCCTGCCACGACTGGACGCTTGCACTCTGGAAGGATATTGACTGTGCAATGTGATTTTTCCTAAAGAAGACTTTTCAAAAATGATTCATTAATTAACAGTTAATTGAGAGGCAGAATAACGGGGTGGGGGGCATCCCATCCACTGGCTCAGTCTCCAAATGGCCACAACATCCAGTGCTGTCCAGGCTGGAACCAGGAGCTTGGAACTCCATCCGGATCTCCTACGCAGGTGCAGGGGTCCAAGTACCTGGGCCGTCGTCTGCTTTCCCAGGTGCATCAGCAGGGTTCTGGATCGGAAGCAGAGCAGCTGCGACTCGGACCAGTGCTCAGCGTGGGATGCTGGGGTTGCAGGGGGCAGTGTAACCCGCCCTGCCCATGCCAGCCCCTGAAAGAGACATTCGTGCCCCTGTAATCTGGTGTCTGCACCGAGCCCGTGCATGGCCTTCTTCCTCTGCCTCCATTGTGCCTGGCTCAGCTTTGTGAAGCGTTCTCCCGTGCAGCCTGGTGCTGTTCGCTGTGGAGCAGGTCCTCGTCACGGACCGAGAGCTGCAGCACGGCACCAACCCAGCACACAGACTTAGTACCTGCATGCGTGTGAAGGTTTCAAAGGGGCCATGGAAGTGTGTGTTCTCAGAGAAAATTATGCACGGATTTCAAAAATTTTATCCTAAAATAAACTTACCTTTTCATTCTGTTTTTCCATGAGCTTTTTGAAGTACACTCATATACACAAGAGAACCCCCCCACTGGAAAAATACTTTTTTAAAAAGTTACTGAAATGTAATCATTTTTGTTAAGTGGATGACAGATTAATCTGTGGTCTGCAAACATTAGCAAAATTGTTGTCCACTTTAGCGCAGACAGCTTGTTAAGGGAGAGACTCCAAGGAGCGCTCTAGACAGCACGGACCACAAGGCAGGTGGCAGCTGAGACAGACCGTGTTCTCTGAGCCGGCGGCGCTGCCTGGCCCCGTGCACAGCTCGCCCGGATCCCAGGGCGGCCGCACTGGGCGGTGCCGCAGCCCTCCGCCCTCGGCGGGCTCCCGGCTGTCCCCGGCTGACCTGTCTGCACGCGGTCAGCTCGGGCCCTCAGTGCCGCCGCGCACCCAGCGGCACCGGGGCCAGGCTCGGCTGGGCTGGGAGGCGGGCGGCGGGCAGAGGGGCCCCGGAGCGCGGCCGCTCCCTCTTGTTCGCGTGCGGGAGGCACAGTAACGTCTGCCGTGTTTTTCAGACCCACTTGCTCGGACGCCAGGAGTATTCCTCGCCGCTGTTGCAGGTGCCAAGGACTTCAGGCAGGGAGCCCTCCGCTCCTCCGGGGAACCTCCCCCACCGGGGGCCGCAGGGTGCGGGGCTGGCCTACCCGGCCAGCTCCACGGAAGACCTGCAGCCCGGCCACTCCTCCGCCTCCCTCATCAAAGCCATCCGCGAGGAGCTGCTCCGCCTGTCCCAGAGACAGAGCCCCGTGCAGAACTTCCACAGCTGATGGGCGCGTGCGCCCTCGCGAGTATCCGCTTCCCGTGGAAGCAGAGCAGGAGGCCGGCCGAGCGGGCGCTCGGGGCGGAGGGAGCGTCTCCCGCGAGCCGCCCGACGAAGGGAACGGGCTGCGGTTTCGGAAGATGCCAGCCGTCCCAGGACACCTCACGCCGCTTCTCGTGGCGCGCTCTGCGCTCCCTTGGGTTCGGTGGAAATGTACTCGCTTTTGGCCAGAAGCCAGCGGCACTTCACAAAAACACAAGGCAGACCTGAGCTAAGAGAAGTAGTGCGTTAGTGTCCTTTTGACAGGCAGCGGAGTGAGATGCGTGGTGGCGCGGGCTCAGGGAATCCGGGTGTCCGTGGGGCTGTGGACGCACCTGCCGCTTTGTTCCCTGAGAAGGGAGTTCCAAGACGTTTCCTCAACAGCTCCGATGCCCTCCTTCTCTCCGTAGGAACTTGTTTTGATAGGAACATTAACAACCAGAATCCTAAAGCTGGTGGGGATTTTTTGTAAGCTACTGGTGAGAAACCAAACGGTGGGTCGTGGAGCCTGATGATTCAGACGAAGCCATCGCTGCGCTCCTCCTCCTGCACCTGGTGCTGCAGCTGCCAGGGCCACTCCCCCTTCACACCCGCGACACGCAGCTCCGGCTCTTCCCTGGAGGAACACGTTGGAGGTTCCATTTTGTTCTAGGAAAAAACACAACTCGGGGAGGGGCTCATATTTATTTGGTTATTATTCGAAATACACATTGAAGTTTAGATTTGCTTTCTCCGTTGTATCTGCTGTGTCATGATTGGGCACGGGCAGTGCCTGGCTGCACCCCCGCTTCGCACGGGAGGTCCCGCCCCAGCCTTGCACTCGGCTGGCGGCTGGCGATGTGCTCGCGATTGCGTTTGAATGAGGAAGCTCCTGTCAGCAAACAAGCTTCCTAAGAATCCAGAGCCGCCCCATTCTCGATGAGCGCACCCCCGTAGTCGAGACCTGAGTTCCGTGCAGCCTCGCGCGAGCAGGCGGGAAGGGGCAGGAGCAGCGCTGAGACGGGGCAGAGCAGCAGCTGCTCCTGCGCACTTCCGGTCTTGTTCCTTTAGGGACGAGCCCGCCTGTGCGCCTCGGGCCTGGGAGGGCAGACTGTGTGGCTTAGGGTTACTCCAGAGCAGACAGTTCCCCACTTGGGTGCGGAATGTGGTGACGAGAGCCGGTGTGTTTCCTGGTGTCTGAGTGCAACAGGAGAGCAGGCTTAGAGAAGAGATACCCGCCCTGAGCCTCTTTATGAGATCGACTCATACTTTAACTAAACAACAGGCACACCGCTAGCATTTGGGGCTCGGGTTTTGAGGCCCCTGGAACGGTTCAGTGGGCGTCGGAGGTGCAGTCGCTGGTTCCAGGCTCGTGTCTCAGCACGTCCTCAACCCAGGGTGCCCTGCAGGCTTGCCGCTGACAGGGCACGGGGCTGCTGGGAAGAACAGGTGTAGCCAGCTTCCACGTGTGCTCCTCTGAAGTGCAGGGGTGCAGGGGAGTACGTCTCGAGAATGTTAACCAGGGCTGGGGGCCGTGCTGGGCAGTCCTCAGAGGCTCGCACGGGCCGGGGAGAGAAGCCCCTCTCGCTACCTCCTCAGTCTGGGTCTCATAGCAGACTCTCCCCACGCAGAGGCGTCTGGCGATCACTCCGAAGCTGCCTGGGCTCCTGAGTCTGTCCTTCCTGCTGAGCTTCAGGTCCGCCTGCGGGTTCTCTTAGGGACACCTGATGTGCGCTGGAGCCACGCTGCGGCCAGTGGGCTGAATGGCTGCTGCCCCCGCTCCGCCCAGTTCCTGGAGCGTCTGCGCGGAGTGCGTGGGAGCGGTGTGTCTCCACGGGGGGTTGATGGAACAGCGACCCGCTCTGCAGGAGGACGGTAGGGGGTCCACCTGCGCTTTCATCCTTACAGCTGGCGCGCCTCCACGCGGGTGTGAAACCAACGCGAGCAGTGCAGAGCACGCTGGCCTTGCACTTGGCTCCCCAGACACCTGCCAGGCAGGCTCGCCAGCACGCGGGCAGGAGGCAGCTCGGTGGATGCGGCCCCCGTGCTGGCCACGCGTGGCTTTGGGGCTCCGTTCACGGATGAACCTGAAGTGAAAAGCCAGCGTGTACGGCTGCTCTGCGCTTCTCAAGGACCTGGAGGTGACGCGAACTACACGTTTGAGCCAGTGTTTCAGCGGAGATGGGAGCGCGACTGTTGGCCGCCGTGCGCGTCACCGGCTCACTGCAGGGTTCCTTCCCCGGCCGCGTTCTCCTCTGCCCACCTCCCACGTCTCTGGTGGCAGAATCAGACGTGGCCGTGTGTGCGCAGACACGCGTGGAGAATCAGACGTGGCCGTGTGTACAGACACGCGTGGAGAATCAGACGTGGCCGTGTGTACGGACACGCGTGGAGAATCAGACGTGGCCGTGTGCGCGGACACGCGTGGAGAATCAGACGTGGCCGTGTGCGCGGACACGCGTGGAGAATCAGATGTGGCCGTGTGCGCAGACACGCGTGGAGAGAGCACGAAGAATGCGTCTGGGTGAACGCCCTGGGCCGGCCATGTGCAGTCCCCCCTGGAGGGGTCACACAGGGCTCCCCAGCACAGCTGAGGGCCCTGCCTGGTGCATTTTTGCATGTTCACTTCCTCCTGCGCTAACTCCAAAGCAGACTTAGAGGCATCTCTCTGCCGCTGATGTTCTGCCGTGTCTGGCACCAGCCAAGTCAGCGGACACAGTCCTGCCTTCTGACCGCAGAGTCGACGCCCCACAGATGGGTGACAGGTGTAGACGTCCAGAGTTCTCTCTCAGAGCGCAAGGGCAGTCGGGCGTTTGGAACTGGTGGGTCCTGGGGAGACTCCAGCTCCGGAAGCTACTCTGATGGAGAAGGGGTGAGCTGGCGAGGTGGGGGTGGGGGCTGACGATGAGCTGGATTCTGGTCGCGGCCTGGGGATGGTTAGGGAACTGCACGCTTCAGGGAGGTTAGAGGAGGAGGAGGAGGCGGTGCTGTGGACGGTCCAGCTACAGTGGTGCAGCCAGGAAGTGCCCGGGCCTGTGAAGCCCAGAGGAAGAGCTGCTGCGTGTGAGCGTGAGAACGAGCTGGGGGAAGCGCACAGCCGGCCTGAGCGTCACACCCAGGGCCGCTGCTCAGAGCAGGTCTTCGCGGCCAGCCGCTGGCCGGGTGGAACCCGCCGGGGAGCAGGGCGGCTTGTGGATAAGCACACCCGGCCTCCTCTCAGCTGCCCGCGTGCTCTTCTCCAATAGGATTTGAGACTGAGTTTTGATTTTGGAGGCTCAGGACTTCTAAGCAGCAGTTTTTTTGCCAGCCAGAATGTTGGGGCATGAGGCTTGTGACAATGTCCACGGGAAGGTGCACCCGGAGGCCTGGGGCTGCCGTGTCTCCTGTTCCTACACACAGGGTCAGTGTCGACAAGGTGCACCCAGAGGCCAGGGGCTGCCGTGTCTCCTGTCCCCATGCACAGGGTCAGTGTCGACAAGGTGCACCCAGAGGCCAGCGGCTCCCGTGTCTCCTGTTCCTACACACAGGGTCAGTGTCGACAAGGTGCACCCGGAGGCCAGGGGCTGCCGTGTCTCCCGTTCCCACGCATAGGGTCAGTGTCGACAAGGTGCACCTGGAGGCCGGGGGTTGCCAAGTCTCCCGTTCCCATGCACAGGGTCAGTGTCGACAAGGTGCACCCGGAGGCTGGGGGCTGCCAAGTCTCCCGTTCCCACGCACAGGGTCAGTGTCGACAAGGTGCACCCGGAGGCCGGGGGCTGCTGTGTCTCCCATTCCCACGCACAGGGTCAGTGTCGACAAGGTGCACCCGGAGGCCGGGGGCTGCTGTGTCTCCCGTTCCCACGCACAGGGTCAGTGTCGACAAGGTGCACCCGGAGGCTGGGGGCTGCCGAGTCTCCTGCCCGCACGCACAGGGTCATTGCCGACTGCATTTGCACAGCCTCTTGGAGCGCTCCGCCCAGAAGCTGGTCTGTGCTGGCGTTGCTCCCGAGTTAACCATTAAACAAAGCTCCCTTACCCTCTCCTCCCAGAGTCTTCCACAGGAGGGAATCTTGGCCAGAGGGGAGCTGGTAAGAGACGGAGGCAGGCGGGCTCCAGTCTCAGCCCTCCCACTAACTCAGCTCCGGTCGAGTCTCGCCACGCCATTCTACCTCCAGAGCAAGGCCGCGAAGGCAGCGGCTGGGACAGGAGTGCGCAGAGTCCACCTCTGTGCCCGTGGCCACTGCGCGTGAGCCAGGACGCTCGAGCTTCGGTTCTGTCATCTGCCACTCGACACACATTCTCGTCACAAGGGAGGGCTCTGACCGGCGGCTGCTGGAACTTGCTCATGGAACAGACTCGCACTCGTTACCTAGGGAACAAGGAGAGTGCACGTCAGGTTTCTTTGGACGTCCCCGGCGATGGTTGTCGGTGTTTTTACACTAGGACCCCTTTCTCCCACGTGAAAGACAAAAACTGTTCCATCGCGGTGCGATGTCGTTGCCAGGCCTGCGTGGGTGACAGTGCACTTGACCAGTCATCTCACAGGCCTAGAGCAGCACTGAGATGGAGGGAGAGAACATAGGCTGCCTCTGGAAGTGAGAAACAGGAGGTAGGAACCAGCGAGGAAGTGAGGAAAGCTCTGGCTCAGACGCGTTCACGCAGGGCGGTGGCTGTCGGGCTCGGCCCTTGTTTCCGGGGTGGAGCGACTTCGTGCTGAGAGAGAGGATGGAGAGAAGGACTGATCCGAGCCCCCGGTCCCTGCCGGCACGCGCGCCTTCTGGACTCCCCGGAGCATCGAGGAGTCTGTTCTGGTGCCCACTAGATTTCAGGTGTTTATAACTTGGCTCCGTAAGTGTGTGAGTTGGGAATGGTGCAAGGCCAAGTTCAAGCCAGAAACCCCTTGTACTGTTCCTCCTGCAGAAGTGGGAAAAGCAGGGAGGGGGACTCGGGAGTGGAGACCCCACCCCTGGAATCAGCCACTCTAGGCCCCGGGGGTCTGGCTTCAGCAGCGGGGAGGAGACAAGCTCCCCACTTTGGGGGTGGGGCAGCTCAGCATAGCCGCCCTGGGGTGCCGGCTTGTCTCCTACGCTGTCTAGGTCCATGTTCTTCCGACTCATGCTTCCTCATTCCTATATCATGAGCATTAAAGGTACGAAAATGTGCAGAACAAGTCGGGCCCCTTGTGGCACCAGTACTGCACCTTGAACTTGACAATCACAGTTTGCTGGTCTCAAACGGGCACTTCAAATCTCAGTGTGGGTGTATGATTTAGTAACTGAACCTCCCTCTGTTTGTCGGTTACGTTTCTACCCTCCAACTAGCTGCACTGTTTTCTAATGTGCTGTAGAGTTTTTGAAATAATTTATGCAAGTGTTTGGTTTCCATGTTTACAATTTATACCGCTTTCCTAGCATTTTAAATGGAAATGTCAATAAATGCTCTGAATTGGTGTCCAAGTGGTCCTTTCTGTTCATTTCACTCGCCGTGGGCTCGCTTTCTCATGTGTGAAGAGTGGAAACCTGGCGGAGGTGGTCTGTTGGCTCTCTGGTGTGTGTCCCCGTGAGAACATTCCAGGGAATCAGGTTGGGAGGATTCTGTTCAGCGGCAGAATGGTTTTCACCCCCTTTGGAGGTGCCACACCATTCTCCCTGTTCTGTGTCACTGCACCCCACTCGTCAAGTTGATGTATCCACTCGAAGAAGATTCGCTTTGGAATTAAAAGATTAGAAAGAAAGACGAGACCGCCACCTACCCGCAGTATTGAAAGGTGACAGTAAACATAGCGGCGTTTATGGAACCCGAACCCCAAGAGGTTAGGAGCCCCTGGAAGCTCAGAGAAGCACAGGGAACGCCAAGCAGTGGGACACAACAGCTGGACGCACTTCGGGGGTCCTGGGCGGGGTCCTGGAGTGACAGCAGTGAAGACACAGGTGGCAGGGGGGTGACACCAGAGAAAGCAGACAGTCTAGTACCAGTGCGAACAAGCTAAGGGTTGGTTTTGCTGGCGTGGTTATGGTTGACTCTAGTATTATGGGAAGCTGTGCAGCAGCTGTACCGCGACCCTCCACGTCACTTTCACAGGGTTTCTCTGAATCTTAAATTATTGGAAAAATGAAAACGGACTTCCCTGGTACAGGTGAAACTCAGGGGCTTCTGCAGAGGCTGCCGTGGTCCTGCCCCGAGCGCCCACCGCCCGGGCACTCAGGCAGCTCCGCTGACACTGAGACTGCGGTTGGCGGCCAGCCTTCAGGAGCCAGCGGAGGTCGTGGGGTCATCAGGTTAGAGACGAGACCTACAGAGCTGCAGGTGGTAGAGTATGCAGCAGGTGTCCTGGCTGCTTAAGCAAATCTGACAAAACCAAAAATCCTCAAAAGGAATTTTTAAAAACACATACGCACGCTGGTCCTGTGTTCCAGTGTTTTGGTCGAAGCTGAAGAAATGATCTGCACACTTGTAACTCACCTTGCTTGTGTGTTTTAGTAAATGGGGCCTGGTAGAACTTCCACCCCAGAGGCTGCAGGTGCTCAGCCTGTGGGTTTGAAATGACAAGGGGCGGCCTGCCTGGAGGCCAGGCTGAGCAGGTG
This sequence comes from Oryctolagus cuniculus, assembly GCF_051225735.1. Classification (NCBI taxonomy): domain Eukaryota; kingdom Metazoa; phylum Chordata; class Mammalia; order Lagomorpha; family Leporidae; genus Oryctolagus; species Oryctolagus cuniculus. Next base: position 184,715,224 of record NC_142869.1, read on the forward strand.
CGCGTGTGCTGGGAACCCACACTGGCATCACGGGTCCCTCTCCGCTCCGACCTGGCACCTGGGAAACACAGCTCAAGGCAAACAAAACAAGAAAGAACAGAGGTCAGACCCTGGGGCCCAGCTCTGGGCCGCCGAGCGCGGGGAATGTTCTGGGTGCCGGTGCCCTCACTTCCTCCACAGGCCTCTGGTACTTTCCTGGCCACACCTCTGCCCATTCTGCAGTCAGTGGAGGTGGTGTGTGTTTGCCTTCTTTTGTATAAAGACTTGAAAAACTGCAGGTGCATGTCGGGATAAACCACGTTTGCGTGGTTAGGCTGCTATTTGCTGCCCTTGTGCCAGAGTATAGAGTTACAGAAGTACAGAGGAAACTCACCTGGTGGCCTCTTCAGTACTTTTAGCGTTAGTGTTCCGTGTTCGCAGTTGGATTCTGTGATGGGGAAGTCTACCTGAAATCAAGAGTTGTTTTCATTTCTCTCAGTATCTGAGAATTCTGCACTCACAGACACAACATCTGTGCAGGGTTAATAAGACGGGAGTATGGGGTGGGCGTTGTGGACAGTGGGTCGAGCCCCACGTGGGACCCCGGCCCCATGCCGCAGCCTGGTTCATGTCCTTGCTCCTCCACTTCCAATTCCATTTCCTGCCAGTGCGCGCTGGGAGGAGGCAGGTGACGGCTCAAGTGCTGTCCCTGCCGTCCACGTGGAGGGCCCGGGTGGGGTTCCTGGCTCCGGTGTGGCCTGGTCCACCCTGGACTGGCCGCAGCATCTGGGGAGTCTGCTGGGTGAAGTGTCTCCCTCTTGCTCTGCTTTTCAAGGGCATGACAATAAACAGATCTGTAAAGGGCTTAAAACCTACAGTGGGTTTGCTGCATTTCACGATAAGCTAATATTGATTTTTTTCTCCAAAGGAAGCTCTGCACCGTGGCTGCTTTGTTCTATTTTAAGCAGAATCGGATGAGAGTGGACGAGATTTGAATCCTCCCAAACCCGTGAGACAAAGGCGGCAGTGGTGACTGCCGGTGTTGGAAGTCCGAGCACCACGTGTTTCAGGGTTCAGTGTTATCTGTCCCAGGCGTTTTTCTTTCTCGGTTCCTTGAGAGACAAATTTGATAGGCAAAGTAAGAGTAAAGTTAACAGTTTAAAAACGTGGCAGCCCGCATGGGAGACCAGGAGGAAGCACCTGGCTCCTGGCTTTGGATTGGCGCAGTGCACTGGCCGTGGTGGCCATTTGGGGAGTGAACCAACGGAAGGAAGACCTTTCTCTCTGTCTCTGTCTCTGTCTCTGTCTCTGTCTAACTCTGCTTGGCAAAAAAAAAAAAAAAAAAAAAAAAAAGATGTGGCAGGGGCTGGCATTGTGGCATAGCAAGTAAAGCTGCCGCCTATGATGCTGGCATCCCATATGGGTGCAGGTTCGAGTCCGGGCTGCTCCACTTCCCATCCAGCTCCCTGCTAATGCGTCTGTGTCTGGGAAAGCAACAGTAGAAGGCCCAAGTGCTTGGGCCCCTGAACTCCTGTGGGAGACCTGGAAGAAGCTTCTGGCTCCTCGGTTTGGCCTGGCCCAGCTCTGGCCTTTGTGGCCATTTGGGGAGTGAACCAGCAGATGGAAGACCTCTCTCTGTCTCTGTCTCTCTCTCTCTCTGCCTCTGTCTCTCTCTCCTCCCCTCTCTCTAACTGTGCTTTTCAAATAAATAAAAATAAATCGTAAATAAAAAGGACATAGTTAACAAAATTTAGATCAGAGCATCCCATAGTAACTCGTTACCTTTAGCCTTTTGGTTCTACTTTTCCTGGTCAAAATGCAGACTAGCTAAAGTGCAGGAAGGAAATCTTCAACTCTAGCGCTCTGCCGCCAGAGATACTGGCATCGAAATTTTAGGAAATTTTGGTCTATTTTTTTTAAAGTAAATGCTGACTTAGTCTTTTATTTACTTATTTTAAATTTTAAAAATTTGGCAGGCAGAGTGGTGGAGGGTTGGAGGGGCACTGACGGGGGAGGCAAAGGGCTTCCCTCCACTGGTTCACTCCCCAGGTGGCTGCTGCAGCCGGGGCTGGGCCAGGCAGGGCCAGGAGCCTGGAGCTCCCTCTGGCCTCCCACGTGGGTGCCGGGGCCCAAGCACTGGGCCGTCTCTGCTGCTTCCCCAGGCCGCAGCAGGGAGCTGGATCAGAAGCGGAGCAGCCGGGACTCTGGCACGCCAGAGCACAGGCAGCGGCTTGGCCCCGCACTCAGCCTTGCTTGGTGTCGGGAGGGGTCGGGGTGATTTGCTCTCCCACTGGCCCCATGGGGAACTGCTGGAGCTCAGAGCATACGGACGGCAGGGGAGCAAGAGGACTTGAGTGTTTGTGAGCTGTGCTCTGCAGACAGGGCCCGGGGGTGTCCCTGGGGGTCTCCAACAGCAACTTCCTAACCCCAGGGAGGAAGTAGCACCTGGGTCTGGGGAGCTCCAGCCTCTGTGCTCAATTCTGCCCCCCCCGGGGGGGCATTTCCTGGTTACCCCCCAGCACATTTTGTGGAACCATACAGGGGCTTCCCAGCATCAGTGGCTGGAACAGAGGACTGTAGCTCCCGGGCCTGGTTGGGGAGGTGGCACTGTGTCCAGCCTTTGGCTTCAAAGCTGGGCAGCCCCCAGACTGCCCTGGAAGGACCCCGTGAACATGCCCGGCTCGGTGCGTGCTCCTGGCGACGGACATCAGCTCCCCGGAAGGCACTTCCTGTCCCTGGAGGCCCCATTCCTCCAGCGGCCGCACAGATGAGCCAGGGAGGGCATCGCCACTGTTTTTGCAGGGCCAGGCTGTGCCTGGGCCCCTCTCGGGCTCATTAGGCTGCGCCTGCAGAGGTCACGGGGCCCTGGACCCTGGAGTTGGGGTGAACACTTGTTTCCTGGAGTTCTTGAATTTCCAGATGCCTCAGCATTAGAAAGACAGTGTTGTGTCGGATGGGAAAATGGTGACAGACTCAGCAAATTCCGTGTCTTCCCACGAAATGCGAGCCATCTTCTAGCTTGTAGAAATCCTATTACATGCCTGTAGGGTGAAGGGAAGCCAGTCGGACTCTGCAGGAAGAGGTCTGGGCTGCTGGGTAAACACTAGGACCACCGAGGGTATTTAAAACATTTAAAACATCGACCACAGCGGCCCGCACGCACTGGGCTAAGCTGCCACCGGTGACGCCAGATCCCGTATGATGCCCGTTCAGGTTCCGGTTGTTCACGGATGCCCTGGGGAAGCAGCAGTAGCGGGCACAAGTACTGTGGCCCTGGACCATGTTGGGGCCTTGACGGAGCTCCAGGCTCCTGGCTTCCGCCTGGCCCAGCCCTGGCTGTTGTGGCCATCTGGGGAGTGAACCAGCTGATGGAAGACCTCTCTCTGTCTCTCCCTCTCTGTAACTCTGCCTCTCAAATAAATAGATAAATAAATTTTTGTGATTTATTTATTTGAAGGGCAGGGGGAAAGGTCTTCCATCTGTTGGTTCCCTCCCCAAATGGCCACAATGAGGGATACCCCTGCACTTGACAGTGCCCTAACACGAAGATGCACGTTTCTCAGATGTGCTTCAGGTGGAACCCGATGAGCTACTTGCACGTGAAAGCAGACGATCTCAGTTTCAGTGTTGCTAACCCACAGAGCAGCACGGAAGTTCCCTGGAGACTTGGTAGGCTGCGTGGCGATATTACTGATGCATGAACGCATCCGTTAAGCAAACACCTACCCCGCGCCAGCTGTGTGAAACGCTGGAAGCACTGGGCATTTGGAATACACCAGGCTGTACCGGAGACAAAGCCCCTACCCCGCCCGAAGGCTGTGGGCTGACCACGGAGCCCATCAGTGCCCTGGACGAGAGCAGTCAAGTGGAGAGCTGGAGAAAGGGACCAGCATGGAAGGGCAAGAGAGGCGTGGAGGCACCAGACAACTCCATCCGAAGCGGGTGGAGACCTGGGCTGGACCTGGAAGGTAGGTTTGGAGGGTAAGTGACATGGGGTTGCCAGATGAGATACAGCACACTAGTTAAACTGGAGCTGGCATAAACAAGGGATACTTCCAAGTTTTTACTTTCAACATGAACACATACAAAAATATTAGTTGATATTTATCTGGAACTGAATTTACCTAGGCGTCTTCATTTCTGTTTGCTACATCTAGCAGTCCAAAAATAACAGCTGGGGGTATGTTGTGTGCTGATGGGGACGACCCATGCCTCGGGGCAGGTTGTGGAGAGAGGAGAGGACAGAGGAGGGAGGCGGAGGGCCTGGAACGAGAGCAGAGCAGGGCAGGGCCCTTCCCAGGAACAGGGGCGCTGCCCCACGCACGGCCGTCCAGATGTGCAAACACCTGCAGCCTTTGCTTCTGAAAACGATGGGACTCAGGTGCATGTGCACCACGTCTATTTTTAAAGGTTTATTTATCTGAGAGGCAGAGTTACAGACAGAGGGAGAGACAGAGAGAGGTCTTCCATCCACTTGTTCACTCCCCAGATGGCCGCAGTGCCAGAACTGGGCCAATCCGAAGCCAGGAGCCAGGAGCTTCCTCTGGGTCTCCCACACGGGTACAGGGGCCCAAGGACTTGGGCCATCTTCTACTGCCTTCCCAGGCCATAGCAGAGAGCTGGCTCGGAAGTGGAGCAGCCGGGACTCGAACTGTAACAGATACAGTAGGCGAAGGTTTAGCCAACTGTGCCACAGCGCTGGCCCCTGTTACTATTTCTTTAGACTTCTAAGTTCTTGGTGATCTTCTAGTAGGCATCATAAGCGTGACTGTGTTTCATGCCAAGCTGTCTAGTTCTGTGCTGTGTATAGACGAGCTCTGCCTCACTTTCTGTGGCACTGAGACAGCTCCGATGAGTGGTGCTGCTCGGCGTGCTCTGGTGGGCCTCAGGTGTGCTTTACGGCCGGGATGTGGACTGTTCTCGTAGGGGTTCCCTACGAGCTCGAGAAGAGTGCGTTCTTGTCGCGGGCGCCCACTGTCACGTACTCAACAGCAGCAAGTGCGACGCACGACCTGTCAGTCACGGGGAAGAAAGGAACACACGGACTCAAGACCGTCTTTTCCAATTTTATTGTTCACACACCGGGGCACACCAGGGGTTTTATATCACACTGCTCCTCAGCATGCTCACTGGGGTCAACACACTTATCAGTATCAATATACTCATCAATCTATACTGTTTAATACACTTATCAATAAACAACACTACTGTTTGATGTGACTTAACTATTTAACTCCTGAACTACTTTACTTAACCACTTGACTACTTAACGTAACTTAATACATCTACCCAATCTTAACAATATCACTTATCTGCCAGGCCATCAATATTATTATACCACAAGTCACAACAAACACTATCAAAATAATCTTAAGTACTAGCACAATGAACAATACAAGGACAACAAAAGATTCAATACACAGCATAGGTTTGGTACGTATCCAGGCTCGCATCACTGTCACGAATGTGTTTCTCCTGCAGGGAGTGTCCAGTGTCCAGAGTTCGATGTCCCTGCAGGGACAGAACTCAGACCAGTCACTTACAGGCAGGAGTCATGGGAAGGCTGTCACTCTGGGCAGTAGGCTCAAGGTTCCAGGCGGATGGCAGGCGAGAAGTTGGAGAGGTCCCCCGCTGAGAGGCCTGGTCTGGCTTCGTGGTCAGGTCTGGCAGCAGGCTGATAAGGACTCCAGGCCAGGCAGTGAGGCGGCATCTCGGCTGGTCAGACACGGCGGCAGGACAGCAATGCAGCAGCGTTAGGCATTGCCCCAGCTCCTGACTTATAACTCCGCTTTACTTTTATTTTGTGGCCAGTGGTACTTCTTAACTCAGCGTTTTGAGTGTTTCCACAGTCCACCTCCTTGTCAGGTAAGCAGTGACCCGTGACTCTTTTTCAGGTCCCTGTGGGATTCCCCACAATTCTGCTGTCGGACGAACTGGTACAAACGTCAGCCAGACCCGTGAGTGATGGCTTTCAGTCCGGTGTGTTCTTACTGATGCTCTGCGTGGTGCGTGCCAGTCACTGACAGCGTCGAAGGCGTCCCCAGCTGTAACTGGGTTTTGTCGCCCGCACTTGAGGGCCTTCTGTGAGCGCGCGCACGTTGGGACGGCTCTGTCTTCACAAGCTTGGCCCCGTCACCGCTGTCAACGTGCTGCCTTGCCCTGACCCCTCTCCTTGCTCCGCCGTGCTCCGTGCGAAGCTGACCCAGCGACTCCAGCTTGCTTGGTTGGGGTAGCGTGGTGTGCCCCCCTTTCACTTTTACGGCACCTGTGTCGATACTTAAAGTGAACTTTTTATAAACAACGTACGTTGGGTCTGATTTTTTGATCCCTTCTGATAGACTATTTTAATTGATGTGTTGGACTACGCACACTCAAAGTGGTTATTTGCTTAGGGTGATGTCTACTGGATCGTCTCTGTTTCCTGTTCAGTGTCCTTACGCTTCGCTGCCTCTTCGTAGTCCCATCGTTCCCCTTTGCTTGGTTTCATGAGCGTTTATATTCCTCTCTCTCAGAGCGTTTATGCTTCTTCCTGAAGACTTCTAGCAGTTGCCTGGAGTTTGCCATATTCACATAGGACTCACGCAGGCCCACTTGCAGAGGGCGCTGGCCGGCAGGCAGCACAAGGCCCCTGCCGGTTCCAAGCTCATGGCCTCTCAGACTGAACTCCGAGGCGGTAGCTCTTCCTCCTCCACATGGCCTCCCCCGGGGTGTCCAAGACCAGCGGGCTGTGTAAACCAAATGCTTTGCAACTGAAAGTATTCCTTCCAGCGCCAAAAATGAAGAGCTGATTCTAACCAGGAACTCGGGGAGGAATGGAGTGGAGCGCCGCGGTTTTGCTAGAATGCTGTAGAAATAGCCGAGGGCGGGCATTGTGGGGCCCAGTCAAGACAAAGCCAGGGTCTGGCTTCCTGCTAACGCACCCGAGGGCGGGCATTGTGGGGCCCAGTCAAGACAAAGCCAGGGTCTGGCTTCCTGCTAACGCACCCTCTGCCCAGTGGGAGACCTGGTGGAGTTCCGGGCTCCTGGCTGCGGCTCTAGCCCTGACGGCTGAGTGCCCTGGGGAGTGGCCAAGTCCATTAGAAGATCTCTCCCTGTCACTCCGCCTTTCCAATAAATAAAACTCAAAAAACAAACAGTAGAACAGAAATTGCTATGTCTCAATCTCTAAAAAAAGGTTGCTACAATGTATTATGATATAAGTCCTGGGAGACAGCAGTAGTGACAGCACCACAACAAAGCGTAGGACAGCGAATCAGGGATCAACCTTTCTCTGTAAGGATCTACCGTAGTAATTATTCTCCTAAGGTCAACCACTCTTTCTAATGCTTAGCAATTGTAAATAATGGTGTACTAAAACCAACTCTGTCGTTTATCTGGTTTTCCTAGTCTTCAAATTTCTGCAGACACAATTACTGAGGTGAATGTGTGAATAGTTAAAGGATCTTATTCCATCATCAGCTATTTTTCAGAAACCCTGGGCCAATTTGTGCTCCAAATGTCCATGTTTGAGGGCACATGTCATTGTACCTTCACCAACATGAGAACTGTATCTATATATTTTTAAGTATTTTAGGATTTGATGAAAATTCCATATAATCCTCATAATTGTGTTTACAGCTGTTTAATATCTCTTGGCAATATTATTTTACCATTGCTCTATTGTTTGATATTGAGGTTTCTTTTCCAAATATGTTGTGTTTTCTAGAATAGCAAATTATAGGAAAAAACAATAACTTTTCCAGACCATCTTCGTAACTTTTTTCCTTTGGATTCTTCTCTATTGTGCTAAAGGTCAGAGATGGGTGATGGGGGTGGGTGTTTTAAATATACATAGAGTATAAGAGACCACCTCGTAGTGTGATGAGAGACAAGTCACCTTCCTTGAGGTGTGGTTGGATGGATGGGTGTGTGTGTTAGAGAAAGACGGGACGAACTCACTGGCCTCTAACACCCCACCACCTTGTCATTTTATTTTATTTATTTGAAAGAGTTGGGGGGGGGGGGAAGAGGGGGGAGAGGAGGGAGGGAGGGAGGGAGAGAGAGAGAGAGAGAGAGAAAGGTCTTCCATCTGCTGGTTCACTCCCCAGATGGCTGCAATGGCCAGAGCTGAGCCGAGCTGAAGCCAGGAGCCAGGAGCTTCTTCCAGGTCTCCCACGTGGGTGCAGGGGCCCAAGCACTTGGCCCGTCCTCTGCGCCTTCTCAGGTACATCAGCAGGGAGCTGGATCGGAAGTGGAGCAGCTGGGACTAAAACCAGCACCCGTATGGGATGCCCCCACTGCAGGCCAGGGCTTTAACCTGCCATGCCACAGCAACCTCCTCCCCCTTTTAAACATTTATGTATTTGAAAGGCAGAATAGCAGTGACCGAGAGGGAGAGAGCTTCCATTTGCCAGTTCACTCCCAAATGGCTGCGACAGCCAAGGCTGGGGCAGCTGCAGCCAGGAGCCGGGGACTCGATCTGGGTCCCCTGCATGGGCGGCAGGAGCTCAAGCCCTCGGGCCATCTTCTGCCTCCCAGCATGTTAGCAGGAACCTGAATCAGATGCGGAGTAGCCGGGCTCTACACGGACACCTGACATGGGACGCTGGCATTGACATTTGTGGCTTAACCCGCCGGACACAACACCGGCCGCTGAGGTCCTTTGAACTCCAATTCCTTAACTCCCTGCTGTCCTGCTACCCCAGGCAGCCTCCTGAGAACAGAGGCAGAGATCCCAGCCCAGAGAGGGGCAGCTTCTTCTGGTCTTTGATCTGAAGTGAGGTGGGCCGAGCCACATTGTCTCCTGGGTCTCCACAGAAACCCCCAGATGCAGGGAGAAACCTGATGCTCCGACAGTGCGTGTTCAGCTAAACATATCTGGGTGAACATTGTCACACCAGACCATCTGTGAGTTCTTATTTGCCTGACATACAAATTGCTGCCCTCGCACAGGTCGGGCAGGCCCCCCCACCTGTCCCCACACCTGGGTTTTCCCAGCGAATCCCCTCAGGACGTTGGGCGCTCTGCTGCCCGCCGTGTGGCCCCCACCCAGAGCGCCAAGCCGCCGTCTGCCGCTGAAGATACTGAAGGACCGTGGCAGGCTCTGTCTTCCTCCCGGACCGCGCGTTGCGTCTGCAGGTGACGCTACCACGTGAAAAGTCACCGGAAGTTGTGAAAGCCCTGCCCACCCAGCAGGCACCGCCGAGCGTCTCGTAGAATAGAACAGGCGCTCCCGGCACCGCACGCCGCCGAGAGGCGCGCGCGCACCTTGTGCTGGCCAGCGGCGGGCCGGCCCTTGTTCCTTGTCACTTCCGGCACTGATGGTGGCACCCGTGTTCCCCTCTGCTCTCCGAAATTCCTGTCGCTGAGCCCTCGTGAAAGCACAACTCCTTTTCTCATCTCTCCCGAGCCTGGCACGACCCCAACGTAGCTGGAGGTGAAGCGTCTACCCTGCAGCCAGGAATAGAGCAGCAGAGGAGTGCATTTTATTTTTAAATTCAGCTCAAATGCAGACTGCCTCGAATTTTATTTATAGCCATCTCTTGAAGTCACACTGAAAGAAAAACTCTACATCTGCTGCCGATCAGTAGCAGCGCTGTCTCAGTCCACAAGGAAGCAGAGTCGGGACGTGGACTGCCTCTCACAGCAGGGCCCCGGGCACATCCTCTCGGGCGAAGCTCGGCTGTGAATGACGTCTGTCCTGGACCCAGAGATAGAGACCAGGAAAAATCAATGTCATGGGGCCGGCGCCGCGGCTCACTGGGCTAATCCTCCGCCTTGCGGCGCCGGCACACCGGGTTCTAGTCCCGGTCGGGGCGCCGGATTCTGTCCCGGTTGTCCCTCTTCCAGGCCAGCCCTCTGCTGTGGCCAGGGAGTGCAGTGGAGGATGGCCCAGGTGCTTGGGCCCTGCACCCCATGGGAGACCAGGAAAAGCACCTGGCTCCTGGCTCCTGCCATCGGATCAGCGCGGTGCGCCGGCCGCAGCGCGCCGGCCGCGGCAGCCATTGGAGGGTGAACCAACGGCAAAGGAAGACCTTTCTCTCTGTCTCTCTCTCTCACTGTCCACTCTGCCTGTCAAAAAAAAAAAAAAAAAAAAAAAAAAAAAAAAAAAATCAATGTCATGGGCAATTGCATGAAATACCCAATGCTTTAAAAGCCGGCTATCCCATCCTCGATCAAGGGTGATTCCTGGGACCCAGTGCCACTGCATCTGGGGAAGTGGGGTCACGGCCCTCGGAGGGAACACGTGCAGGCGTTTGTCCCAGTGTGAGGTGGAAGCGAGGCTTGGAGACATCCGGTTCCCTCCCAGGGAGCGGAGAAGTGACCTGAGACTGAGGCTGCGGCCAGGAGCCCTGCACGCTGTGTGCAGCAGGTAAGTGGGTCTCAGAGGCATCACCACGGAGCGAGCAGGCCTGATGCTGTCTGCTGTGTGTGCTGCAGACACAGGAGCTCCACGACGCCACGTCACACACGAGCCCCTGCACGGCAGCAGGATGACGGGGACGCATAGAGTGGAATGGAGAGGGAAACTGGGGGACGGAGGGACCCCGCAGGGACTGTGATGGCCCTGTGACGTGAACTGAGCTCGACCCTCTGTGGAGATGTCTGGAGAACTGGGCCTCGGGCAGCTAAAGGCTACGAACGAGGAAAAGGGCAGGTGCAGCAGGCAAAGCCACTGCCCGCCATGCCGGCATCTCATATGGGCGCTGGTTCTAATCCCAGCTGCTCCTCTTCTGATCCAGCTCTCTGCTGTGGCCTGGGGAAGCAGCAGAAGATGGCCCAAGTCCTTGGGCCCCTGCACCTGCGTGGGAGACCTGGAAGAAGCTCCTGGCTTCAGATCAGCGCAGCTCTGGCCATTGAGGCCGTTTGGGGAGTGAACCAGCAGATGGAAGACCTCTCTCTCTCTCTCTCTGTAACTCTTTCAAATAAATAAAAATAAATCTTATAAAAAAAAAAAAAGGAGGAGGACAGGCCTACCACTGGTGGTGTGTTGGGCACATTCTCAGATTGAGTGTGGTTCTCTTAGTACGTGAGTCACTTGCGATGATCTTGGTGATCGTCCTAAGTGATCCTGAGAACACACTGGATAAGTGAGTAGACAGTACCACTGGGTGCTGGTGCCTGAGACACACACGCTGCCTGTCACTGGCCTCTTGTTGAAGATTTGGGATTCAGGAACGTTTACCTTCATGTCTGAAGTGCCGCCGTCACTTTCACGGAGTGAGTACTAGGGCTCCCCAGCCGGGTTTAAGTCAGCTTTTTAAAGGCACTGTGTTTTTTCAAACGGTCTGTGTTCCCAGCACCGGGGAGCAGAGAGTGCGGGTCACTCCCGTGTGCCCTCTGCCCTGCTCTCCCGCGTCCCCTGACCGCCGTCTGCCGGCAGAGCATGTGTCTCGGCACCCCTGGGTTGGACGTGTGATCTGTGGATTGGGACAGGACTCTGATGACAGCGCCCGTCCTGACGGGGGCCTGCAGAGCAGCGTCAGTGCCCCGCGGGGAAGGTGCTGCCCCCTCTCCCCCTGCTCTGCCCCGACTCCTGGCGACGGCCGGTGTCCCTGCTGCCCACACTCTATGCCTTCCGAGGACGTCGGGGTGGCCGGGGTCCATGGCACACAGCCTCTGCAGACCGTCCTCTTTCACCTGGTCACACGCGGTGAAGTTTCTGCCGTCTCTTTCCATGGCTTGATAGCTTAGAAATCAGTTTTCAAAGGAACATTTCATTCGCGCATCTCCAGTGTGCAGTTTATTCCCTGTCCTCGTGTGTCGCTTGTAACGGCGCAAAACTTGGGAAAGAAGACACTTGCTCAACCAATGAAAACAGGTATTTCCTTTTTACAACAGTTTCGGCTTTTATTTCTTTTTTAAAAAGATTTATTTATTGGAAAGGCAGAAGAATTACAAACAGGCGGAAGCTGGAGCTGAGCCAGGAGCCAGGAGCTCCCTCTAGGTCTCCCAGGTGGGTGCAGGGCCCAAGCACACGGGCCATCTGCTGCTGCTTTCCCGGTGCAGTAGCAGGGAGCTGGATCGGAGTGGAGCAGCCAGGACTCGCCCTGGTGCTCTGCTATGGGAGCCGGTGCCGGTGCTGCCGCCCTCCTCAGAGGCCAGGCCAACGGGGCCGCCTGATTTTGAACTTGAGTGAGGAGGGGTTGGAGGTCAGGAGGCTCTCTGCGGGCTACTAAACCTCTTCTCTTTGTGAAATTCGTTTGCTGAGGTATCTTGTGGTGGTGGTGGAAGCCGACAAATCCAGGAGCCTGTTGGGGGGTGCAGGCCGCTGCCGCCTCCACCACCACAAGTGCTCGCATCTCATGCTCACCCGCAGCCTGCACCCCCCAGCAGCACCACCGGCCCCCCAAACCCTCTGGTCACCCCGCATTGCCACTGGAGTCGGGCAGGGGTGGACTGGCCACTGGGCACCGGAGCGCCAGTCTGTAGGGAGTGACAGGGAGTGAAGTGAGTTCAGGGAGCCCCAGAGTACGGCTGGGACGAGGTGCTGGGGCGTGTGGTGTGTGTGCATATGTGTCTCTGTGTGTGTGCACATGTGTGCAGTATGGGTTTATCAGAGCATGGCCAGGACGAGGTGCTGGTGTGTGGGTGTGTGTGCATATGTGTGTGTGCGTGTGTGTGTGCACATGTGTGCAGTATGGATTGATCAGAGCATGGCCAGGACGAGGTGCTGGTGTGTGGGTGTGTGTGCATGTGTCTGTGTGTGTGCACATGTGTGTGTGCATTGCACCGTGTGCAGTATGGGTTTATCAGAGCATGGCCAGGACAAGGTGCTGAGTTGTATATGAGTGTGTGTGCTTGTGTGTGCAGTGTGGATTTATCAGGGCATGGCCAGGATGAAGTGCTAAGTTGTATGTGAGTGTGTGTGTATGTGTGTGCTTGTGTGTGCACGCACAGCCCCGTGTGCAGTGTGGATTTTTCAGAGGGGCTTACTAAAGGGTGCTTCCTGCTGGCCCGGGACTCACATGGGAGGCCTGAGGCCCCCCCCCCCGCTGAGTCCCTCCCCCGTCCCCCAGCCCCCCAGCCCCCCCACGCTTCATGTGGCCCTGGGGCCAGCATCCTTCGCCTCCAGACACATCTCCCTGGGCAGGGTCCCCGCCCCCTGGTCGTCCCCAGGATGTGGCCTTGAGCTGTTCCCGACTGCCTTACTGTCCGTCCACTCCTTGTGCGGGGAGCAGAGGGAATGAAACCATTTGTGCAGTGGTCAGTAGCTGGGGTGGCCCCAGGCGAAGGCCTGTGGGAGCAGAGTCTCAGAGAACCGTGAGCACAGGCCGCTGAGGAGGGGGTGTCTGTCTGCCTGTCTGTGTGTCCTCTGCTCACCGGGGTCGGGGAGGCCACTCGCCGTCAACCAAACGATCCGTCAGGCGTGCTGGGCCGGGGAGGAGGAGGATGAGCAAAGGCAGATCCAGGGTGATGGGACCGGAAGTGTGCAGTTGGAGGCCCCCGGACAAACCACAGGCAGAGAACTGAGTCTGGAGTCCAGCAGCAGGGGGCGCAGAGGGCTCCTGAGTCGGGAGTCCAGCAGCAGAGGGCGCAGAGGGCTCGTGCAAAGCGGGGCCCCAGGTGAGGCTCTCAGGAAGGGTCTGTTCCGGTTGTAGGCACAGCGGGAGGAAGGCAGGGGGGAGAGAAGGGGCCTGGCGCGTGCCGGGAGTGGAAGTGACCAGCACCGGCTCACCGGAAGGGTGTGCGAGAGGACAGGCGAGGGGAGTGCCCGGGCTGCATGGGGCTCGCACCGTGTTCCACCGGTCAGGAGGCAGCCACAGGGCCAGCCCAGGCGGGCGGCTCAGCAACACCACTCTGGAAGCGACGCGGAGGCCGGGCTGGGGCAGGCGCGGGTGCGTGACTCCAACCGTCTGGAGAAGAACAGGTGTCCTGAGTGTGGAGGGGTGGTTTATACGTCACGACCTGCTGGGAGCAGGAGCCGGCAGGCGTGGAGGCCAGAATCAGACATCCCCGGGCGAGGGCCAGGCCGCGAAGGAGGTGCTGGCGGCAGGGGAGGAGTCAGGCCGCGTGGGGCAGTGACGGGGAGGGAGCGAGAGCGAGAGCAGGACTGGATTAGGAAGGGAGTCGCTCACGTTCGGAACTGACGGAGCGAGGGACGGGAGGGGACCCCCTGTCTGGACAGAAGGTTGTGAGTTCGGTTTCAAGTGTGTTGAGGGAAAGACCAGGCTGTTTCTTGTGCAGTGGGAGCTGTTCCCGCAGCGACGGCCCCCCGAGGGGTTTCTCAGGGCAGGGGGGACCCAGGCGCGCCTGGGCCCCGGCTGCAGGCAGCACGGGCGTGGCCTCCCCGGCCCCCTTTCAGAAGCAGCTGAAGGAGCAGGAGCCGGCTGCCACCCCACCCTCCCGCGACCCACAGTGGGGCCGTGGCCACCCTGGGCTTGGGTTCTGTGTCACGCCCGCAAGTCCTTGGGTTCCTCCGGAGTGAGCTTCATCAGTTTGCCCACGCAGAGCAGGATGAGCGTGAGGAACCACAGGCTCCAGCCGACGGCAGCCGCGACCCAGCCGTACTCGTCCACTCCGGCACGGCAGCAGCGGGCTGCCTGCGGGCAGAAGTCCACGCCTGGCGGGGAGGAGAGCGAGAGCGACAGGAGGCGTCACGCCGGCGCTGCCCGGGTCGCCCTGGAGCAGGGGACACCGTTAGTAATGAGGGCGCAGGTGCTGCCCCCCAGGGGCGCTGACCAGAGCTACCGTGTTTACCCCTCACAAAGCGCAGCCACATTTATTCCCGCTCCACGTGGAGAACAGAGGCTGTCGCCTGCCTGCAAGGGCCCGTCCCTGCGTCAGTGGCCAAGCATGCCCTGGGTTCCGACAGCTGTCGAGGCTTGGAGGTGAACGGCCGTGAAATCAGCTGGTCCTGCTTCCCCCAGTGCCGGAGCGGGGTCCCCACCCTCTTTCCCCCCCCCGCCTCTGCTCTCCAGCTGAAGGCGTCCAGTGGCTCAGACGTTCATAAAGCACCTGCTGTTATGCGTGTCTGAGGCCTCCAGGTGGCAGAAGTAGAGCCCAAACCCAGGTCTGTGGGACTGCAGAACTGTAATCTAACCTCTACCTGGTGTCGCCACTGGCCGGTCAGTGAGGGCAGGCCAGAGGAAGCCAGGCTACGTGAAACTTTCTATTAACTGGGCTTGCAAGGAGCCAGCACTGTGGCACAGCAGGCGCAGCTGCTGCCGATGACGCCAGCATCCTGTATGTGAGCTGACTCGAGTTCCAGCTGTCCCACCTCCAATCCAGCTCCCTGCTAATGGCCTGCGAAAGCGGCAGAACATGCCCCAGGTGCCTGGGCCTCTGCCCTCACATGGGAGGCCTGGATGGAGCTCCTGGCTCGTCGCTTCTGCCTGACCCAACCCTGGTTGTAGTCATTTGGAGAGTGAACCAGCGGTCACCTGACACCCATCAGCAGAAAGCAAGGAGGCGTGCGTTCCCGGGCCAGCTCCGGGCCAGCTGTGGGGCAAGGGCGGGGACGGGAGAGGCTTACTGGGGCACTGCTCCAGGGAGCCGGGGTCTGGGTCCTGGGTGGTCCAGGCTGAGCTGTTGCCGCCGCTTGCCTCTGGAAGAGAAGACAGGAGAATCGCAGGCAGTAGGCGAGGCTGTTCCCAGAGTCGGTGTAAAGTCCTGTTCGCGACGTCAGTAGTGAGCCTTGTGAACACGTGGGTTCTGGCGAGGCTTTAGGGAACAATGCTGGCTGCTGTCGAGGGCTGGGTCGTCTCCCTCTAGGCCCCAGTGTAGGTGTGTTTGGGGACAGGACTTTTAGAGCCGTTGCTAAGGTTACATGGGATTGTGTGGGCAGGCCCTAAGCAAATCTGTTTTCCTTCTAAGAGGTGGCACTGTCCATGCACTTGGTGCAGGACGGTGGGGAGGCAGCCACGGGAGAGAGCAGGCCTGCTGACACCTTGACCTCGGCCCTGCGGCCTCCAGGTGGTAAGCAAGCGCCTTCCTGTTGACTTGGCCGGCCCAGCCGTGCTGTTCGTCGTGGCCGACTGAACAGAGGGGGACAAGCCCTGCCCTGTCACTCCACTATCCGTCTGTGATCAAGAGCCTGTGGCTTTCCAAACACGCCGTTTTAGCTTCCTTCTATACAGGCATAGCTATACGATGTCTGTAAAACAATCCCTGAAAAGTCTGACATGTTTTTCCTAACAGTCTTCGATTGCTTTGGAAAACTTGCACAAACACCCAGATCTGACCTTGTTTCTTTATTGCTGGTGGTGATGACGTTACCCAGGCAGGAGGTTACCAAACAAGTGAGACATCGTACAAGCAAGGCCGGCGACGGCTGGAATGTGCAGCCCCGAGAGCTGCCCCTGACTCAAAAGCAAGGATTCAAAGAGGATGAGCGATACTCCAAGCTCCACAGAGACGAGGCAGAAGCGGCAGGCCCGCCCCTGCCGCCTGGAGCCGCCTGGGGCAGCGCGTGTTATCTCAGACCGGCAGGGTGTGGGTTTGGTTCTCCTTTATCTGAAGGTGATCAAGCCCCTGCCTGGCCCACAGCAGTTTCAGGGGCTATGCCTGGCTTGGCCTGACCCACGGCTCATTATATGCTCTAACAACACGTGCTCACGATGCACCTGCCAGTCCCACGACGGGAAGCATCCTGGGTCGCAGGAGCTAAAGGGTGGCAGCTGGATTCCAGGAGGCCTCCACCTCCTTCCAGGAAATCTGTGAGTGTTTTCCTTGTGATTAGAGTGTACTCCCCTAAGAATTAAAACTCAGGTCAGAGATGAGGCCACTCCCCTCCAGGCAGGCCCCATCCTGTCTGTGGAGTGTGCCTTTGCTTTCTCAACAGTACACTTGCTGGTTGCTATTGCCTATTTGCCTACTCACTCCTGAAGTCTTTCTTGACGTAAGTCAGGGAGCTGGGCGGCCTTCACCGTCAGGCACCACGGTCAGTGCAGGGGTGGGGTTGGGTTATGGAAGTGGCGTGAGGACCCTCGAAGAAAGGACACTGCCCGTGCAGATGGCCCACACGGTCCTCCACAGCAGCCGCTAGCCACCTGTGGTTCCACATTTAAATTAAGTTTAGGAGGCCAGTGTTGTGTTCCAACAGGTGCTAGCATCCCACATGGGTACCTGTTGGAATCCTGGCTGTTCCACTTCTGATCCAGCTCTCTGCTATGGCCTGGGAAAGCAGTGGAAGATGGCCCAAGTCCTTGGGCCCCTGCACCCACGTGGGAGACCTGGAAGAAGCTCCTGGCTCCTGGCTTTGGATCAGCTCAGCTCCAGCTGTTGCAGCCTTTTGGGGAGTGAATGTGAGCCATTGGATGGAAGAACTCTCTCCCCCCTCTCTGTGGCTCTGCCTCTCAAATAAATAAATACATATTTAAAAAACAATTAAGAAGTTCAGCTTCTTGGTCACATTAGCCACTTTCAAGTGCGCAGTGTCCACATGGCAGTGACCCCGAGTTGCAACACAAAACGGAGCTGGACCCTTGCTGCCACGCAAGAGGTGGATTAGCGCCAGTGCTAACCTTGGCAGATCACAACCAAGAGAATGACTTTGAAGAACATTCCAGAAAACGATGTGTCTGCTCAGTCTGCTTTGCAAATGCAAAAAAGAGAAAAAGTAATGCTTTGACAACTCAAGCCCACCGTGACCACCGCCGCCGCCACCGTGGGTCAGTGTGACCTCCTGAGGTGCCTGTCGTCACAGAGGATTACAGGAAGCTTGTTCAGCCGGAGCCAGACTAATGTTATGCCGCTCAAGCCCTGGACCCCTCCGACGGCCTGCTGAAGTGTGGCAGTTACCTTCTGCGATCTGATTGGGGCTGTAAATTATTTACAACTAAATGGCTGAGGGCTAGGTCGTAATTTGTTTTGGAGAAATTGAGTCATCCACGTTTTAATTTTCTTTATAACTCAGTAACTTCCTTGGCCCTGACTCTCACCGGCTCTCTGTACTAGAGTAGAAGTGGGCCCCACCCAATGGAAAAACCCAGCTAATGGGGGCTGGTTTGGGGTCACATCTCAGGAAAATTGCCGTTTTTATAGGTCAAAAATTGTTCAGTATCGGCAGTTTTATACGGTTCAATGGATGGTAGCCCGGGTGGACGTTCACAAGAGTTTAAATGCCACCGTCTTCCCTTGCAAGCGCAGCGACCAGGCGCCGGCCCGATTCAGCACACTTCAGTCTGTCACTTTCATCAGCCCCTGTCATAAGCAAGGCACCGGGAAAGCAAACAGGGAGAGATGAAGCCATTGTCCTTGGGGAGAGCTGGAGTCGTAAGCCGAGCTCCGCTCCGCTCGCTCGCCCCGTGCGCAGCCCTGTAACGCGCCACCGTGTTACCCCGTGTCATGGACAGGAAGCAGGGGCACAGAGCTGAAGCACTGGTCAGGCCACACAGCTGGTGAACTGAGGGAGCTGCAGCGGGCTTGAGGCTTGGGGACCATGGGTGCCCACACTGCCCACCACACCAGCTGCCTGCCCATGGGCACAATGAGGATGACAGAGACAAACGGGCCTGGGGACAGTGGGCTGGCTTTGAGAGACAGGGAGTCTGGCAGGGGGCAGGGTGGCGGACTGGGGGAGCTAAGGGCAAAGCCGTTCCTGCACTGACAGGTGCAAGGCCCAGCCAGGGAAAGCGAGGCCTCGTAAGAGAACGGGGCAGTGACCCAGGGTTTCTGATGCCTGGGGTTTGGGAGGGGGTGCAGGATTCGTGAAGTAGCAGAGGAAGTACTAAGGTCAGGGGCAACAGATGACCTTGGGTAAGGGAGGCCCTGGGTGGCTGAGAGGGCACCCGGGGCAGCAGCCAGAGGATGGCTCGCTGGCCGGCGAGGCAGGCAGGCTGCATTTCCCTCTTTGCCCGTGATCAAGGCCAGTGGAGGTGGCTGTGCTGGCCCCAGCTGGGGAGTTGAGCATTTGATCTTGGTTTCAGCAAGCCTGAGACACCCCCAGCCCGTGCCTAATCCTTCAGACAAGAAAGTTCAGTTTCCTCCTTGCTTTGTTCAGGACCAACCCTGGCCAAGGAATCCTCACCCTCCTCCCCTCCCTCCCGCGGCCCCCTCCCTCCCCCTTCCCAGGAGGCCAAGAATAAAGCTCACAATTGTACCTGCCCAGGAGTGCAAGGAGGCGAAAGTCAGGCTGAGGAGCAGGACGGCAGCCCCGGGGGCAGAGGTGAGGCCCTGCGCGCTGAGGAGGGAGGCACGGGTCTGGGCCATCCCCGCAGCCGTGTGCCCAGCGCCAGGTGCCGGGTGTCTGTTGCCTGGGTGCTGGGGACTCCTGACTTTCAGGAGCTGGAGAACTGCTGCTCTGTGTTTGGGGGAATAGAGAGGGGGTGGAGCAAAAGGAGCGTGTGCACCTGTCACAGCTGCTCTCAGCTCAGTAGCAGGGAGGCGATGCTGGCTGGCGGAGGAGGGGCAGCTCCTGCCCTTCTTCCCTGAGCTCAGAATTCGCTCTTTGGAGGATAGGGAGGGCAGGAGAGGGACCTGGGTCCTGCCGGTCCTGTGGAGATGAGCTGGGTGCCTCTCTGTCTGCAGGTGTAGCATGCGTTCCCCATTCCCGTCAGTCTGGTGTTTACTGAGCCCCGATACTGTGCTGTTCAGAAGCCCGGGAAAACCTGTGCCGGAAACGCTTTCATTAGGAACACGCATCAGCGCAACCCAGAGCGCGGTTTCAGACGTGGCTCGAGAGGAGCAGCGAGGGCTCCGGCGTTTCGCGGCTCGGCCTGGAAGGGCGTTGGAGCTTTGGCAGGTGCAGAGCAGCAGAGGGCATGCTGGGACACGGGGCAGGAGGTCACAGCCCGCGGAGGAACGGCACCCGAAGCTCCAGTGTGACTGCGGCACGGACGCGTGTGGCTCAGGCGCAGGGGCGAGGTGGGGGAGGAGACTGGAGGGCCGCCGAGAGCCCCAGCCCGGCCGGCGAGTCGGACGTGGAGTCGGGAAGCCGGGGCGGGGGGGTGGGGTGGGGTGGGGCTGTGAAGCTGGGAGCTACGCCCTCAGCCTAAAGTATCACAGTAGACACCTTGTCCCCAGGGCGGGGTGGGGGGTGCGTTCCCAGACCCTCCGTGCCTGCCCGGAGCCACAGAGAGTGCAGACCCTCCTGCACCATGGGGTTCCCTGCACACCCAAACTGGGGTGAAGCTGACTTATAAGTTAGGCACAGTCGGGGTTAACAGTGACTAATAGGACAGGTGCAGCAATATTCTGCATACAGTATTTTACATGTATGGGTTGTTCGTGCACATTTTTGTTTCGTGTTTTTGCACTGCAGTTGACTTCAGGTAAGCGAAATTGCAGAATAGAACCGTGGCTAACAGGGGGCTGTGGTGTGGATCTCCCCACACCTGCACAGGGGCCTCGTCCCGGGCTTTTGAGACTCCTGAGGAGAGCACAGCCCAGCAGGGCGGCCGACGCCGAAGGGAGAGTTTCATGCAATCTGGCAAGACTCGAATACGGTGTCTTCCACAGCCAAGAGGATCTATGGAAGAGGGAGGGAGTGTGCCTGTCTGCAGCTGCAGGGGAAGGGCTCGCGGTGCAGGGGGAGTGCCTGGGCTCTGTGAGGCAGGGAGAGCACACAGAGGTGAGGGCGTGCCTATGTGCGCGCATATGCGGCCTGCCAGGAGGGGTATGGGCACCGTGGCCTGCCCAGGGACAGCCTGGCAGGAGACAGGGATGGAATCCAGCTCACTCAGGCTCTGTAGGACAAGGGGACGGGGACCCTGCATGTCCTAGGGCGGCGTAGCAGCCCAGAGGAGGACGTAGCACAACACATGGCTCTTCTCCTTTGTCCAGAGCCGCAAGTCGTGGTGGCCTCGAGTTCCTGCATTTGGGGATGGGGACAAAGGTGCTTCAAGCAGCGCACAGGTGCAGCTGTGTTCACCGCTGAACCCTGAACAGGCGCCAAGCGGCTGCGGCCTGCCAGGGCCTTGGTCAGAGCGAGCGAGGTAGCACGGTGCCAGCCCCAAGGAGCTCACGGTGCAGGAGGGGGATGGACAAGTGACAGTGAAATACGTGTGTGGGGGGGCATCACGGGAGAGGGACAGCCCCTAGGCTTGAGCGCCGATTTCACAATGGAGACGGTGTTTTCGATCCAGACTTGAAGGCTGTGTGGCTTGCCAGGCACGGGGAAAGCCAGCAGTGTGGCCAGGACCCCGGGCCCTAGTCTGGGGAGCACCGGGAGGGGTCAGCTTGTGTCGGACTAAGAACAGATCAGGAATGGTGCTGGCAGAGAAAACAGGGCTCACGCTTCCAACTGGGCACTAAGAGGCCCTCACAGCTGGAGACACGTTTGGAGGGCAGATCTGAGGGGGACAGCCTGGATGCAGGGTCATCCCCAAGGCCACGGTCACTGACCTGCCCAAGAAGGTGGGCCAAGCATGGAGAGGAGGGGACCGAGCCAGGAGGTACGGGGGCTACATCAACAGGAGGGGACCCGGGAAGATGCATGTGTGGGAGGAGTGGGGCAAGCTTTCTCCCTGGGGAGAATGGGTGGCCCTGGGGCCGCCTGGGCTCACCTCCCAGGCCTGCCTCTCGCCGGCTGGGTGCCCTGGGCAGGTGGCCCGGTGCCTCCACGCTTCTGCCTCCCTCCTTACAGAAGCAGTGGGACGGGGTACGGATCTCGGGTGCTGCAGGGCGGCTGCCGGACGGGCTCGTTCACACTCTCGCGCAGGGCGCAGTGCAGGGCGCGCGTCCAGGGCGTGCTCCTGTCTGTTCTGTAGGAGAGGCGGCGCAAACTGCAAGGCCAGGGCAAGGGGGAGCTGGTTTCAGGGGAAAAGAATGCTGTTTATCTGTTGATTTTGTATCCTGCTGTGGTCCAACAGGGGTTTAGTTACGTATGGTTAATTGAGGTAGATAAAATGAGTTTTTAAGAAACATTTATTTATTTATTTATTTCAGAGGCAGAGTTAGAGAGAGAAACAGAGGGAGAGAGGGAGAGAGGTCTTCCAACCTTCTGGCTCACCCCCCAAGTGGCTGCAACGGCTGGAGCTGAGCCAGTCTGAAGCCAGGAGCCAGGAGCTTCTTCCAGGTCTCCCACGTGGGTGCAGGGGCCCAAGGACTTGGGCCATCTTCTGCTGCTTTCCCAGGCCACAGCAGAGAGCTGGATAGGAAGAGGAGCAGCCGGGACTAGAACCGGTGCCCATATGGGATGCTGACGCCACAGGCAGAGGCTCAACCTCCTATGCCACAGCTTTGGCCCCTGATAAGTTTGAAATAAAAGAGAAGAGGGGCTGGCACTGCGGCACCATGGGTTAAGTGGGCACTGGTGACTCCAGCATCCCATACTGGGAGCCAGTTCGGGTTCCAGCTGCTCCTCTTCCCAGCCAGCTTCGTACTAATGTGCCTGGGAAGGCAGCAGAAAATGGCCCAAGTAGTTGGGCCCCACCCATGTGGGAGACCCTATGGAGCGCCTGGCTTCAGCCTGGTTAGAGCCGGCTGTTGTGGCCATCTGGGGAGTGAACCAGGGCATGGAAGACCTCAGACACCTCTCTCTCTGTCTCTGTCTCTCTCTGTGTCATTTTGTCTTTCAAATAAATAAGTCTTTAAAAAAAGAAAGAAAGAAATGGGTCTGCCACTGTGGTGCAGTGAATTAAGCCACAGCCTGCAGCACCAGCGTCCCACATGGGCGTCAGTTCGAGTCCCAGCAGCTCCACTTCTCATCTAGCTCTCTGCTGTGGCCTGAGAAGGCAGTGGAAGGTGGCCCAAGAGCTTGGGCCCCTGCACCCACGTGGGAGACCTGGAAGAAGCTCCTGGCTCCTGGCTTCAGCCCGGCGTAGTCATTGCAGCCATTTGGAGAGTGAACCAGCAGATGGAGCATCTCTGTCTCTCTCTCTCTCTCACTCTCACTCTCACTCTCTCACTCTCTGCCTTTCAAATTAAATAAATAAATCTATGTTTAAAACCAAAGAAATGAGGTCCAGAGAATTTTCTGACGGGAAGCAGAAGATGGTTCTGTGACGTGTCGCCACCACACGACGTCATGCGTGTTCTAAGTTTCTGGTGCCAGCGTGAAGAGGGTGACTTGATGACGAGTGTGCGGCCGGGCCCCCAGTTGAAAACCGGGGAAGCACAGCGCCCCTCGCTGCTGTGGAGTAAAAGCCCCAGGAGGCCTTTGTCTGGCCCTGGCCCAACACCAGCCTGAAAATCTAAATGGCGTCGCTTACACTACAGTCCCATGTCACCAGGCGGAAACTAAGTCGTCGTCTGACCTTCTGCGACCAGGAGAGAAAGGACAGCCATGTTCCCAAGCAGGCCAGTGTCAGTGGCGTGATAATGAACTTCCTCTGTGTTCATCTTTCTCCGAAAACAGAACCTGAAGTAGCCGCTGTTTTCCTGTTGTTCCCTCCCCTGCCCCCACCTCCCAAGGGAAGTAACTTATAGACCCACCTGTGCGTTCCGTGGCACTGATTCTGTTTGGTAGAATGGAGGTTGCTCAATTCTGGGGTGGCAAAAACAGCCAGTGAAGACAGTTCAGTTAGGTTGCTGAAGTTCCCTTCTGTGACAGCAGCAGAACCAGAGAGGGTTTTCCCTGCCCCCAAGGGAGGACCTTGCTAAATTGAGTGAGCACTGTTCTGTGTTCGCCTCACTTCCCGGGCCAGCATGGGCTCAGCCCGCGGGCACAGAGATGACAGTGGGAGAGAAGTCCACCAGGCGCTCAAGGGTCTGTGTTCCCAGCAGAAACTGGGCAAAGCAAATAATTAGCTCATTCATTTACTTTTTTTTTTTTTTTTTTTTTTGACAGGCAGAGTTAGAGAGAAAGAGACAGAGAGAAAGGTCTTCCTTCCATTGGTTCACTCCCCAAATGGCCACCACAGCCAGCGCTGCGCTGATCCGAAGCCAGGAGCCAGGTGCTTCCTCCTGGTCTCCCATGCGGGTGCAGGGCCCAAGCACCTGGGCCATCCTCCACTGCCCTTCCAGGTCACAGCAGAGAGCTGGCCTGGAAGAGGGGCAACCGGGACTAGAACCTGGCGCCCATATGGGATGCCGGCGCCGCAGGCAGAGGATTAACCAAGTGAGCCACGGCGCCGGGCCCCTCACTTGCTTTTTATTTGAGAGGCAGAAAGAGAGAGAAAGCTCTTCCTCCATCGCTGGGTCACTCTTCGAGTGGCCACAAGGGCCGGGGCCGGCTCAGGCCGACGCTGGGAGCTGGGAATGTGATGCAGGTCTCCCGGGGGCGGCAGGGCCCGGCCACTGGAGACGCCACTGCTGCCCCCAGAGTGTGCGTGAGCAGGAAGCTGCGGCTGGGAGCTGGGGCTGGGACTTGAACCCTGTCCCCAACCAACATTCTGCTGGCTGGGCTTTTGAAGCTTTCCAATTCATTTCAGACATTTAAATGGAGCCAGTTTAAGGTAGAACGTTGGGTGCATTTCGCTGTATGTGGTACAAGCAGGGTGTGTCCCCCCCCCCCAAGTGATGAGAGCCTGGGCACATGGATCAAAGGTGGCGCTGCAGGGTTGTGGTGGGGTGGTGGGTGGCCACCCAGCCGCCCAAGCCGACAGCATCCTGTCCAACCTCTGCAAAGCAGGGGGAGTGGAGGGGAGATAATGCGCCCGCTTCCACCCTTCTCCTCACTGCTCTTTGATTTGGGACTCTTGGACCAGCTGTTTGCAGGACGACTGAGTCACACGTCTGCTATCAGCAGAAGGAAGGAGGGCTGACTGCGCTCACTGCTTCCAAAGAAAGGGCAGCCAGGCCTCGCCGGGGCCCCACTGCCCGCTGTCTGCGCAGGCTGCCGCGACCCCGTGGCCAGCTACGTCTCCCAGCAGCCTGCTCGGACGCTGGGGAGCAGATTTGCTCTGGAGGGTGTATGTACCAGGAAGCTGCATTGCTCAGAGCTAGACATTCTGCAGGAACTTTCTCGAGACTTTTTTTCTCATGGCCGCGACAGGTATTTGGTTACCCACACTTTAAAACAACTCAGGCTAATCATGCTTGTGGCCAGGCTCCGTGGCGGCGAGGGAGAGGGAGTGAGCCGGAGGGGAGGTCTGGGGACCTTCGCTGCCTCCAGTTGGTCCTGATAGGATTTCCTTGGAAAACAGAAAGCAGAAGGCAGCTTCCTGGAGGAAAAGATTGGAAGCCAGGGGCCCGCCCTTGGTGCAGTTCCAGGGCGATCCCTTCAGTGCGTGGTCCTGAATCCCTAGCTGGGGCGGGGGAGGGAGGCAGGGGTGCGCGGCTCTGCAGAGGCCAGGGTCAGCACGAAGGACGGGGTCTCCTCCCGGCCAAGCCATCCTCCCCCCGGGCTCTCACGCCTGCCTCTTCGCAGCAGTGTGTTTCCTGACTCCCGGACACGGAGCTTTGCTCCTACCAGCCTGCTGCTGCTTTCCAGCTACAGGGCACTGCCACCTGCGACCACGCGCTGCTGATTCCTAGTCTGGCACCCCACATGGCTGGTGGAGGTCAGGTGTGGGCTGTGTTGTCGGCGAAGTTTCAGATTGTGGATTAGATCGGGGCCCTTGTGTTTGAGTCCTAATGTCCATGACCCTCTTTTCAGGGATGTGAGTCTGTCATTTTTAAAAATATTTTTTCTTTTAAAAGATTTATTTTTATTTATTTGAAAGGCAGAATGAGAGAGAGAGATCTTCCATCTGTTGGCTCACGCCCCAAATAGAATGGTCAGGACTGGGCCAGGCTGAACCTGGCCACCCACATGGGTGCAGGAGCCCAAGCACCCAAGCTCTCCCAGGACCATCAGCAGAGAGCTGGGTCAGAAGTGGACAGCCGGCTCCCGTATGGGATGCTGGCACTGCGGGCGGTGGCTTAACCTGTTATGCCAGAATGCAAGCTCTGTCTTTTTTTTTTTTTTAAGATTTATTTTATTTACTCGAAAGGCAGAGTGACAGAGAGAGCAGGACAGAGAAAAAGATCTTCCACGTCCTGGTTCACTCCCCAAGTGGCCACAATGAATAGGGCCAGACCAGGCTGAAGCCAGGAGCCTGGAACTCCATCCGGGTCTCCCACATGGGTGCAGGGCCCAAGCACTTGGGTCATCATCCACCGCTCTCCCAGGTGCATTAGCAGGGAGCTGGATGGGAAGTGGAGCAGCCAGGACTCCAAGCGACCTCTGATGTGGGATGCCAGCGTCACACAGCAGCTTAACCCCTGTGCCACAGCGTGGGCCCCTCAGTCAGTTGTAAAATCAGCGCAAAAATGCGCTGTGTGGTGGGACTGAGACGTGCAGGGGCTGAGCGTGGCAGCTCGCAGGTGAGTGTCCTTTCACACAGGACTCACAGGTGTGCTTCACTCCTGCTGATGCGCAGGGTCCCGCTGTATCACAGTTCATTTAGCCATTCCCCTGCGGATGGATAGCTAGGTCAGGTCCATGCATTATAATTGTTATATCCAATGTTTTCAGGAACACCCTTGTACATCTACTTTTGCACACATATCTGGTTTATCTGGGTAAATCACAGTGGCAGGCATGAGAAATGGAATTCAGAGACAAGTTTGGGAGTGGGTTCCAGCAGTCAAGATGTGGCACAGCAGGTAAACACGCTGTCTGCAACGTTGGCATCCCATGTGGGCACCAGTTGGTGTCCTGGCCGCTCCACTTTTGATCCAGCTGTGGCCTGGGAACGCAGCAGAAGATGGCCCTAGTGCTTGGGCCCCTGCACCCCATGGGAGACCTGGATGAAGCTCCTGGCTCCTGGCTGTGGCTTCAGCTTGGCCCAGCCCTGACTGTTGCAACCACCTGGGGAGTGAACAGCAGAACAGATGGAGGATCTCTCTCCCCCACCCCCTTTCCCTCCCTCCCTCCACCCTCCCCCTCCCCATCTCCCTGTAACTCTTTCAAATAAATAAATATTTTAAAAAAATAGATGCCCACACTGGGACTGGTGTTGTGGCATGGTGGTTAGAGCCACCACCTGCGACACAGGCATTCCATGTGTACGTGGTCTGAGTCCCAGCTGCTCCGGCTCCAATCCAGCTCTCTGTTGCTGGCCTGGAAAAAGCAGTGGAAGATGGCCTGATTGTTTGGGCCACTGCTGCCCACGTGGGAGACTTGGATGAAGCTCCTGGCTCCAGCCATCTGGGGAGTGAACCAGCAGATAGAAGATCTTGCTCACTCTCTCTCTGTAACTTTGATGTTCAAATAAATAAGTCTTAAAAAAAAAAAAAAAAAAAGATGCCCACACCCCATATCAGAATACCTGGGTCTGGCTCCAGCTCCTGATTCCAGCTTCCTGTTAACGTGAACGCGGCGGCGGCAGCGGGGGAGGGGGGGCAGCAATAGTGGCTCAGGCGCTTAGGGCTTAGGTTCTGCCACTGTGTGGGAGACTGGGTTGCACTCCTGGCTGCTGGTTTTGGCCCCCTCCAGGCATGGCAGGCATTTGGGGAGTGAACCAGCAGATGGGAGCTGTCTTTCTGTCTCTCAGATAAATAACAATTGACAACAAGAAACAAAGCCAAGTTGACGCTTTTTCAAAAGGAGAGAGCACTTCACAGAAAAGCAACACCTCCACACTGCAGTAGCACCTGCTTGCTGCCTAGGGAGCGCTTTCTTTTAAGACTTATTTAACTAATTGAAAGGCAGAGTTACAGAGAGAGAGGGAGAGACAGAAGGGGAAGAGAGAGAGAGAAAATGAAAATGTGAATCTCCCATCTGCTGGTCCACTCCCCACATGACCACAATGCCTGGGGCTGGGCCAAACTGAAGCCGGGAACAGGAGCTTC
The DNA here is from genome assembly GCF_051225735.1 of Oryctolagus cuniculus. Lineage (NCBI taxonomy): Eukaryota > Metazoa > Chordata > Mammalia > Lagomorpha > Leporidae > Oryctolagus > Oryctolagus cuniculus. The sequence continues at coordinate 184,742,782 of NC_142869.1, forward strand.
TTCCAGGTCTCCCACTTGGGTGCAGGAGCCAAGCACCGGACCATCTTCTGCTCAGTAGGCCTGCTTCCCAGGCGCTTTTAGCGGGAGCTGGATCAGAAGTGGAGCAGCTGGGGCTTGAACCTGCGCCCACATGAGATGCTGGCATCACAGGCAGTGGCCTAACCTGCTGGCCTTAGCGCCTGCCCCCTTGGGAACGTTTCCAAGGTCAGGATGTCTTTTCCATTTTAGAGTATCTTACGTTCCCCGTGTCCCGTGATGCAGGGACCGCCTGTGCACAGCCTCCGCTCTGGGTGCTAAAGGTCTACCCCAGGAGGAGCTGACACAGGCAGGGATGCCCAGGACCGAAGGGAGGCTTCTGGTGAGAATCCCTGCATTGGAATGGCACCTCCGAGGCCCGCTGCCTTAGGCCTTAGCCTGCTAAGAGTGTCCTCGACCCAGAGAGCAGTGGGACAGAGTCTGGAGCAGCTGCGCTGACCTGGCTGCCTCTCAAGGTTGCTGCTCAGACCTCCTTCAGCGCTCACGTGCCTGGCTTCTGCCTGACTTGGAGGAGCCGCAGCGGTGTGAGAAAACTTAGTGAGCTGCCGGCGTGCAACAGGTGACTGCTCGCAGGGCTGAGTTAATGAGCAATGGCAGGGGTGGCGGGCAGACTGCGGGCTCCCTGCAATCCCAGTCTCTTGTGTGCAAAACATTTCTGTTGGCGCAACAGTGCTCCTGGGCAGATTAGTTTTTGTTTAGTCAACAGATGTGTGTTCTTAGAGAGCAACTGTAAGCCAAGGTTTTGGGGACAGGAGCCGCACGTGCGTGACAGACATCAGCCACGCGCTCTCCTCGTTTGGTCACCGTGGCGCTGTGAGGGGCCGGCTGGCCCTGTCTCCCACTGTGCCCTTCTGGCCTCCTCCACAAACTCCCCCCTTTCCCCAGCGTCTCTCGTCCCTGCTGTCCACAGCCCCCAGGGCAACGGAACCAAGCCTGAGGCAGGAGTCCTGGATTCCGGCTTTCCTGCGGTTGCTTGGTTGCGTCTCTTTTTCAAGGTGTATTTATTTAGTATTTATTTCCAAGGCAGAGAGAGAGAGGGAGGGAGGGAGAGAGAGCTATATATAGAGAGAAAGAGATTTCCAACTAGAATTCCCAATAAGTGCAGCCATATGTGCAGTGGCTTAACCGAGGCACCACAGTGCTGGCCCCCATCCGTCCTGCTGCCATTTCTTGTGTGAACTTGGAGAGGTCACGTAACCATGGTGATCTGGGGACTCTGGAAGGGGGCACAGGTGGAAAAACCCAGGGAAACGTTGCCTTCCATCTTTTCTGGGCAGCCCTTTGGGGTCCTTAGCGCTCACTGGCAGTGATAAGTGCGTGCTACCCAGCTCAAGGGGCCGCTGTGTTGCAGGAGCCCTGGCAATGCAGTGGGCAGACCTGGGTGGCAGGAGTTTTGTGTTCTGCCACACGACAGCTGTAGGACCCTGGGGTGCTGTTTTCTCATCCTCTAGTGTAAGGGGATTAGAGTAGATGGCGTCTGTTTTCTTCTAGTACAATTCTACGACGCCATGCTCAACGCAGGACATGAGAGAAAGGGCAGAAGCACCGTGAAGTTCACTTATTTGTAGAAAGTGCACACCGACATCCTGAAAGCCCGTTGGCGTAGCTCAGGTAAGTTTTATCGCAGAAAGGATGCATAACCGGGAGGTGTCCCCGAGCGGCCACGGGGCAAAGGACATGAGAGAAAGGGCAGAAGCACCGTGAAGTTCACTTATTTGTAGAAAGTGCACACCGACATCCTGAAAGCCCGTTGGCGTAGCTCAGGTAAGTTTTATCGCAGAAAGGATGCATAACCGGGAGGTGTCCCCGAGCGGCCACGGGGCAAAGCCATTCACAGTCCGCACTGGGTGTTCTCGCGGCTGAAATGCTCTTTGCCTGAGCCCCACTTCCAGGGCTTGGTGACGTGGTGCGCAGAGGTGCGAATGAAAGGGGCGTACAGCAGTAGCTCCATCTCAAGAGACGAGAAGCAACAGCTCACGGCCAAGGGTGTGGCTGTGGAGGAGGAAGCCGAGGGACCCTCAAGGAGTGAGGACGCTGTGTGTGGAGCGGGCAGGAGGTAGCCTTCGGGGAGAGCCTCGGAAGGGCTGTGTCCCAGAGGACAGAAAGCTGGACAACAGCAGAGGGGCCCAAGGGACACTGGGTGGCACCAAGATGCGTGGCTGGAGAAAGTCCACGGCCAGGAGGAAGTGGGAAAGTACAGGTCCGGGCTGGTGGCGGCTCCAGCAGGGATGAGGTTGATCACGGTGTGGATACAGGAGCCCCGGCGTGTTCCTGGCTGTGTGTGGGCAGGGTGGCGGTGGACAGGTGGAACTGAAGGTCATTCGCTTTCTTTTTAGCAACTTCCAGTCACTCTGTTGTGTCTAGAGCACCTTCTCTATGAGCGCACATTGTAACGGAGCGTGGCTGGTGGGGTGGTGCAGACAGCGAGGGGGGGGTGTTGGGCTTACGCGGACAGTAAATCGATGACCTGAGCGCAGGGAACCGCCTGACTCCAGCTCTGGGAAGCCGCTGGTCGTTTCCCGTGCCGGGGACTGCTTTTGGATTAAGCTCCTTCCACACATTTGGCTTGCTCTCCGCCCAGCCCTTTTCACTTTCTAAATTACGATGACCTGTGAGTGAATCCTGTGCAGCTCACGCGGGACGGTACACAGTACCTTCCGACTCCTGGGGGCAAGGACGTGAGAACGCAGGAGGCTCCGTGCGCTCTGAATCGCCTTGTGTGCAGCGTTCATCTCAGCGCCCGGCCGGCCGCTTCCCGGCAGCCCTTGAGCATGGCAGGTGCGATGTGGCTGCCACCGGCTCTGCGCTCCAGACACTAGAGCTGGGGAGCGCTGCTCCTAAATGCTCCCCGCCTAAAACAGCCTCCTGCTGCGCGAGACAGGATGCATTCTGTGGTCAGGAAGTTGTTTCCCGCAGGAACCTGAAGCCCGTGGATGTACCAGGTCCAGAATTTTGAGAGACTATGAACATACGCAAATATATTCAAAGATTGGCAGGTTACTCCTGTGGTGCAAAAGCCATCGACACAGATGCTTGAAGAATCAGAACGTACCGTCTGGCCTTGGGAGAGTCGTGCAGCCTCCATGTCCCACTATCTCAAAAAACAGCAGAGTGGACTCCACCGATTCTCACATCACTGGAAGCCTCCTGGGGACCAGGGCTGTGTCTGCTTGTCCTGTTCCCTCCTCCTCCTCCTCCTGGGGACCAGGGCTGTGTCTGCTTGTCCTGTTCCCTCCTCCTCCTCCTCCTCCTGGGGACCAGGGCTGTGTCTGCTTGTCCTGTTCCCTCCTCCTCCTCCTCCTGGGGACCAGGGCTGTGTCTGCTTGTCCTGTTCCCTCCTCCTCCTCCTCCTGGGACCAGGGCTGTGTCTGCTTGTCCTGTTCCCTCCTCCTCCTCCTCCTCCTCCTCCTGGGACCAGGGCTGTGTCTGCTTGTCCTGTTCCCTCCTCCTCCTCCTCCTGGGGACCAGGGCTGTGTCTGCTTGTCCTGTTCCCTCCTCCTCCTCCTCCTCCTGGGGACCAGGGCTGTGTCTGCTTGTCCTGTTCCCTCCTCCTCCTCCTCCTGGGACCAGGGCTGTGTCTGCTTGTCCTGTTCCCTCCTCCTCCTCCTCCTGGGACCAGGGCTGTGTCTGCTTGTCCTGTTCCCTCCTCCTCCTCCTCCTCCTCCTCCTCCTGGGGACCAGGGCTGTGTCTGCTTGTCCTGTTCCCTCCTCCTCCTCCCCTCCTCCTGGGACCAGGGCTGTGTCTGCTTGTCCTGTTCCCTCCTCCTCCTCCTCCTGGGGACCAGGGCTGTGTCTGCTTGTCCTGTTCCCTCCTCCTCCTCCTCCTCCTGGGGACCAGGGCTGTGTCTGCTTGTCCTGTTCCCTCCTCCTCCTCCTCCTGGGACCAGGGCTGTGTCTGCTTGTCCTGTTCCCTCCTCCTCCTGGGGACCAGGGCTGTGTCTGCTTGTCCTGTTCCCTCCTCCTCCTCCTCCTGGGACCAGGGCTGTGTCTGCTTGTCCTGTTCCCTCCTCCTCCTCCTCCTGGGACCAGGGCTGTGTCTGCTTGTCCTGCTCCCCTTGCCTCCTTCCTTTGCTCTTGAGATTCACAGTGCGCAACTCAGGAAGCTCACTTGGGTTCTGGGCTGCAGGTGCTAACACTTTCTCTTGTCAACTTTCCACGAGTCCCCAAAGCTCAGCCAGGAAACCTACTGTGGAACTGGAAAGCAGGTGCTTCGGGTGGTCTAAAGGGGCGGTCTGAGGTGTGCATCGTGGGTAAAGAAAAGTGGGGGTCCCTGTGCTCTCCATGTGCTGTGCAACCAGAACCCCAGAATTCTGGAGGCTAACAACTGTCTCTTCTCTTGAGGAAACAAACAAAACTCACCATGTTGCTTCATTTCACCTGGGCCACTGCTCTGCCACCTCCCCCCTCTTTGCTGCCTGATGTTTTGAAGGAGTTTTCTCTCGCTCCTGAGTCGTCTTCACCAGCCACTCGCTTCCCGATTGCCCAGATCTTCCTCTGAATTCGGACCTCTCACTCCACTGAAGCAGGTCTGGGGCCCCCGGCAACATCTGGCTCTTCCCAGCCTCCTCCAGGGCTCGGGAGCTGCTCTCCCCTCTTGAGTTCCTGTTCTTCTGATGATTGTCCTCCCATTGTTTTTCTCTTCTTCTTTTCTTTAAAGATACATTTATTTATTTGAAAGAGTTACACAGAGAGAGGAGAGGCAGAGAGAGAGAGAGAGAGAGGGGTCTTCTATCCGCTGGTTCACTCTCCAATTGGCTGCAATAGCCGGGGCTGCGCCAATCCGAAGCCAGGAGCCAGGAGCTTCTTCCTGGTCTCCCATGTGGGTGCAGGGCCATCTTCTGCTGCTTTCCCAGGACATAGCAGAGAGCTGGATCACAAGTGGAGCAGCCGGGACTAGAACCGGTACCCATATGGGATGCCGGCACTGTGGGCGGCAGCTTTACCCGCTGTGCCACAGCGCTGGCCCTCATCCCATTGTTCTTCATCTGTCTCCTTGGTCCAGCCTCGAACCCTTTGAGTTCCTTATGTGGGCCTGAGCCTCCATTGCTTCCTCCTTGTTAATAGGGTGATTGTGTGTTCCCCATTCATATGCTGAAGTCCTGACCTCCAGTGCCTCATGATGTGGGCTAATCTGTAACCACAGGCAGTGATAGTTGGGGGGTCCCTAATCCAAAATGCATATGTTCTTGTAAGAAGGGAGATTGGACACACACACACACACACACACACACGTGGAGGCAGAGATTGCGCACGCGCGCACACACACACACACACGTGAAGGCAGAGATTGCGCACGCGCACACACACACACACACACGTGAAGACAGAGATTGCGCACGCGCACACGCACACACACACGTGAAGGCAGAGATTGCGCACACGCACACACACACACACACGTGAAGGCAGAGATTGCGCACGCGCACACGCACACACACACACGTGAAGGCAGAGATTGCGCACACACACACACACACACACACGTGAAGGCAGAGATCCGAGTGCTGCTTCTGCAAGCCAAGGAGTGCCAGCAGCCGGCGGGAGGAAGGTGGGAAACCTGGAACAGTCTCCTCCCACCTGGAACAGAGTCTACCTCCCACCTGGAACAGAGTCTACCTCCCACCTGGAACAGAGTCTACCTCCCACCTGGAACAGAGTCTACATCCCACCTGGAACAGTCTCCTCCCACCTGGAACAGTCTCCTCCCACCTGGAACAGTCTACCTCCCACCTGGAACAGTCTACTTCCCACCTGGAACAGTCTACCTCCCACCTGGAACAGTCTACCTCCCACCTGGAACAGAGTCTACCTCCCACTTGGAACAGAGTCTACCTCCCACCTGGAACAGTCTACCTCCCACCTGGAACAGTCTACCTCCCACCTGGAACAGTCTACTTCCCACCTGGAACAGAGTCTACCTCCCACCTGGAACAGTCTACCTCCCACCTGGAACAGAGTCTACCTCCCACCTGGAACAGTCTACTTCCCACCTGGAACAGTCTCCTCCCCCCTGGAACAGTCTCCTCCCCCCTGGAACAGTCTCCTCCCACCTGGAACAGAGTCTACCTCCCACCTGGAACAGTCTACCTCCCACCTGGAACAGTCTCCTCCCACCTGGAACAGAGTCTACCTCCCACCTGGAACAGAGTCTACCTCCCACCTGGAACAGTCTCCTCCCACCTGGAACAGAGTCTACCTCCCACCTGGAACAGTCTACCTCCCACCTGGAACAGAGTCTACCTCCCACCTGGAACAAAGTCTACTTCCCACCTGGAACAGTTTCCTCCCACCTGGAACAGTCTACCTCCCACCTGGAACAGAGTCTACCTCCCACCTGGAACAGAGTCTACCTCCCCCCTGGAACAGTCTCCTCCCACCTGGAACAGTCTCCTCCCACCTGGAACAGTCTACCTCCCACCTGGAACAGTCTCCTCCCACCTGGAACAGTCTCCTCCCCCCTGGAACAGAGTCTACCTCCCACCTGGAACAGTCTACCTCCCACCTGGAACAGTCTACCTCCCACCTGGAACAGTCTCCTCCCCCCTGGAACAGAGTCTACCTCCCACCTGGAACAGTCTCCTCCCACCTGGAACAGTCTACCTCCCACCTGGAACAGAGTCTACCTCCCACCTGGAACAGTCTACCTCCCACCTGGAACAGTCTCCTCCCACCTGGAACAGAGTCTACCTCCCCCCTGGAACAGTCTCCTCCCACCTGAAATAGTCTCCTCCCCCCTGGAACAGAGTCTACCTCCCCCCTGGAACAAAGTCTACTTCCCACCTGGAACAGTTTCCTCCCACCTGGAACAGAGTCTACCTCCCACTTGGAACAGTCTACCTCCCACCTGGAACAGAGTCCACATCCCACTTGGAACAGTCTACCTCCCACCTGGAACAGAGTCCACATCCCACTTAGAACAGTCTACCTCCCCCCTGGAACAGTCTCCTCCCACCTGAAATAGTCTCCTCCCCCCTGGAACAGAGTCTACCTCCCCCCTGGAACAGAGTCTACCTCCCACCTGGAACAGAGTCTACCTCCCACCTGGAACAGAGTCTACCTCCCACCTGGAACAGTCTACCTCCCACCTGAAATAGTCTCCTCCCACCTGGAACAGAGTCTACATCCCACTTGGAACAGTCTACCTCCCACGTGGAACAGAGTCTACATCCCAGCCCTCAGCAGATCTGGCTCTACAGCCTGATCTCGGAGGGGCAGCCTGCAGCGCCGCGAGACAACGCGTGTCTGTTGTCTCTGTGCCGTGACAGCCCGAGGACGCCAACATTTGTGTCTACCGTATCCCCAGGCTAGAGGTGCCCGGACCCTCTGTGCCTTTACAGATCATGGGCAATCAGGGAGAAAGCAAGGAGAGCCCCTCCCCCAGCCCTTCACAGCGTCCTCCTGGGAGTCTTGGCTAATTCCGAGATCAAACAAACAAGCAAACAAAGCACTGGGGGCAGGTGTCTGGCCTGGTGGTGGAGCTCTGCAGATGGCGCTGTTCCTTAGAGCAGTGCTCCAGCTGCTGCCTGCTGGCGGGGTCTCTCGCTGGACCATATCTACCATGGAGAGGCAGTGCCCTGTTCTTCTTGGAGCAGACGCCCGCTCTGGATGTGGCTTGGCCTCTCCTGCCTGCCAGGCTTCAGCCAACACCACCATCTGGACTTGCAGAATGCCTTACCCACCGTCATGGCGATGCACACGGGATGGATTCTCAACGAGCTCAAAATTTTAAAATAATAATAATAAAAACCTTGTGTGGCTCACTGGTGGAATTCATGATCTTCCCGTGTTCCCAATGGCTCACTGGTGGAATTCATGATCTTCCCGTGTTCCCAATGGCTCACTGGTGGAATTCATGATCTTCCCGTGTTCCCAGGCACCCTGCAGCAGCTGGCTTGTGAGAACAGTGCATTCGCCTCTTGCAGAAACAGCTCCAGCCAGGTGGCACTCAGGCGGGGCTGGGCAGGCTCCTCAGGAGGCAGCAGGTGCTCTGCACCCAGCAGGCGGTGCTGTCTCCTCCATTGCCAGGAACCCTGGGAGGGAACGGGACTGGCGCTTGCAGAATCTTTGGCCCTTGGTCCTGCAACTGTGTGCTCTCTGGCCTGAAGGTCGCAGTCCCACGGGGAGGATGCCTGAGTCATGATGCAGCCGCACGTACTGCCCTGACTGCCGCTTGGGGCTCCTGCCCTGAGCAAACAAGCCCAGGAGGCAGTTCAGGTGCTGAGCTGCTGATGGGTGTGGACCTCCCAGGTGCTCTGGGCTCGTCTTCCAGCCTGGGGGCCAGGAGCAGTGTGTCTAGCATGCAGGAGGTCCCCCCGCCCCCCCCGTCCCCAGCATGTTCACACCTGTGGTCTCTCTCTCTCTCTCTGGAACGCTACCTTTCAAATAAGTAAATCTTTTTTTTTTTTTTTTTTTTTTTTTTTTTTTTTTTTTTTTGACAGGCAGAGTGGATAGTGAGAGAGAGAGACAGAGAGAAAGGTCTTCCTTTTGCCGTTGGTTCACCCTCCAATGGCCGTCACGGCTGGCGTGCTGCGGCCGGCGCACCGCGCTGATCCGAAGGCAGGAGCCAGGTGCTTCTCCTGGTCTCCCATGGGGTGCAGGGCCCAAGCACTTGGGCCATCCTCTACTGCCTTCCTGGGCCACAGCAGAGAGCTGGACTGGAAGAGGGGCAACCGGGACAGAATCCGGCGCCCTGACCGGGACTAGAAGCCGGTGTGCCGGCGCCGCAAGGCGGAAGATTAGCCTAGTGAGCCGCGGTGCTGGCCAAGTAAATCTTGAACATGTTCTCTGTCTTCTAGAAGCTTTATAGTTTTATATTTAAACTTTTGATCTAGGATTCATTTTTAGTTAATTTTTTAAAAAAGATTTATTTATTTGAAAGTCAGAGTTACAGAGAAAGAAGAAGAGGCAGAGAAAGAGACAGAGTTAGAGAGGGGGAGATAGGTCTTCCATCACTGGTTCACTCCCCCAGATGGCCACAATGGCCAGGGCTGGGCCAGGCCAAAGTCAGGAGCAGGAGGTTCATCTGGGTCTCCCACATGGGTGCAGGGGCCCAAGGACTTGGGGCATCTTCCACTGCTTTCCCAGGCCACAGCAGAGAGCTGGATGGAAGTGGAGCAGCTGGGACACGAACTGGTGCCCGGATGAGACTCCAGTGTCGCAGGTGGCAGCTTTACCTGCTGCACCACAGCGCTGGCCCCCTTGAGTTGACTTTGGTATCAGATGTGAGATCTGGGTTGTTGCATGACTTAGGGCCCAAAATTCACAGGTGCTCCGGCACCCTTTGCTGAAAAGTCCGTCCGCCTCCCCGAGATCCTTTCCCTCCTGTCTCACCTCTGGCTGGACGTGGGCGGGTCAGCTCTGGCTGGACATGGGTGGGCCAGCTCTGGCTGGACGTGGGCGGGTCACCTCTGGCTGGACTTGGTGGGTCACCTCTGGCTGAACGTGGGTGGGCCAGCTCTGGCTGAACGTGGGTGGGTCAGCTCTGGATGGACGTGGGTGGGTCACCTCTGGCTGGACGTGGGTGGGTCACCTCTGGCTGGACGTGGGTGGGTCACCTCTGGCTGAACGTGGGTGGGTCAGCTCTGGCTGGACATGGGTGGGTCAGCTCTGGATGGACGTGGGTGGGTCACCTCTGGCTGGACATGGGTGGGTCAGCTCTGGATGGACGTGGGTGGTCACCTCTGGCTGGACGTGGGAGGGTCACCTCTGGCTGGACGTGGGCAGGTCACCTCTGGCTGGACTTGGTGGGTCACCTCTGGCTGAACGTGGGTGGGTCAGCTCTGGCTGAACATGGGTGGGTCAGCTCTGGATGGACGTGGGTGGTCACCTCTGGCTGGATGTGGGAGGGTCACCTCTGGCTGGACGTGGGCAGGTCACCTCTGGCTGGACGTGGGAGGGTCACCTCTGGCTGGACATGGGCGGGTCAGCTCTGGTTCTCTGTTCTCTGCCGCTCCTCTCTGCGCCTGCCTTCCCACAGTGCCCCTGTTGTGGTCGGGTAGCTGCATGGCAAGCCTCGTGGTCGGGCACAGAGGTTTCTTCCACTCCACTGTTCCAGTCTCTAGGCCTCAGCTGATCCCCCCAGCCTGGGAGGAGCCAAAAGCCCACGGGACTGCTCCCCACGTGGCCTCTGTGCCGACTCCCTCACCACCTTCCAGGCCTGGGGGGCTCACTGCGGACAGGCAGCAGTGAGGTGTCCAGTCGGGCCTCTTCTGACGGCACCGTGGGGGTCCACACAGGGGCGCGTGTCACCATAGGGTCAGGCTGGGGGTTCAGCTTCCTTGCTCTTTGTATAGTGTTAAAGGATTGATTTATTTTGATTTATTTGAAAGGGAAAGCAACAGAGAGCGACAGAGGGGGGAGGGATGTCTTCCATCCTCTGGTTCATTCCCCAAATGGCTGCAGCAGCCGTGTCTGGGCCAGCTGAGCCAGGAGCCAGGACAGCATGCTGGTCTCGCACAGGGGTGACAGGAAGCCAAGCCCCCAGGCCATCACCCACTGCCTGCCCAGGCACATGAGCAGGAAGCCGGATGGAAAGCAGAGCAGCTGGGACTCTGATGAGCGGCTGGCCTCGCCCGTGGTGGCTGAGCCTCCTGTGCCACAGTGCCAGCCCCGCTCCGGCCACTCTGACGCTGCGGTTGGGGAGTGTCACCTTGTCCCAGCCGGGTGAGGGTGGAGGGCTGCCCCGGGCTTGGCTGGCCTGGCTGGGCAGGACCCCGGCTGGCTCTGTGGCAGCTGGCTGGATTAGCGTGACGCTCGGCTCCACGTGTCCCTTCCTGGGTCCTGGGCCTTCCTTGATGCGTTGCTGTTGCTGGCTGCTGCACGACCAAGCGTGGAGCGGATGAAGTAAGAGCAGAGCCCAGGGCACCCCTCCGCGCGGCCTTCTTCAAGGCCAGGGCCCCAGGTGCCGGCTTCCCCGTCTCTCCGCAGTCGTGCTGTCCCCAAGCTGCGCGGTGCTGCTCATTTATTGCTCCCGACCTTCCCTCTTCCACGTGGACGCCGCCTCTGGAGGGGCAGGGCCTTGCCGCCGGCTTCCCGCGCCGTCCTCGGGGCCCAGGACAGGATCCGGCGGCGCGTGACGGGATCCAGGTGCTGTGGTGGGCAACGTTGCACTTACGTTTCGTTTACGTCCTGAATTTGTTTTTTAGGCTGCACCTCCTGAGCGGGACTGTCAGGCCAGGGCCACGCCAATGCCCTTCAGACAGTGCGCTGGTTCCCGGTCCGGCTGGGGTCCAGGGGAGTGCGGGCCTCTCGCAGCCTCCCCGGGGCTGCCGCTTTCTCAGCGAGTGCCTAACGTGCTTTGCACTCTGGGAAGACCACGGAGGCCTGGGGCTTGAGAGCTTGCAGAGGTCCCCGTGGATGGCCCTGGTAGCTCCTCAGTGGAGGCTGGCACCTGGGTGTGTGAGACCCTCTGCTCCGCCCGTGATGGACAGACACAGGAGAGGGGCAGCGGGCAGGGAGAGAAGAGGGAGCCCCTCCCTGGAGGGGCCCGGGGCTCCTCAGAAGGGGGGGCAGCATCGCCCCCGGCCACGGCTTGCCCAGCCTCCCGTTCTCGCCTTCCGGCTTCGCTCTGAGCAGCCCGGGTTCAGCCTCCGGAGTCTGGGCTCGTGGGCACCTCTGCGCGGGTGCAAGGGTGGCGTGGCCGAGCGCAGCCTTGCAGGAACCCCAGCGGCAGCTCTGCTCCAGGCCCTCAGACCAGGGCTCGCTCCCCGGGACCCCGCCAGGGCCTCAGAGGAGGGCTCGCTCCCCGGGACCCCGTCCAGGGCCTCAGAGGAGGGCTCGCTCCCCGGGACCCCGTCCAGGCCCTCAGACCAGGGCTTGCTCCCCGGGACCCCAGCTGCCCTGCTCTGCCGCTCCGGCTGCCTCTCCCCGCTCCTCCCTGCTGCACCCCAGCCTGAGCTCTGGTCTGCGCTCCAGGTTCTTGGAAGCAGCAGCTCTGGTTTGCCCAAGCACGGGAATCGCCTGAAGCGCCGAATGCAAATCTCAGACAGCTCAGGAAATTTGAGCCCTGACAGGGAGTTTGATAGAAGAAATTGCTGGGGCCGGCCTTGTGGCATAGAGAATTAAGCCACCACCTGTGAGGCCGGCGTCCCATGTGGACACCTCTTCCAGTCCTGGCTGCTCCGTTTCTGACCCAGCTCCCTGCTAATGGGCCTGGGAAAGCAGCAGAGGAAGGCCCAAGTCCTTGGGCCCCTGCATTCACATGGGAGACCTGGAGGAAGCTCCTGGCTCCTGGCTTCCCCCTGGCTCAGCCCTGGTCTTTGCAGGCACCTGGGGAGTGAACCAGCAGATGGAAGGCCTCTCTCTCTCTCCCTGTGACTCTGACTTTCAAATAAATAAATAAATGAATCTTTTAAAGAGGAGGAGGAGGAGGAGGAGGAAGGGGAGGAGGAGAAGGATTTTCTGGTCTTTGGAAGTACATGGAGCTTTTTGAAAATAGTGGTTGGTGGGATGGTGAGTGTGACTTTCTTCTACGGAGTGCTTTTCCTGTGCTTCCTGTCTGGAGTGTAAAGGTGTGCTTGGTTTGATCAGTAGGCACACTAGAACGCTGTCCCCGGAGACTTCCGAAGGCCCCAGCCCTCCGCTAAGTGAGAGGCAAAACCACTGCGTCCTGGCCGGGGCTCAAGGTCACAGCAGAGGGCACAGGTGGGGCCGGTGGGGCTGGTTTGTCATCACCTGCAGCTGGCCAGGCCGGTGTTGATACAACACAGCTGCCTGGGGAGGACAAGGCGCCGGGAGGGAGGAGGAGGGGCCCTTCCCCAGGGAGGCTGTCCCCCCCACTGCCTCCTCCGGGCCTCGCAGGCCACAGGCTTGCAAGCCAGGCGTCCCGGCTTGGTGCTTTGGGCAGAGGCAGCCGCTCCGGAGCCCCAGCGCCTGGGCCAGCTCCAGACCCGCATCCAGGACCAGCTCGGTGGACGTGAGGGTGAGGCGATCTTTGTGCTGTGCTTTTCGGTCTGCCTGGAGCGGGCGTCCAGGGGCTCTTTTCCGCCTCCTTCGGGCCAGACCGTGCACCTCTGGAGGGAGGGACGCTGCGGTTCCCAGGCAGCGGGGAACTGTTCGCTGAGCATCTCCGTGCTCCACGTTGAGCTAAACGGTGCTGGGTGCGAGCCGGCGTGGCTTTAACCTCCCGATCTCGCCGGCTAATGTGGAATGCGTTCATTTAACAAGCAGCTGCGAGTGAGTACAGTCCCGGCAACGCACAGGAGGAGCTCTGAGCCACCGGGGTGCAGCTGGCGGTCAGGGAAGGCTTCTGGAGGAGGAGGAAGCTGACCCTGGGCTGGAGGAGCGGCAGGGCCGGTGGGGAGGTTCCAGCCCAGAGGGAAGTGGGGGCAGAGACGCAGCTTTCCTGGGAGAGCAGTGTGGAGGGAGGTGAGAACTGGAGGAGGCAGAGGCCACACGCTGCCGCCTTTTCTTGGCAGCTCAATGGCTTTCGAGGGTCAGCGGGCAGGCACAGTGTCTGGTAAATCAGTTGAAAATGAAGTCCGTGGAGGCCTGGCCTTCCAGAGGCTGCCTCGGGGGCAGCCATCTGGGCTGGCCGCGGGGGCGGATCCCGAGGACTTTTTCCCTGGAATGGGTTCTGCGGCCCCCACTTCCTCGTGTTTTCGCAGGGTCTCTGGCTGAGCGTGGGAAGGCGTGTGCACTTTCCCCCAGCGCCTGGGAGAGGGCCTGGAGGCGGTGACTGCTGGTCGCCCCGCCCAGAGCTGAGAGTGCGTTTTCTCCCTCAGGGCGCTCCCGACCTGGGCCTCCTTCTGGGCAGGACCTGGGCCCTCCTTCTGGGCAGGACCTGGGCCTCCTTCTGAGCACGACCTGGGCCTCCTTCTGAGCACGACCTGGGCCTCCTTCTTCTTCTTCTTTTTTTTTTTTTTTACAGGCAGAGTGGACAGTGAGACAGAGAGAAAGGTCTTCCTTTGCCGTTGGTTCACCCTCCGCGCTGATCCGATGGCAGGAGCCAGGAGCCAGGTGCTTCTCCTGGTCTCCCATGGGGTGCAGGGCCCAAGCACTTGGGCCATCCTCCACTGCACTCCCTGGCCACAGCAGAGGGCTGGCCTGGAAGAGGGGCAACCGGGACAGAATCCGGCGCCCCGACCGGGACTAGAACCCGGTGTGCCGGCGCCGCTAGGCGGAGGATTAGCCTAGTGAGCCGCGGCGCCGGCCCTGGGCCTCCTTCTGAGCAGGACCTGGGCCTCCTTCTGAGGATGACCTGGGCCTCCTTCTGAGCAGGACCTGGGCCTCCTTCTGAGCACGACCTGGGCCTCCTTCTGAGCAGGACCTGGGCCTCCTTCTGGGCACGACCTGGGCCTCCTTCTGAGCAGGACCTGGGCCTCCTTCTGAGCACGACCTGGGCCCTCCTGAGCACGAGCTCCGTTCAGGGGGACCAGACTCTGACCCCCGGCTTTGCCGCTGCTTGCTTCACAGTTAGACTCTGCTGGGTGTCTTGGACTGTTTCTCCTCCGGGTGGGATATCCTTCATCTTGGGAACAGAGGTATTCTGGATTTTGGATCTTCCCAGATTTTGGAATGCTTACATACACACAGTGAGATATTCCGGGGATGGGCGGACCCGAAATTCCTTTCTGGGCCACGTTTATCTCCTGTGCGTGGTCTGAAGGTAACTTCCCCCAAGGTTCCGAGTGTTGTCTGCGACTCCGGTTTCAGACGTTCAGATCGGAGCGCTCAGCCTGCCCTCGTCCCTGAGTCTGTGTACCTGGGACCCCTCTGGGAGTCGGAGGGCCCGTGCCTGCCTGTGACTGTGTGACTAGCAGGTGCGCTGCACTGACCCAGGACTTCTCCGTTAGCTCAGTGTCCGTCCAGAGAGCGGACACCAAGTGTGTCTCAGTCCTGCTGGCTGCACATGGCTGTCACAGGTGATTTAATCGTTGCCCTCTTGATGGACATCTAGGGTAGAGCCGCTTGTCAGAACTGGGAGAGCCAGTGGCATCAGACGCATCTCTGCATCTCTGCTTTTCTGTACATACCTGGGTTTCTCTGGATCAACAGCAGTGCGAATCTTGGGTCACGGGTGTGGGTGATCTAAAATGTGATAGATGCTAGCAACTGCTCTCTGTAAAAGGTATGCGACATCTGCACTTTAACAAGTGTATGATAGGGCCGGCCTCCTCACAGCCTCCACACCGCCACGGATAATTCTAAGTCTCTTGTCAACACGGCAGGGTACAAAGTGTGGTCTTCCTTTTGTTTACATTTTACGTCAGGAGTCATTGCTGTTGGATTTTCTCCCTGTCGTGTTTTAATTTAACTACAGAGGTTTCATCCTGAGGTTTCCCCGTATTTCTCGGCTTACGTGTCGTGTTTCTTCCTGCTGCAGGCCAAGGCTGGGCCAGCATGGCGTCGGTGTTCCGGAGCGAGCAGATGTGTCTGTCACAGCTCTTCCTGCAGGTGGAGGCTGCCTACTGCTGCGTCGCTGAGCTCGGAGAGCTGGGCTTGGTCCAGTTCAAAGACGTAAGCCCGCACTCTGGAGATGGGGGGAGCAGGGGCGGAAGGAGGTAACTCGTTCACGGTGCAGTCTGCAGAGAGGCGCTTGGAGCCGGAATGGGTGCGATTCCGCGGCACTGGCCCTCCTAGCCGGGATTAATGGGGATTCTGGAAAAGCCCCTCGCTCCTCGTCCTCCTACAGGGATGTCTCCAAACCCTAAAGCAGTCGGCACATGTCACGCGTCACTCTACTTTATTTCCTGCCTGGGATCTGTGAGCCAGTGGGCGTGTGGCTGTCCATCCATTCTTCTGAACACAGAGACCTATTTTCTCTGACGGTCAGACTGGGGACAAAGTATTCTGGAGTCCACAGTCCAGCTGATATTCTGGGGACAGGCCGTCTGTGCACGTGACATTGGGGTATCGCTTCCCAGGGGGAGTTTGTTTTATTATTTTTCTAAAGATTAATTTCATGTGTTTGAAAGGCAAAGTGACAGGGAGAAGGAGAACAGGGACGCACACACACGCACACACACACATGCGCTCACACACATGTGCACACACGCACACGGAAATAGGAGCAGCCCGGAGGCATCTGGGGGTTGAGTGGGAAACCGGGTGTGTTTTGCCTGGAACTCACCTGTCTGACCTCTATGGGAATGTCTAACCCAAAGACAGCTCCAGCATTAAAAAGATTATGCAATAACCAAAGACAGTGCACCTGCAGCTGTCGCCCCAACGCCTCCTGTGCCCCCCAATCCCGCAGTTAAACGCGAACGTGAGCGGCTTCCAAAGGAAGTTTGTGAATGAAGTGAGAAGGTGCGAGTCGCTGGAGAGAATCCTCCGTGAGTCAGCTTCTCCTTTCTCTCCCGCGTGGGGAATCGTTCCCAGGCCTTCATTAGCTAACGCGGCCGTCTGTGATGATCTTGGGGGTGGCCCCGAGGGGGGTTGGGGTGGCCCCCAGCTGCAGCAGGTCCAGGGAAAGTTCCGTGGGCTGAGCTGGCCGAGAGGCACCTGCCGCGCCCAGCCGGCTTCGTGGTCGTGAGAAACCACAGTCGCCTGTGCGCTCTGTGGGCTCCCATCCCTAGGGTTCCTGGAAGACGAGATGCAGAACGAGATTGCCATTCAGCTGCCTGAGAAGTACCCGCAGACCCCTCTCCCGAGGGAGATGATTACCTTGGAGGTAAGCGCTGCCCTGGCTCCCCCAGCCAAGAACAGCCCCGGAGCCCGCCGGCTCCCAGGGGCTCTGCACACTGCTGGCCGGCCAAGCCCAGACGCAGACCAACCCGACTGTCCACGTCAGCACCGCAGGACAATCCCAGTGAGCCTGTCTCAGGGGCGAGCTGTTCTCTCGTCTCAGCACACGTGGCTCATCCCACGGGTGCGAGATTCTCACGGGCTGCGAAGGCTCGCCCACGAACGGTGCCACTGAGCAGGCCAAAGACAGGCACGAGGGGCCGCTTCCTGGTCGTTGGCCGGTTGGAAACGATTAAGGGCCCAAGTCCTCTGTAGGTGGAGGCCTCTCGTCAGCCTGGCTCCTGTGGTCACCGGGGGAAGGTGGCCGTTCCCTTTAGCCAAGGACGCTGTGGCTGGGGAGGGCCGTGCCTAGTTCTTCCCTTCTGTCTGCTTCCTTCCCGTCTGCCTGTGCACGGTGCCACGTGGAGCCATGAACTTTGCCCAGCGCACCAGGAGCACGTGGTGGGGGTGGAAGTGAGAGGAAACCAAAGAGGCAGAGCGAGGCCAGCGAGGACCTGGGGACACTTCGCTCTCAGGGAGGAAGGGGCAGGCGTCCTCGAGCAGAGCTTTCCCCTGGTCGGGGGCTCCTTCTCGCTGGCTCGTCGGTCTGAAGGCGTCTCAGAGCCTTGAGGTCTGTGCAGCTGTCAGTGTACAACTGTGAGACCCCAGTCGCCTGCGCACCGATGTGTGGGAGGACCCAGCCTCGCACACTGGGTGGGTGCAAAGAGGAGCATTTCGATGGGCTGTCATAGCAACTGCGGGCATCCCGCTTCCTCTTACAACGAAGCTTGGCAAGGTGGGGCCTTCTTGATTTTGCTAAGGAGGTAGCGTGTGTGTTTAGTTCCAGATAGAAAGAGCCATATGGCGGGACTTCAAACGGTTTGTGGGAAAATGGAATTAAAAGTGTGAGTTTATTTTGATGTGAAAAATGTTTTGGTGCAACAGATTTTTTCATAATAGATATAAAATGCAAATTATGAAAAAGCTATGCCTAGATTTCACATTTCATTTATTTGAGAGGCACAGACAGACAGACAGAGCGCCCCTATCCACTGGTTCACACCAGGGCCAAGGCTGCAGAGGCCCATGTGGCGGCAAGGACTCGGGTGCTTGAGCCACCGCTGCTGCCTCCCAGGTGTGAAGCAGCAGGGAGCTGGAGGGAGGAGCCGGAAGCAGGCACCCAAACCAGGCACCCACATGTGAGATGCAGGCATCTTAACAGTGTTGTGACTTCCAGGCCCCATACCCACTCCTATGCATGGATTTCAAAATTACTTTTGCACCAAAGTACACTCATAATTTTAGTTCTATTTTCCATGAACTTTTTGAAGTTCCCTGTGTGTTTTGGATAGTAACTTAAAAATACCATTCATCCAGCTGGATTTAGCATGGGTTGATTGATTCAATTCTCTGGTTATTTATTTGAAAGAGTTACAGAGAGAGAAGGAGAGACAGAGAGAGGTCTTCCATCCGCTGGTTCACTCCCTACTTGGCTGCAATGGCCAGGGCTGAGCCGATCCAAGGTCAGGGGCCAGGAGCTTCCTCCAGGTCTCCCACACAGGTGCCGGGGCCCAGGAACTTGGGCCATCTTCCACTGCTTTCCCAGGCCATAGCGGAGAGCTGGATTGGAAGAGGAGCAGCCAGGATTTGAACCGGCGTCCATATGGGATGCTGGCACCGCAGGCAGCAGCTTTACCGGCTACACCACAGCACCAGCCCCTAATTCTCTATTCTATAAATCCTTCTCTGACTCTGCCAAGGCGTACACAATCCAGGTTTCACCATTCTCTGTCTGACATTACAAGCTTTTGGGCAGATGGAGGAGGGCTAGCACGTGCCCCGTTATCCTTTTTTATTGTTTTGTGTTATCTCTTTGGCAGGGGAATCTCTGAGATGGATTTTTTAAAATCTGGGATCCGCTCTTTTGTAAGAGGAGACCCGGATCCCGTTGCACTTGCTGTGCTGACTGATTGCTGGCTTCCGGCTCTGCACCCGCCCCCTTCCCGGTGTCTGTGCGGTCCTGACCCTTGCTGCCTTCTCTTGGTGTGAAAGCTGTGGACACGGACACGCAGCCAGTCGGTGTTCATTAGCATGTCAGCACACACGCTTGGTGCATCTCCCTTAGGAAATCTGCTGGTCCCATGCGCGTTCCTCTGTGGGTTCCTTTGTGGACTTTTGTCTTTGTTCTGTAGTCTTACTACAATGTTTGCTTGTGGATTTATTTGTAATTTTTACTAAGTGCTGAATTGATGTAGTAGAATTCTATAAATATGTGCACGTGTAAGGAATCAAGACACAGCAACCTCTGCCTCCCCACGGAAGAGAAAGCGCCGCGGGGCTGCCCTTGAGGCGCCGGGGCCCCTGCCGCCCCTGGCCCGCGTCTGCCGCTCCTCGCTCTCCTGGATTTACTGCAGTCGGTCTGGTCTCCTAAGTGACCACGTGGAGCCGCACGGTGACTCCTCTGCTCCCTGCCGTTCTCTCCATCATTCTGCTTTCAGAGGCCCTGTGCTCTGTCGTGTCTCTGGGGCTGACTCGTTCTCACTGCTGGGCTGTGCTCTCTCTGTTGAACACGGCACATTTTATGCATTGCACTGCTGATGGGCATTTGAGTGAATGATCTTGCATGTTTTTAAATGATTCCTTGAATCTCAGCATTGCTTTCAGGAGTTGTGTACAGGACAGAACCGATCTATCCACCTGGCCGTCTTTCATTCTCACGATGTCTCAATAGTTCTATTTTATGTTTACCTGTTCTTTTATTATGTCTTTTATTATGGGGTATGTTTGTTTAATAATATCTTGTTTTTTTTTTTTTTTTTTTTCCCAGTAGAAGTAACACCTTCATTTATCTCTCTGGACATTCTAAAACTAAGTCCTTTTCAGACTCTTTTGTAAGAAGCAATTTCAACCAGTTGATTTTGTGTTCTGGTGATTTTTCTTGCTATTAGAATTCATTATAGAGCCTATTCTTTTTTTAAAGATTTATTTATTTCTCATCAGAAAGGGAGAGACAGAGAGAGAGAAATCTTTCATGTACCGGTTCATGCCCCCAGTGGCCATAACAGCCAGGTCTGGGCCAGGCAGAAGCCAGGAGGAGCCAGGAGCTGCACCTGGGGCTCCACGGGGAGGCAGTGGCCCAGGCCGCCAGCCCCCAGGCTCGTTAGCTGGCAGCCAATTGGAAGCAGGGCAGCTGAGACCTGAACAGCCCTCCCACCTGTGACACTGGACCTGACCTGCTGCCGCACAGTGCTGACCCTGAGCCGGCTCTTCCCCAGGCTCATTCCAGAAGGGCGGTAGGAGGTGTGGTCTGGTCTTGCCTCCCGTGTTTGCCTTTCTCCAGGCCCCCACCTAGAGCTGGCTGTGGTTACCAGTGATGCCAGGTCCCTCCCATGCTTTATCCGTGGTTACGGTGTGTCGGAGGCGGCTTTACTTTACCTTCCCTGTGAAGTGGGGGCGTGGAATGCCAGGCCAGGATGCATGGACTCTTTCATGGAGCTCCTGCCTTCCTGCCCCCCAGGCGTCTTCCAACCTCTCTGGCGCATTTGCTGGTGGAACCCCAGTCAGCGCTGTGTGGTGCCTGCTCACTCTCCAAGCACAGGGAGCCCCTGGCTGGCCTTCGACGCCCTGAAGGCTTCTCTGGCTCTCGCTCGGTGGCGGGGTCGAGGGTGGTGGGCGGTCCCGGCGCTTCCCACCAGGCTCCCCGGTCTTCCCTCCCGCGCAGACCGTTCTGGAGAAGCTGGAAGCGGAGCTGCAGGAAGCCAACCAGAACCAGCAGGCTCTGAGAAGAAGCCTCCTGGAGCTGACGGAACTCAAATACCTCCTGAAGAAAACCCAGGACTTCTTCGAGGTGGCTGCGGGCGGGCTGGCTATTTACGGGCCCTCAAGTGTCTGTTTTGCTCTGTGTCTGTGCCACGGGGAGGCCAGTGGTGAGGGGCTGGAGCCTGCACGACAGCGGCCACGCAGGCTGAGACGCAGGCCAAAGACCGGGGCGTTGGAGCGCGGCAGAGCAGTTGGTGTGGCAGACGTGGGGTCTGGGCGGGGAGACGGGGCCGCGTTCTGTGCTGGCAAGGGGCAGTCTGCACCCCAATTCTGATTAAACGTTCAGGAAGGCAGAGGAAGCCTGGGGCGTGGGGCTGCAGGTGGGTGCCCTGATTACACTGAGGGACGGCACCGCTTTGGCTTTCAGACGGAAACCAACCTGGCTGAAGATTTCTTTACGGAGGACACGTCCGGGCTGCTGGAGTTGAGAGCCGTGCCTGCCCACGTGGCTGGGAAGCTGGGGTTGGTGGCGCTGTGTGTGCGGAGTTCTGTGTGCTGGGTCTCTGCTTGCTGCGGGGCCTGTGCTAGGGTCCCCGGGTGTTTGTGAGAATGAATGAATGAGTGAATGAATGAGTGAGCAAATGGCCCCAGAAGAACCTCTTCCCGAGAGTGTGCGCCGCCACGCAGTAACAGCGCAGGTGCTGGATTTGAGAAGCCGAGTGACAATTGTGAAAACGTTTGATCAGAAATTAACGCGGGTCGGCGTACGTTCAGAGTAATGCCAGTGAAAGTCGCCATTTTGAGGCTGATAGATGTTTGGGCCACATTGTCTAAGCACCTGGATGACAGGAAACCAGGGATGCATGGAACCAGCACATGAACCCCTCCTAGCGTTTTCTGTAAAAATCCAGAGGCCACCGTGGCTCGTTGGCCCCGTTTAGTTACAACGCGGCAGTGAGTGTCCAGCGCTCTCTTATTACCAACAAGTGGACCTGGTGTATTGATCGGCGTGATTAGGAGAACCGAACATATCAAGGGAAACAGAGGTCCACAGGGAGCCGGGGCAAGCTGGGTGCGGGCGCAGGTGGGGGTGGCCCTGTCTCGGCCTGGTGCACAGGGAGAAGGGGCCTCCTCCCTGGCCGCCCCCCACGCCCATGTCTCCTCTGACCGCCCAGGTTCACGGCCGGCGTGATAACCAGGGAGAGGATGGCTTCCTTCAAGCGGCTGCTGTGGCGCGTGTGCCGAGGAAACGTGTACCTGAGGTTCAGCGAGATGGACACGCCTCTGGAGGACCCCGTCACGGTGAGCAGCGCCTTCCTCCCCGCTGCCCAGGGCGCCAATGCCACGGCTCTCCCTACGGCGGAAGGCTGGAGGAGGCTGATCTTCTCAGCACTTCCTAGCTGGTGCTCAGTCCCCCAGGACACTCAGGGGTGCGCTGCCAGCCGGAAGGCAGCTGCGTCTCACTCACCGAGACTGCTGTCGGCCGAGTGCCCCAGCCTGGGGCGTGCGGGCCTTGTTCACCTGCAGATCCTGAGTGCGCAGGCCTGGATCAGAAGCGGCCCGGCTCGGAGTGGGACCTGCACTGCAGTGGGGGTGCCAGTGTTGCATATGGCGGCTCACCCTGCTCTGCCACCGTGCCCACCCTGGGTGCTGACTCCCTCCCGGGCACTGGAACGTACATGCCCACCCTGGGTGCTGACTCCCTCCCGGGCACTGGAACGTACTTCCTCCTTAACTCCAAGAAGCTGGGTTTAGATCTTCTTCTTCTTCTTCTTTTTTTTTTTTTAAAGATTTATTTATTTATTTGAAAGGCAGAGTTATAGAGAGGCAGAGGCAGAGGCAGAGAGAGAGAGAGAGAGAGAGAGGTCCTCCATCCTCTGGTTCACTCCCCAGATGGCTGCAACCACCTGAGCTGAGCTGATCTGAAGCCAGGAGCCAGGAGCTTCTTCCGGTCTCCTACATGGGTGCAGGGGCCCAAGGACTTGAGCCATTTTCTACTGCTTTCTCAGGCCATAGCAGAGAGCTGGATTGGAAATAGAGCAGCTGGGGCTCAAGCCAGCACCCACATGGGATGCTGGCACTGCAGGTGGCAGCCTTACCCATTATACCACAGTGCCGGCCCCGGATTTAGTCACCCCCCCCTTTTTTTATTTTTTAGATTTATTTATTTACTTGAAAGAGTTACGGGGCGGGGGGGGGGGGGTGGAGACAGAGGTCTTCCATCCTCTCCAAATGGCCTCAATGGCCAGAGCTGAGCCAATCCGAAGCCAGGAGCCAGGAGCTTCCTCCAGGTCTCTCATGCAGGCACAGGGACCTGAGGACTTGGGCCATCTTCTGGTGCTCTCCCAGGCCACAGCAGAGAGCAGGATTGGAAGTGGAGCAGCTGGGACTTGAAGCCGTGCCCATATGGGATGCTGGCACTGCAGGTGGTGGCTTTTACCTGCTATGCCACAGTGCTGGCCCCATCAGGTTTAATTCTGAAACAGTCTATGGTCTTTCTCAGAGTAAAGGCCAAAATAAAAAACAAACAAACAAACAACAAAAACCAGCTTTATTTGATGAAAAGCAAATTCATAGTTAAAATAAAAAGCAATCTTAAGAAGCACAAGGCCTCATCCACTGCACCATGTTTGTTTTCACTTTCTTCCTGTACTATTGTCCTCGAGTCTACAGCCATAGACAGGTCCAATTGAATGTGGTTGCAGTACACATGGAAATAATATTTTGTATTTGTTTTAGAATGTCTGATTTCCTCAGGTGTATCCTTTCTAAAGAATATTTAATTTTACTTTAGTTTTAGCTTTGTCATTTGTTTGAAAGACAGAGCCCGGGGGACAGACAGGTCTTCCCATCTGTTGTTCACTCCCAAGTGCCTGCCGCAGTTCGGGCTGGATCAGGCCAAAGCCAGGAGACTGGAACTCAGTCCAGCTCTCTCACGTGGGTGGCAGAGCCCCACACGCTTGAGCCATCACCTGCTGCCTTCCGGGACACGCACTGGCAGGAGCCAGGACTGGAGGGGAGCTGGGACTGGCACGGAGTCGGGACTCATGCACTAGCAGGGAGCCGGGACTGGCACGGAGTCGGGACTCATGCACTGGCAGGGAGCTGGGACCGGAGCAGAGTCAGGACTCGTGCACTGGCAGGGAGCCGGGACTGGAGCAGTCAGGACTCGCGCACTGGCAGGGAGCTGGAATGGAAGTGGAGTCGGGACTTGCGACTGGCAGGGAGCTGGAATGGAAGTGGAGTTGGGACTTGCACACTGGCAGGGAGCTGGAATGGAAGTTCAGTCAGGACTCGCACACCGGCACTGCGGTATGGGTGCAGGTGCCCCAGGTGGCTGCTTAGCCACTGTGCCAGACTCCAGCCCAGGAATATTTCAGATTTGGCATTGACTCCTCACTCTTCATGTCGCCCTCTCAGTGTGGTGGTGCTGGTGGCAGAGAATACGGCTCTGCAAAGTAAGTGTAGCATGAGATGACCCTTGGCGTGGAAGGTCGCCAGGCGGCTGTCCCGGGGGCAGGACAGATCCCTGGTTCTGGTGGATCAGGAGACAAGAGGGCCCGAGAGATCCAGCAAAGGGCCAAGGAGATTCCAGGAGTGCAGGGAGCTCTGGGAAGAAGGCAAAGCCGGCGGCTCCGGAGGTCCCGAGCCCCACCCAGCACCCACAGCTGTCGCTCCCCCTCTTCGTGGAGGAACGACACAGGACCCTGCGCTGTTCTTTCGTCTGCTCGGCCCTCCCCGGGTTTGCTGCTGGTTCTTCCCGGGTTGGCTACTATCCCTTCCACCTCCGTGGAAGGGCAGTTCCCCCTGGCCGCATTCCCCACTTCCGCAGGGGAGCGGCACACCGCCGGCCGGCTCTCTGGGGGCTGCACGGGTTCCCTTAGATGTTCCCCATAGATGTTTCTGGTGCATGCCGTCTCTCTCCTCCTTTATAGTCCTCCTCCGCCAATCCCAACTCGGCTGAGTACGCTGCTCTCCAATCAGGAGCAAGTCCTACAGTTAATTGGTTGAACTGGAGGCAGCTGTGCGGAAGCTGCCCACTTCTCTCCCAGCGCCATATTGTGGGAGAGCAGATGCATAGAATAAGTCCTAATTCGAGCAACTTAGTCTAGTCCGGATTGCTCCCCACACACAGCCACTGCCGAACAGCTCACTCGTGGCATCATTTTTGTGAGTGCCCAGTTTGTCCCTGGGTTGATGTGATCTTATCCACGTTGGACACTTTGTTTCAGGTTTTTTTCCAGAGTATAGACACCCGGCGAGTGTCTTCACGCATGTGGGTTTGTACTTTCTTGTGACTACTTCCGTATATGACTTCAAGGAGAATAGGATTGCTGGCCTGTAGAACGTGGGTGTTTTCCTGACACTTGATGTGACCTGGTGGATGGCTGTTGATTCTGGTGCCCTGAGTATTATGGGATGAGCTCACTGGACTCGGCCGGCTTTTCCAGGAATAGGTTTTGTAATTTTACCTTTATCCCCGCACACTAAATAAGCGTGAAAGAACACATTGCTTCGGTTCAGTTTCTTTGTTTGCAGGAAGAGCTGAGCATTTTCAGACGTGCTTGTGGGGCATCTGTTTCTCCCTGTGAATAGTGCAACTTGAACTTGAAAAATGCAATCTAAATAGTGCTCTGTGGCCTGCGGTGGGCAGCTGTGTGAGCCTGGAGTTAGATGTGGCTTTCCCTGTGTGTGCACTTCGCTGTGGTGAGCTGTGCCGCTGTTTCCTCCCAAGGCTTGCAGTCTCCTGGTGCCAACACATCCCATTCTGCATGAGGCTTAGCCCTGAACACACAGCCCCGCCCTCCTCTAACCAGCGTGGCCGACAGCAAGGCGGCCCAGCCTCCTGAGTCCCGTCCCACCTGCCTCCTTGGCCTGTGACCTTCAGCTATGATCTACAAACTTAGATGAGCTGGGGACCATTGAAATTTTGCCAAGTTTGGAGCTGGCGCTGTGGCACAGCAGGTTAATTCCCTGGCCTGCAGTGTTGGCATCCCTTATGGGCGCTGGTTCGAGACCCGGCTGCTCCACTTCCGATCCAGCTCTCTGCTATGGCCTGGGAAAGCAGTAGAAGATGGCCCAGGTCCTTAGGCCCCTGCACCCGTGTGGAAGACCTGGAAGAAACTCCAGGCTCCTGGCTTCGGATCGGTGCAGCTCCAGCCATTGCAGCCAATTGGGGAGTGAACAATTGTATGGGGAGACTTCTCTCTCTCTCTCTGTGTGTGTAATTCTGACTTGCAAATAAATAAGTAAATCTTTAAAAAAAGAAACTTTGCCAATTTTAAACTTACATATTTTTAAGCCTAAAAAACAGGACTTTACATTTCTCTCTCTCAGTTCTAACCGGAAAGAAAAATCTTTTTTTTTTTTTCACTTGTTCTGCTTTTCTAGAAGGAAGAAATTAAAAAGAACATATTCATCATATTTTACCAAGGAGAGCAGCTGAGGCAGAAAGTCAAGAAGATCTGCGATGGGTAAGGAGGCGGGACGCACCTGTCCATCAGCGGTGTGGGCCAGGCGGCCGCAGGGGCGGGGCTGTGCCCCGTGGAGATCCGGTAGGGGTTAAGAGCGTGCAGGTTCCGTGTGTTTGACAAGACGGCGTTACAGCTGCCTCGCAGGGTCGTGGGACCACAAACAGGCACGAGGCGAAGCCAGTGAAAATGGTCGTGTCCTTTCCGTGTGCTCCTCTGCACGCTGCCCATCGTGCGGCACGGCTGAGTCAGAGGGCAGGACGCGCAGGGAGGGCCGAGGCGAGTGGAGGCTGGGGGCCCACTTACAGAGCCAGGGACGGCACAGCCTGCCTTCCCCGTGCGAGCGCTGGGCTGGGAATCCTGACAGCCCAGGAGGCAGGTGCTCTGGGGAAGGGGACCACCTGAGCAAAGTCAGCAAATGACGGCATCGCTGCAGAGGGGTTGTGCAAAGCTCGTGCACGCTAACCCGCCTTGTCCCTTGGAACGTATCAACCACAGGTTTCGGGCCACCATTTACCCGTGCCCGGAGCCCGCGGCCGAGCGCATGGACATGCTGGCGGGTGTCAACGTGAGGCTGGAAGACCTGATCACTGTGAGTGGGGCTCTGCCTCGCCCCCTGCGTCGTCACCCGGGCCCTGGTGGGAGGGGGCTGGAACACTGGCTGTTCTGGTCTGGCTGAGCTGCGGACGATGCACGGCCAGAGGACAGGGCTGGACAAGCTGGAGGCAGTGGTTCTGCCTCTCAGTGGTGCTCCGCCCAGAATCAGAACCACCGCAGCCCTTAGTACTCGGTGGCCACCCCGGCCAGATCCACGGCGCCCTGTCCGCCGTCTCAGCCCCGCACGAGCCTCTGGACAGCTGAGCAGCGGTGAAGTTCCACAGCTAGGCCGACCGAATCTTTCCCCGCTGTTCACGCCGAGTGATAGCGGGTCTGGTCTCAGTGTTGAGCCCCAGTGCACTTCCTCCGTGAGGTCCATCAGCAGCCAGGGTGGCAGTCGCCCTTCTGATTCAGCCACTGCAGCTCTCAAAGCGTCCCTGCTGTCAGCCGGGCCTCCATCGGGTGGTGTGCTCTGGCCAGCGCTGGCGAGCCGGCACCCTCGGCGCTGCAGGCGTGACCAAGCGAGGCTGTTGAGTGCTTGGAGCACGGCCCGTGCCAAGAGCAGCTGAACTTTGCCTTCTGTTTAATTTTACTGAAATTCGGCTTCTCGGAGCTGCGTGTGGCTCCCACCGAGGTCTGCGGTTTGAGATCGCCAGTGGGTTGAGGAAAAGGAATCGTGCTGAACTCAGGCCAGCCCTGATGGGCCGCAGGCTGTGTCCTGTTCGGAGGCTTGGGCCTAGCTGACCAGCTTCCCCAAGGACGCTCTCTGCTTTGGTTCCGCCCAGCCAAGATGGCCGTGGACACTGCCGGATGCCCGGGGAACTCCGCCTGGTGGCTGCTACACAGCAGGTGGCAGGGACAGGGACAGGCCAGCGGCCAGGGCCAGAGGCGGTCAGGGGAAGGGATCCCATGCAGAGACCATTCTTGGAGGCTGCGGGATCCTGCGCCTTCTGGGTCACCCGCGCTCAGGAACCCCTGTGCAGTCTATCGTAGTGGCTGCTTGAGCTTTTCTGGAAGGGGTAAGGTTTGGGAAGTTTGATCTGTGTGAAGGTGGCCTTGTGTCCTAGAGCTCCTCGGGCCAGCTTGTCCGCACTGGCAATGGCCCACTGCGGCATGTAAGCCGGCTTCTGGCTATTAGTCTTCTAAAAGTTTATTTATTTTCATTTTATTTAAAAGACAGACAGACAAGTAGAGAAGGATCATCCCATCTGGTTCTTCCCCAAATACCTACAAGAGTCAGGTCTGGGCCAGGCCAAAGCCAGAAGTTTGAAATTAATTTTATTTATTTATCTAAATGGTTAAAAGATTATTTATTTGAAAGGCAGACTTGCAGAGAGAGAGAGACAGAGGTCTTCCATCCTTTGGTTCACTCCGCAAATGGTTGCAACAGCTGTGGCTGCTCCAGGCCAAAGCCAGGAGCTTCATCCAGGTCTCCCACGTGGGTGCAGGGGCCCAAACACTTGGGCCATCTTCTGCTGCTTTCCCAGGCCACAGCAGGGAGCTGGATGGGAAGTAAAGAAGTGGGACTCCAGCCGGTGCCCATAAGGGATGCCAGCATCGCACGCTGCTTAACCTGTTAGCCACAATGCTGGCCCAGGAACTTGGAATTCAATCTCCACCTCCCCCATGGATGGCAAGGACCCCAGTCCTGGAGCCCTCACCTGCTTCTTCCCAGGGTGCACGTTAGCAGGGAGCTCGATCAGTTGCAGAGTAGTCGGGACTCAAACAAGATACACTGATAAGGAGCGCAGGCACCGCAAGCAGCAGCTTAACTGTTGTGCCAGCGCCCAGCCCTGCCATCCATCTGCAGCCACGTGTATCTCTTACACACTGCAGCCCTGGGGCAAGGTTACCAGCAAAGCATACCCTGTGTCCCCTATCCGCAAAACATACCCTAAATCCATTAAATCACGTTTACGTGGGCCCAACCGTCCATCCACCCCTCCTTCAATCCCCTGTCACTGCTGGAGGGGCACACGCGCAGCCTTCTGGTAGGTATACTGACCCCAGGACTGCCGTAACAACTCACCACGAATTCAGTGGTTTAAAGCAATGGAAACTGATTTTCTCCCAGTTTAGAGGCTAAAAGTCAGAAATCAGGGTGTGTGCAGGGCTCTGCCCCTCCTAAGACACCGAGGGAGGATCCCTCCTCGCCTGTCCCCCACTTCTGGTGGCTGCGGAGGGGCAGCCCTTGGGGTCACTCGGCTGGCGGATGCATCACCCCAATCTCAGCTTCCTTTGTCACAAGATATTCTTCTCTGTGTGACTTGATGTCCAAATTTTTCTTTTTTTAAAAAATGATTATGTATTTATTTGAAAGAGCATCAGAAAGAGAGAGATGGAGAGAGAGAGGGAGGGAGGGAGGGAGAGACAGAGGGAGAGAGATCTTCCACCCGCTTGTTCACTCCCCAAATAGTCACAATAGGCACGTCTGGGCAGGAGTCAGGAACTCCTTCCAGCTCGCCCATGTGGATGGCAGGGGCCCGAGCTCGCGGGCTGTTGTCCGCTGCCTTCCCAGGCACACTGGCAGGGAACTGGATCAGAAGCAGAGCAGATGGGTGAGTAGGCACTCCAGCGTGGGACACTGGCATCAAGCGGCAGTGTCCCTGCTGCGCCCCAATCAGGACCAGTCAGGTTGGACCAGGTGCACCCTGGTCCGCGTGACCTCATCTCAACTCGGTTCCAACTGCAAAGGCCCTATTTCCAAATAATGGAAAATTCACGGGAACCAGGGCTTAGGATTTCAATGTAGCTCTTTGGGGGACGCAATTCGACCCAGAACAACAGGACTGCACAGGGTTAGCAGCAAAGCAAGGCAGTATTTTGCCTGGGGGTTTTAACGGTGACACAGTGCTCCTGAGCACTAAGGCCGGTGACAGAGCGGAAACCTCAAGCGAGGAGAAACCTCGAGGGCTCCGCGTCTGCCACCGCGGCGACACCTCCGTGAAGGCCCCTTGTCCGTGCGTGGTTCTTCGCCTAGGTCATAACACAGACAGAGTCTCACCGCCAGCGCCTGCTCCAGGAGGCTGCCGCCAGCTGGCACACCTGGGCCACCAAGGTGCAGAAGATGAAGGCCGTCTACCACGTCCTGAACCTGTGCAACATTGACGTCACCCAGCAGTGTGTCATCGCCGAGATCTGGTTCCCGGTGGCAGACGCTGCGCGCATCAAGAGGGCCTTGGAGCAGGGCGTGGTGAGTGGCGAGGGGGGCGGGGACAGGAGGATCCGTGTCCACCCCCCTGCAGGCCTCCTGAGCCACCTGAGCTTGGCAGGTGACCTGCAGTGTGTCGTCTCCTCCACTTGTGTGTCTCCGGTTCTTAGCGCAGTGCAGGGCACGAGAGGGAAACGTTGTTCCTGTGTTGGACGAGCAGTCGCCCTTTCTGTCTCCTGGGTGTGTTGAGCACTAAGGTGACGGTCCCCCTGCTGGCTATGGCGGCGGATGCCACGGTACTGCAGGCACCTCCTGCAGAACCGCGAGGCCAGTCTCGCACTTACAGTGAGAGCTGACACAGCGACCGAGCTAAGAGCTGCCTGCCTCCTTTAACTCTCCCCGCATTTCTCTCGTGGACGCTTCCTGTGTCCAGGAACGGATCCAGGGCCACACGGGCAGGCCAAGGCCTTGCCTGGTAGCCTCTCTGGGAGGGCAGGCGGGGAGCATGCCCGTGAAGAACGCGATTCCAGGCGGCGATGGGCAGTGGGCAGAGCTCCAGCATGGGTGGGGAGGGATGGGGCCCAGCGTGGGCTGCTGCTGATCGCCTTAGACCTGGTGATCATGGCGCTCCCAGTGGAAACGGCGCATGGTGGCTGGACACGCAGCGGCTGGCGGGTCAGACTGACAGCTGTTCCTGGCCACATGCGCTCACAGCCCACCACCTGCCAGGCAGCACCCTCGGGGGCGACACTGGGCCTGTACTTGGAGGCAGGCTTTGTGGTGACAGGAGGGTGTGCTGGCCGCTGGCTCCTGCAGGAGGATCTGATGAGCCTGGTGGCATGGCTGGGAGGCACAGCCTGGGGGCGACTCGTGGGGAGGGGGCCTTTCCTGCCGGGTGGGTGGCCGGTCTGGGGAGAGCAGGGCGCCCAGGTGTCTGCGCCAGAGAAGGTGGCGTTGGGCAGTGGTCCCTGAATGTTGTGGGAAGACGGGGCAGGCGGCAGAAGAGCCTTCGGGCTGAGGGGCTGAAGGTCAAGGCCTTCGGCTGGGTGGACGCTGTCCTTTCCCTTTGAACACAGGAGAAAGCCGGGTGACCCTAGCCCTGCAGCCAGGAGGCAGGACTGGAACGCAGGGCAAGCTCCCATCAGCCCCAGGCACCACTGTCCCCACAGCCTCACTAGGAGCCACCTGAGGACAGCGTGTCCCCTGGACTGCAGCAGAGGGCCGGTGCGGGGGTGGGGGAGAGGGCCCCTGAGGGCAGCAGCCAGAAGGGTGCACAAGTCCCAAGAGGAAGACGCTCTGGGAAGGGCCCGCAGGCCCCAAAGGATGGCACCGGGTACAGGGGTCTCCTCTCGCTCCCCTGCTGCAGTGATAGGACCCAGTTTGCCTTTTACTTATTTGTCTGTTTATATTTTTATTTATTTGAAAGACAGGGTTACAGAAAAGTGGAGGGGGGAGGTGTCTTCCATCGCTGGTTCTCTCCCCAGATGGCAGCAACAGCCAGGGCTGGGCCAGGCAGAAGCCAGGAGCCAGGAGCTTCTTCCAGGTCTCCCATGTGGGTGCAGGAGCCCACGCTCTTGAGCCGTCTTCCACTGCTTTCCCAGGCCACTCCACGGAAGTGGAGCCATACGGGATGCTGCCTCCACAGGTGGCAGCTTTACCTGCAGTGCCACAGCAGCAGCCCCTTATCGCTCTTTAGAAAAGACCTATTTATTATTTATTTGCTCCATGCTTCCGATCGAGCTGCCTGCTGGTGTACACTGCAGGTAGCGGTTTTACCCACTGCACCACAATGCCGGCCCCCACAACATCTTCTTAATGATTTATTTATTTAATTGAAAGAGTTGTGGGGGGGAGAGGAAGAAAGAGAGAGAGAGAGGGAGAAAGGGAGAGAGAGAGGCCTTCCATTTGCTGGTTCACTCCCCAAATGGCTGCAACGGCCAGAGCTGCACTGATCCAAAGCCAGGAGCCAGGAGTTTCTTGATTGATTGATTGATTGATTTGAAAGGCTGAGTACAGAGAGGGCGAAGCAGAGGCAGAGAACAAAGTCTTCCAGTGCTGGTTCACTCCCCACAGTGGTTTGGGCTGGGCCAGGCTGAAGCTGAGCCTGGAGCTCCTTCTGGGTCCTCGCAGGCAGTCAGAAAGGGACTGCATAGCAGGCAGTCAGAAAGGGACTGCGTGTTGGGGAGGGCCAGGGCCCTTTGGAAGAGAGGAGGAGTTGGGTGCCTTCTGCGGGGATGGAGGGGAGAGGCGGGGCAGCCCGCGCAGCTTGGGACCGAGCCAGGAGGCAGGTGCCCCGAGCAGGCGCTGGGAAGTTGCCCGAGGAGCCGAGGGGCCTCTGTGTTCCTGCCGGCTCTCTGCCAGGTGAATTGGGTTAAACCTCAGGACGCTTTCTTACCTTTTTCGGGTGAGGTTATGCATCTCAGAGAAGTCAGCACATGGTCCCGAGTTCCATGTCAGGGCGGGCGGGCCGGAACTGGGACCCAGAACCCTTGCACAGCCTGCATACCTGTTTGTCCCGCGTTCTTCTCGCAGGCACTCAGTGGCTCCTCCATGGCCCCCATCCTGACCACGGTGCAGTCTAAGACGGCCCCGCCCACATTTAACAGGACCAATAAATTCACAGCCGGCTTCCAGACTATCGTGGACGCCTACGGCGTGGGCAGCTACCGGGAGATAAACCCAGGTAAGGAGCCCGAGTGTGGCAGCTTGGAGCCCGGCAGGGGGTGGGAGCCTTGGAACCAATGCGTCCTACAGCCTGATCATCCGGGAATGCCAATGGTTGAGATTTCTCCTCATCTGTCCTGGGTCTCCCTTAGCTGATTGCACCAGGACCACCCTGCATCTCCCAGTCCTGCACGCAGGGGAAAGACAGGAGCACACAGACCTCAGAATCGGAAGCTGGTGCTGGTTAGTAAAGCAGAGGGCAGAGCAGATGCTGGTTAGCCAGGCACTCAGCCCTGGGCTGAGGGTCCCTGTGAGTCACTGCTGGTTATGCGGGACGCCTGTCCATAGAGGGAAAGCAGACAACAGATGGTGGCAGCAAGGAGACAGCGAGTACGTGGGAATCCCATCAAACCCCGTGATCCAGGGCAAGTCGCTCCATCTGAGGCCCAGCGCACCTGTAAGGTGGGGAGGAAGCAAGTCCCTCGCAGGTGAGCTCCTGCGTGCGGGAGCTAAGCAGGTGCCGAGAGGGGGTGGCCAGGGAAGAGGGAGAGGCAGGGGAAGACTGGGCAGGGAGCTCCGGTGGGGACCCACGGGTGTCCACCGGCGTCAGGCTCTCGTGGGTCTCGCCTCCGCAGCTCCCTACACCATCATCACTTTCCCCTTCCTGTTCGCGGTGATGTTTGGAGACTGTGGCCACGGAATCGTGATGTTCCTGGCGGCCCTCTGGATGGTGCTGAACGAGAGGCGCTTGCTCGCACAGAAGAGCAGCAGTGAGGTGGGTGTCCCGGGGTCTCGCCTCATTCCTTGAGGTAGACAGTTAAATCGTGTGTGTGGTTTCACGCAGAGATAACAAGCTTTTATGTAAAATGATGGAAAAATGGAAAGAACGAACCAAGGTTCAGGGCCAGCGTTGGTGCGGCTGTTAGGACACAGCCTGGGATGCCCGCAGCCCGTGTCAGGGTGCCTGGCCCACGTCCCAGCTCCGCCCCCTGCGAATGTGCACCCGGGAGGCAGCGAGCGTGACTGAGGTAGTCAGGCCCCGCCACACACATGAGACTCCGACTGAGTTCCAGGATCCTGGCTTTGGATCCGACCCGGACCCGAGTGAGCGAGTGGGAGGAAAAGTCTCTCTGTGTGTTTCCCTCTTTCAAAAAGAGACAAAGATTCAACACAAGACTCCTGTCTCCACGCAACTCCTTTGGATGGTTGGCACAGGCCCTTTCAGCATTTCTGGTTTGCATCCACGGCTTGACAAGAATGTTGATTTTTTTTTTCTCCCTCTGATTATAAAAGCAATTCAAATTCATTGTGAAAATTGGGAAGACTTAGTGATCTAAGCACCCAGCAAAACAGCACAGTGTTTTTGGATATCTTTCCATTTTTTTCTGTGCTGGCATACAAATGTGTATATATATATTGCCAGGCAAAGTTAGAGAGAGAGAGAGAGAGGTCTTCCTTCTGTTGGTTCATTCCCCTAATGGCCGCTACGGCCAGCACTATGCTGATCCGAAGCCAGGAACCGGGTACTTCTTCCCAGTCTCCCATGCAGGTGCACTTGGGCCATCCTCCACTGCCCTCCTGGGCCACAGCAGAGAGCTGGACTGGAACAGGAGCAACCAGGACTAGAACCTGGTGCTCCAACCGGGACTAGAACCCGGGGTGCCGGCGCCGCAGGCAGAGGATTAGCCCAGTGAGCCACAGCGATAGCCAACAAATGTATAATTTTCAAAAGTTGGTATCAGAGTGCATATTATTTGTAGCCTCCCTCTTTATTTTTTTTTAAAGATTTATTTATTTGAAAGGCAGAGCTGCAGAGAGAGAGGGAGAGACACAGAGAGAATCTTCGATCTGCTGGCTCACTCCCCAGATGGCTGCAATAGCCAGGGTTGAGCCAGGTCAAAGCCAGGAGCCAGGAGCTTCATCCAGGCCTCCCACATGGGTGCAGGGGCCCAAACACTTGGGCCATCCTCTGCTGCTTTCCCAGGCCATTAGCAGGGAGCTGGATCAGAAGTGGAGCAGCCAGGACACGAACTGGTGCCCATGTGGGATGCCGGCACTGCAAGTGGCAGCTTTACCCATTGTGCCACACGCTGGCCCCGGTAGCCTCCTTTTTTAAATTCAAAA
Organism: Oryctolagus cuniculus; assembly: GCF_051225735.1. NCBI lineage: Eukaryota > Metazoa > Chordata > Mammalia > Lagomorpha > Leporidae > Oryctolagus > Oryctolagus cuniculus. The sequence goes on from NC_142869.1 coordinate 184,777,249, forward strand.
TATCCTGAATGCGTTCTTCCTACAAGCTTGTAACCTGTGCCCTTGTGAAATGCTGAGAAATGCTGAATGTGGAGGCCTCTTTAAAAAAAAAAAAAAGATTTATTTATTTATTTGAAAGGAGAAGTTATAGAGGCACAGAGAGAGACAGAGAGAGAGAGACAGAGAGGTCTTCCATCCACTGGTTCACTCCCCAGATGGCTGCAATGGCCAGAGCTGTGCTGATCTGAAGCCAGGAGCCAGGAGCTTCTTCCAGGTCTCCCACAGGGGTGCAGGGGCCCAACAACTTGGGCCACTTCCACTTGTTCCCAGGCCATAGCAGAGAGCTGGATTGGAAGTGGAGCAGCCGGGGCCTGAACCGGGGCCCATGTGGGATGCCGGCGCCGCAGGCGGCAGCTCTACCCACTACGCCACAGCACCAGCCCCTGAGGCCTTACTCTTGCACTTGACGTTCTGACTTCCATGAGGTTCTCTCCCAGTGCTGTGATGGTGAGCACCTCCAGAGTCCACGATGACAGTGGGCATTTGGCGGGGCGGCCAAGATGCCAGTGTCCCAACTTGGAGCACCTGGGTTTGATACCCGGCTCTGGCTTCTGACCCCAGCTTCCTGGGAGGCAGCAGTGACAGCTCGAGTGGTTGGGTCCCTGCAGCGGACAGAGGCCAGGACTGAGTTCCCGGCTCCTGGCTGCAGCCTGGGCCACAGTGAAACTGGATGGATGCTCTCTCTCTCTCTCTCTCTGTCTGCCTCACAAAATAAAATAAAACAAAAAAGCTGCACCTGTCCACTATCACCCAATCCCTTTATGTTCATGGCAATACATTTTGCAAAGTGGAAATACGCCTTTAGCTATGTTCCCCATTTTAAGAATATCTTCCACCTTTTATTACAGGTTGCATTTGTTTGAGCTAGCTAGGCGCTGCCCTTGTGAGTTAACTGTAGCAATGGTTAGTTAATGTTTGTGAAAAATCAACCTGTAACCAGTGCACGTGTCCATGACAGGCTTAACAGAGGTCATGTGCGAAGGTAAACATTTCAATCTCAAGGAGAACCCTGCAGGGATCTTGGAATGATTGACGCACGTCATCCAGCTCTGGGGAAAACCCTTTGCCCTTTTAACAGACGTAGTTAGACAAAAACTCAACTCGACAATGACAAGACCCCCGATGAGTGCAGGAGGACTTGCCCGCACGTGGCTCCTGTCGCTCCCCGTCTTCGTGGAGGAACGACACAGGACCCTGCGCTGTTCTTTTGTCTGCTCGGCCCTCCCCGGGTTTGCTGCTGGTTCTTCCCGGGTTGGCTACCGACCCTTCCACCTCCGTGGAAGGGCGGTTCCCCCTAGCCACTTTCCCCACTTCCGCGGGGGAGCGGCACACCGCCGGCCGGCTCTCTCGGGGGCTGCACAGGTGTTCCTTCAGATAGATGTTCCCCTTAGATGTTCCTGGTGCATGTTGTCTCTCTCCTCCTTTATAGTCCTCTTCCACCAATCCCAACTCTGCTACCCACACGCCGAGTACGCTGCTCTCCTCCAATCAGGAGTAGGTCCTACAGTTTATTGGTTGAACTGGAGGCAGCTGAGTAGAAGCTGTTTCTCCCTTCTCAGCGTCATATTGTGGGAGAGCAGATGCATAGAATAAGTCTTAATTCCAGTAACTTAGTCTAGTCTGAGTTGCTCCCCACAGCTCCAGCCCCCGACTTTCCAGCCCCTGCCTTAGCAGGTGAGGTCTTTGCTTGGGCTTCAGCTTCTGTTCTGTTTGGAGATGTGTTTACCTATTTGAAAGGCAAAGTGGTAGGCAGAGAGGCAGAGACAGAGGAAGAGATCTTCCATCCATTGATTCCCTCTTCAAACGGCCACAGGAGCCAGGGCTAGGCCAGTCCAAAGCCAGGGGCCAGGAATCCCATCTGGGTCTCCCGCGTGGGTGCAGGGTCCCAAGCACGTGGGCCATCATCATCTGCCTTCCCAGGCGCATTAGCAGGGAGCAGCCGGGACTCAAGCTGGCACCCACATGGGATGCCGGCACCACAGGCAGTGGTTCCAGCCGCTGTGTCACAGCACTAACCCTTCCGTTCATTTTCTAACTGGTGCTGAGAGGAAGAACATGAGGCGTGTACGTTTTTGTTTCCACATAACACACACCAACTACACAGGCTCAGGAAAATCAGTGTGTGCGTTCTTCCCGTGGGCGACTGACGTCTGCCGTGGTCGCAGGACCCCGCCACAGGGGTCTGCCCTGGAGCCGCCGTGGGCCACACCGGCTCCGGGCTCGGGGTGGAGCCCTGACGGTCCTGCCCTCTGTGTCCGAGGCCAGATTTGGAACACCTTCTTCCACGGGCGCTATCTCATCCTCCTGATGGGCATCTTCTCCATCTACACGGGCCTGATCTACAACGACTGCTTCTCCAAGTCTCTCAACATCTTCGGCTCTTCTTGGAGTGTCCGATCCATGTTTAGAAACGGCACGTGGAAGTAAGTACACGCAGAAGTGACTCGTTCACTGGCCTTCCAAGTGGCCTTGGAGGCTGTTGTCATGTCCTAGGTGTTTTGTTTATTTTAATTTATTTATCTGAAAGGCAGAGTTACAGAGAGGCAGAGCAGAGGCAGAGGGAGAGAGAGGTCTTCCATCTGCTGGTTCACTCCTCACATGGTCACAAGACCCGGAGCCGTGCCGATCTGAAGCCAGGAGCCAGGAACTTCTTCCCAGTCTCCCACGTGGGTGCAGGGCCCAAGCACTTGGGCCATCCTCCACTGCCCTCCTGGGCCACAGCAGAGAGCTGGATCGGAAGCGGAGCAGCCAGGACTTGGACCAGTGCCCGTGTTGATGCTGGCACTGCAGGCGCCAGCCCGGTCCCAAGAGCTTACACCTGGCTCGGCTCAGAGGTGCACCTGCAAATTCAACACATGATTGCATCTTACCTGTCCAGTGCCAGACCTCTGCCACTTCTCTGTCACTGTCTGGTCACTGTAGTTCACGGGGCCAGAGTTCGAGATCTGACTGAGTGAAGGAGCACAGCCCATGTGCTGGGGATGGTGCTGTCACAAGTGGCGGAGCAGGTCTAAAGCGGGCATCGTGGGGGTCACGGCAGGCTTCAAGGAGGGGAATGCGGCCTGGGGAGCTGGAGATGGTGTGAATGACGGTCCCGGCGTTCAGGACGGAGGCTTCGCTGCACAGATGCTGCAGGGGTAGATGCTGTTTCTGGTAGGCGTGGCTCCGCTCTCCAGAAGTGTTCTCTGGCTGTCGGAGAGGGCTGATATCCGAGTGGGAAGCCAAGGACTGCTGGCTCCCCGTGTTTGCCCTGTCGCTGACAGAGGAGCGGAGCCTGGGGAGGGTGGCTGCAGAGATGTGTGGGCTGCAGGAAAGGCGCCGGGAGACCCCACCACCCGCCTGCTGCATGTGGTCCACAGCCACTGCGTGCGCGCCGTTGGCCGGCAGAATGCAACAGGGCCTTGTACAGGGGGGAGAAGATTCTAGAGCTTGAGGGGCAGGCGAGTTGGATAAATTGGAGGCAAACGGAAGGGCCCTGGAGGGCAGGGGACTGTGGGAGCAACAGAGATGTGGACCTTGTGTCCTGCGAGGCCTCACACGGCTGCGATGCCCACAGCAGTGTCGGGCTCATCGTGCTGGTGCCTCCCATCTGTGTGCTGAGCTGGGCTCCGCTGGAGCTGCTGGTGTTCTGGAGCCTCCGGTTCCATGGAAGGGGAGACCACAAGGAAGCAGAGGCGGAGCTGTGCAGAGGTATCCACCGCCTCTTCCCAGCCTTCCTCCCCAGGCGAGGCGGGATTCCAGAATTTCTAAGGTGCTCCAGAATCCTCACGAGCGGGGCCGGGAATAAACGCAGCTTCGGCTGGGTGCTGCTGTCCGGGAGGACGCAGTGCAGGGCTCCTGTGCTGGGAGCTTCCCCGAGGGCACGTCCAGGCCCCGTGTCGACGGAGGACACCTTAGGTTCGGAGTCACAGGTTCTCCTGCGCCTGCGCGGACTCTGCTTCTCTGCTAGGCCTAGGTTTCCTGCAGGAGAGAGGATGGGATGTGAAGTAGAATGACAAGTGGACAATTCCGCACGTGCCAGCGGCACATCCGATGGCTGCATCTGGGCCTGCCTTCTTTCTTTTCTTTTTCTTTCTTTGCTTTACCATTAGTACCCTGAAAAGATGCTTGGAGAGCAGAGCTTTCATGTGTCCAGCACTGTGGCGGGCAGGGTCAGCTGCTGCCGGTCGAGTCCCGGCTGCTCCACTTCCGATCCAGGTCCCTCCTCGTGTACTTAGGAGGCAGCGGAAGACGGCCTGGGTTCTTGGGTCCCTGCACCCACGTGGGAGACCTGGGTGCAGGTCCTGGCCCCTGGCTCCCGGCTCCTGGTTTCCTCCTGGCCCAATCCCAGTTGTTGCAGCCATTTGGGGAATGAGCTAGCAAGTTTAGGATCTCTCTCCCTCTCTGTCATTGTGCCTGTCAAATAAATACATAGGTATTTTTAAAAAGGACAGCCTTCACGAATGTAAAGACGAGGGACTTGACTCTGCTCCGCACACCTGAATGCAGAGATGAGCTCCGAAGTGTGTAAGTCTGCGTGTGCTCAGCAAACTTGCAGGCTCGCATTCCCCCAGTGTCAGGGTGCCAGGCCCGTGCTGACGCCTGTGGTCCCTCTGCAGCCCGGGTAGGAGGACTCCTAGCCACCTGCAAACGGCCTCTTCCTGGTTGCAGGCTCTTCAGTGGCTGGAGCCCAGCGCGGCTCAGCCACCTGCACGCCGAGGCCCTGCCGTCAGCTCCAGGGTGTGGTTCACCGAGGCTGGGCCCCAGCTGAGCCTGAGTCCTGGGCCTGGTGCCCAGTGTGCCCGGGCTAGAGACGGCTGGAAGCGCCGCTGTGGCCACCCAGGCTGGGGTGAGGCCTCACGGCGGCAGATGGCGCACATTGTGAGCGTGGGTCCTCAGCGTGCTGGCGAGGACTTGCGGGCTCAGCCTGTGTTCGGATCAGGCGCTGCTGGGTCATGCTCGCTGTGTGTCTGCCTGTGTCCGGGGGTGGTTGTGGGACGGGACGGTCTTGTTCCTGGTCCGAGGTGGGTGTGCTGGGAAGTCGTCTGCGTCCAGTGGGAGGCTCTGGGCCAGCTCCCCACTGCCAGGGTGACTGCCCCCTGGTCGGCACACAAGCACACCTGGGCTAAGGAAGTCCAGCCCTCTGCACCACAGCCATCACTGGGGCCGGGTCTGGGGCCAGGTCTGGGGCCAGGTCTGGGGCCGGGGCTGGGGCCGGGGCTGGGGCCGGGGCTGGGGCTAGGGCGGTCTGTCCCGGCCAGCGTTTGCTCTGCGTGGGGAGAGCCAGGCAGCCCCGCCAGGCTGCCTCCCTCCCAGGGGCCGCCTGTGAGCAGGGACAGGCTGACTTCCGGGCAGCGGTCAAGGTGACCAGTCCTCTCCATCCTCTAGAGGTCTCATTCCTTGTGCTTATCTCCTCTAGGCCGGAAGGGACAGAGTCAGAAATTCCTGTCACTGAACGCTTCCAGGTGAAAATGCACCCCGATTTAGAGACGAGTAGTGAGCACATTCTCTAGGGCTGTTTGCCGGAGCCGAGGTCTGCTCCTCCAGCCGGGCGGCCTCCGGGCTCTGCTGACACACCACAGCTGCTAACGTCTCCGCTCTTCCCCACGAGGCTGAGAGCTCCTTGGGGAACAGCTGGTTGGTGCTGTAGCCTCAGCGCCTGCACGGTGGCTGTGCGTGGCCCAGGCGCCGGGTAGCTGAGCGAGGCAGCCCCGATGGGTTGCACCTGCAGCTGGCTCTGCTGGGCCTGCCAGCTCAGTGTGGACGGCACGCACCGTGGTACCTTTCCTGCTGCTGACTGACGGGTGTTTTGCTTTGCTTTTCTTTCCTCCCTCTGTAGTACCCACATAATGGAGACAACGCCACTTTTACAGCTGGACCCAGCCGTGCCGGGAGTGTACTCTGGGAACCCGTACCCATTTGGGATTGATCCGGTAATCACGTTTTCTTGGGTTAAATACTGACTACGTACACTGTCTTCTCGTGGAGGACCTGGATCGAGAAGAACGGGCCAGGGCTCACAGCAGGGGAGAAAGCCTAGTACTGAAGGGTTCCTAACACCTCGAGCTGGGTTCAGCTAACTGTCTGATGGGTACCACTGCAGCTCCTGGGTCATTGTCCATCAAGTCTCTCAAACAGCTTTTTCTCCATCAGTTATACCCTTGACAATTCGCATTCTTTGAACGTTCTTGGTTGGGTCCAGTGTTGTGGCCCAGCAGGTTAAGCTGCTACCTGGGGTGCCAGCATCCCTTATGGGCACTGGTTCGAGTCCCAGCGGCTCCACTTCTGATCCAGCTTCCTGCTAGTTGGATCCAGCTCCCTGCTCTCGTTGCTAGTGTATCTGGGAAAGCAGCAGAAGGTGGTCCAACTCCTTGGGTCCCTGCCACTCATGTGAGAAACCAGGATGGAGTTCCAGGCTCTTGGTTTTGACCTGACTTGGTCCCATCCATTGCAGCCATTTGGGAAATGGACCAGTGGTCTCTCTCTCTCTTTCTTTTTCTCTCTCCCTCTCTCTCTCTCCCTCCCTCCCTCCCTTCTTCTCTCTCTCTGTTATTCTGCCTTTAAAAATAAATAACTTGGGCCGGCACCGCGGCTCACTAGGCTAATCCTCCGCCTAGCGGCGCCGGCACACCGGGTTCTAGTCCCGGTTGGGGCGCCGGATTCTGTCCCGGTTGCCCCTCTTCCAGGCCAGCTCTCTGCTGTGGCCCGGGAGTGCAATGGAGGATGGCCCAGGTGCTTGGGCCCTGCACCCCATGGGAGACCAGGAAAAGCACCTGGCTCCTGGCTCCTGCCATCGGATCGGCGCGGTACGCCGGCCGCAGCGCGCCAGCTGCGGCGGCCATTGGAGGGTGAACCAACGGCAAAGGAAGACCTTTCTCTCTGTCTCTCTCTCTCTCACTGTCCACTCTGCCTGTCAAAAAATAAATAAAATAAAATAAAATAAAATAAAATAAAATAAAAATAAATAAATAACTTGATCTTTAATATTTAAAAAAAGTCCTTGTTTGCCTGGAAAGTATGCATTTTTAAATTTTTGATTATTTGAAAGGCAGAGTTACAGAGGAGAGGGGAGAGGGGAGAGGGCTCTTCTATCTGCTGGTTTGCTCCCTAAGTCACTGCAGCAGTCAGAGCTGGGCCAGGCTGAAGCCAGGAGCCTGGAGCTCCATCCAGGTCTCCCACACGGTGCAGTTCTCAAGCACTTGGGCTGTCTTCCACGGCCTTTCCTGGCCCATTAGCAGGGAGCTGGATTGGAAGTGGAACAGCCAGGACTTGAACTAGCGCTCATAGAGGATGCTGCCATCGCAGGCCACAGCTTAGCCCAGTGTCATAATGCCAGCCCTTGGAAAGTGTGCATGTAGATTAGCTGTTTAACGTCCTAGTCACGTTTGTACTTTGGCATTTTCTGGCAGTGAGTATCATCTTTTTCCATAGAAGAAAAGTGCTTTTATTGTTGCTTAATGTTCCTGTACAGAATTGCTGTAAGTTATTTTAAGGTCGGGATCTCCTTTTGTTTGTTATACTTATTTAGTTTACTAGATGATTCAAGCAAAACAAAGTTGCTCCATGGTTGCACAGCCTCTGGGTATTAACGGTGTAGAAGGTGCGTGGGCTCTTTGCCGTAGAGCTGTGCTCCTGCTCTGGGCCACCAGGTGGCAGCCCTGTGCTCCGGCTGAGCGTGAGCCCTGGAGATGCGCGAAGGCGCAAATGTTTCTGCCCGGCCGGTTCTGGGCCATTAGTCCAAGCGCTGGAACAGGCATTTGGCGGAGCAGCTCTGATGCCCACGCCAGAGCGCCCGGACTCAAAGCCTGGCTCCAGTTCCTGACTGTGGCTTCCTGCTAGCACAGACCGGGGAGGTGGTGGTGATGGCTCTAGTACCTGGGAGACCTCAGTTGCGTTCTGGCTCCCGATTTTGCCCCTGGCCAGGCTGGCTGTTGCAGCATTTGCGGGAGTGATCCACCCGTTGGGAGCTGTTAGTCTGTCTCACTGTCTCAAATTAAAAAAAAATCCAAACCAAAAAGCAGTTCTGGCCCTAAAATTCATTCTCTGGTTTTGTCCATGCTACGGGTCGTCTCCTCTCCAGAGAGGTCAGAGGAGGGGCTGCAGGCTCTGGCTGGCCTCCCCTTGCTCTGACTCCGGCGATCCTTAAGCCACAGCGCCGGCCCATGGCACAATGCCAGTTTCCACCGTGCATTTATCCACCAACTCTGCGTTTGCTTCTGAGTCAAATCGCGAAATATTTGGCTTTCATCGAAGCTGAGAGCCCTTCAGGTGTGTGTAAATGGTTTATAATGAACAAGGGTAACACAGCGGTTCAGAGCCTGCGTTCTAGAATTGGCATTGTAAGTGCTGGCTTTTCTGCCACTCGCTCTGATCCGGAGCAAGCCGGCTCGTCTGTGTCCACCTCCTCCCCGTCGGATGGCCAGGGTGGCGGCCCTCCCGCCTGGGCCACAGCAGGTGAAGGGAGTTGTGCACACAGACCCCCAGAACAGTCTGGTTTGCAGCCACGGTCAGCACCCGTGGTCAGTCAGCACCCGTGGTCAGTCAGCACCCCGTGGTCAGTCAGCACCCGTGGTCAGTCAGCACCCCGTGGTCAGTCAGCATCCCGTGGTTAGTCAGCACCCCGTGGTCAGTCAGTCAGCACCCCGTGGTCAGTCAGCACCCCGTAGTCACTCAGCACCCCGTGGTTAGTCAGCATCCCATGGTCAGTCAGTACTCCATGGTCAGTCAGCACCCGTGGTCAGTCAGTACCCCGTGGTTAGTCAGCACCCGTGGTTAGTCAGCACCCTGTGATTAGTCAGCATCCCGTCGTCAGTCAGCATCCCGTCGTCAGTCAGTACTCCATGGTCAGTCAGCACCCGTGGTCAGTCAGCACCCCGTGGTTAGTCAGCACCCGTGGTTAGTCAGCACCCTGTGATTAGTCAGCATCCCGTCGTCAGTCAGCATCCCGTCGTCAGTCAGTACTCCGTGGTCAGTCAGCACCCCGTGGTTAGTCAGTATCCCGTGGTCAGTCAGTACTCCATGGTCAGTCAGCACCCTGTGGTCAGTCAGTATTCTGTGGTCAGTCAGTATTCTGTGGTTAGTCAGTACTCCGTGGTCAGTCAGCACCTCGTGGTCAGTCAGCACCCCGTGGTCAGTCAGCACTCTGTGGTCAGTCAGCACCCCGTGGTTAGTCAGCACTCCGTGGTTAGTCAGCACTCCATGGTTAGTCAGCACTCCATGGTCAGTCAGCACCCTGTGGTCAGTCAGCACCCTGTGGTCAGTCAGCACCCCATGGTCAGTCAGCACCCCGTGGTCAGTTAGCACCCCATGGTCATTTAGCACTCGGTGGTCAGTTAGCACCCGTGGTCAGTTAGCACCCGTGGTCAGTTAGCACCCGTGGTCAGTCAGCACTTGTGGTCAGTCAGCACCCTGTGGTTAGTCAGTCAGCACTCTGTGGTTAGTCAGTCAGCACTCTGTGGTTAGTCAGCACTCCATGGTCAGTCAGCACCCCGTGGTCAGTTAGCACCCTGTGGTCAGTCAGCACCCCATGGTCAGTTAGCACCCCGTGGTCAGTCAGCACTCTGTGGTTAGTCAGCACTCCATGGTTAGTCAGCATCCCAGGTCAGTCAGTACTCCATGGTCAGTCAGCACCCTGTGGTCAGTCAGTACTCCGTGGTCAGTCAGCACCCCGTGGTCAGTCAGCACCCCGTGGTTAGTCAGTATCAGGCAGAGAGAGAGAGAGAGAGAGGTCTTCCATCCGCTGGTTCACTCCCCAGTCAGTACTCTGTGGTTAGTCAGTATTCTGTGGTTAGTCAGTACTCCGTGGTTAGTCAGCACCCCGTGGTTAGTCAGCACCCCATGGTCAGTTAGCACCCCGTGGTCAGTCAGCACTCCGTGGTTAGTCAGCACTCGTAGTCAGTCAGCACTCCATGGTCAGTCAGACAGCACCCTGTGGTCAGTCAGCACCCTGTGGTTAGTCAGTCAGCACTCTGTGGTTAGTCAGCACTCCATGGTTAGTTAGCACTCCATGGTTAGTTAGCACTCCATGGTTAGTTAGCACCCGTGGTTAGTCAGCATCCCAGGTCAGTCAGTTCTCCATGGTCAGTCAGCACCCTGTGGTCAGTCAGTACTCCATGGTCAGTCAGCACCCCGTGGTCAGTCAGCACCCTGTGGTTAGTCAGTATCAGGCAGAGAGAGAGAGAGAGAGAGAGGTCTTCCATCCGCTGGTTCACTCCCCAGTCAGTACTCTGTGGTTAGTCAGCACTCCGTGGTTAGTCAGCACCCTGTGGTCAGTCAGCACCCCGTGGTCAGTTAGCACCCCATGGTTAGTCAGCACTCCGTGGTTAGTCAGCACTCGTAGTAAGTCAGCACTCGTAGTCAGTCAGCACTCCGTGGTCAGTCAGTCAGCACCCTGTGGTTAGTCAGCACCCTGTGGTTAGCACTCCGTGGTTAGTTAGCACTCCATGGTTAGTTAGCACTCCATGATTAGTCAGTCAACACCCGTGGTTAATCAGCACACCGTGGTTAGCTGCCCTTATTCTATTTCTTCCTGGCCATGTGAGTGACTTAGTCTTCCTGAGATTATGCTAAATTCCCCCAAAAGTAGGAATCTTTAGCTCTACCTGACCGAGTTCTTGTTAGAATCAAATGAGGTAAATATTCTCAAGAGCTCCACAGGTACCTGAGAGATCACTGTGTGTTTTTTTTTTTTTAAGATTTTTTTTTTATTTATTTGAAAGAGTTATACAGAGAGAAAGGGAGAAGCAGAGGCAGAGAGAGAGAGAGAGAGAGAGAGAGAGGTCTTCCATCTGCTGGTCCACTCCCCAGTTGGCCACAACAGTCAGAACTGTGCTCATCCAAAGCCAGGAGCCAGGGGCCTCTTCCGGGTCTCCCACGTGGGTGCAGGGGCCCAAGGACTTGGGCCATCTTCTACTGCCTTCCCTGGCCATAGCAGAGAGCTGGATCAGAAGTGGAGCAGCCGGGACTCAAATCAGCACCCATATGGGATGCTGGCACTGCAGGCGGTGGCTTTACCCTCTGTGCCACAGTGCTGGCCCCAGGGATCACTGTTGAGATCATCCACGTCTCCAATCGTCTGGGTCTATAGTGTGTCGGCAACATGGCCGCTCTGGCTCGGAGATCCGGGAGGGATCGGCCAGCCTCACAGACAGAGGGAAGTGCAGAGGACGAGCCTGGTGCAGCTGGGAAGTGAAGGCAGGTGGTGCGGGCGGAGGGCTCCGGTGTTCGCCCGCTTGTTCCTGGCGCTCCCCTGCCTCCTGCCCAGCAGTCTGCTTCGCGCTTGCCCAGGTGGCAGCCACTCAGGTCGTCGCAAAGAAAGAATCGGCGAGGGCAGCTCCGCTCCTGTGACTCCGCGGGCACCTGGTGGAGGGCCCAGGGGGTTACGGAGGAGGGGCTACTTAGAGAGTTCATGGAAGTGCATATCCTCAAATCTGTGGGTCTGGACTCCAAAGCCTTCTTTTGTACCAAAATAAATACCTTTAAAATTGTAATTTTTATCATTTTAGAGGTTTCATGTACTTGAGAGGCAGAGTGTGGCTGAGAGGGGGAATGTGAGAGGCAGCTCCCGTGCAGTGGTTCCCTCCCCCAGACGCCCACAGTGCCAGACTAGTCCGACGGGGGCCGAGTCTGGGTCTCCCCGCGGGAATCTGGGTCTCCCCGCGGGAATCTGGGGCTGAGTCTGGGTCTCCCCGCGGGAATCTGGGGCCGAGTCTGGGTCTCCCCGCGGGAATCTGGGGCCGAGTCTGGGTCTCCCCCCGGGAATCTGGGGCTGAATCTGCGTCTCCCACCACTGCTGCCTCCCAGAGTGCTCGTTAGCAGGACGCTGGGGTCCTCCCGTGTGGGATGCAGGCGTCCTGACCGACCGCAAGGCCAAACGGCTGCTCCCAGGCTCGCCTTTCAGCTCTGTTCCCCTGTGGCCTTGGAAGTACGCTAGCGTGGAGGCGGTGCCTGTCTGAAGGCGGTGCCTGTCTGAAGGCGGTGCCTGTCTGAAGGCGGGCTCCGAACTGGCTGCCAAGAGGTTCAGAGGAGGAAGTCGGTTAGCAGGGAAGGCTCAGGAGCTGTTGGGTGCAGGTGGCAAACCCCAAAGGCACCCAGTGGGCAGCCTGGGGGGTGCCTAAAGCTAAAGAGACATCAGGGTAGGAGCAAGGACTAGGATCACTTGCACAGGAGGAGCGTGGAGATTCTGTGGGAGCACGGGACACTAGGGCTGGGTCACTAACCCGCGTGCCTGCGCTGTGCGTCGGCTTTGCCTGCGGCAGGTCCATGGGTCCCCCCTTGGCGAGCTTCGGTGGCTGTGGTGTGGAGGCCAGAAACTCTTACCTGTGGCACTCATAACATTGGCTGTGGGAATGGCTCCTTGGACAAGGGTCTGGAGAAGCTGTTTTGTAATGGAGGGTGGTGGTGTTCCAAAGCAGGGGTGGGGAAGCCCCGGCCTTCGGGCCCCATAAGGCCTGTGGCATCGTGTGGTCTGGCCCCGCCAAAGCCGCCAGGTGGGACTCAGAGTTCAGTCTACGGCAGGCTCATGTTGGAGCTGCCTCCATGTGGCCTGTGAATGACGTAGTAACCAGCTGATGGCTGCCGGCAGGAAAAACTTCCCCACCCCGTCCAGATGGGTTGGGCACATCCTCGGGCCAGCACGTGCAAGCCGTCATCAAGGGCACTGAGGCACGTGTGAGATTTTCCCAGAACATTTCAGAGACCTGTTTATTCAGTGTAGGAGAGAAATCACGTGGGAATCTTCTTGGTTTTCTTCCAGGCACTTGACCATGGCATTGGTGATTCCGACACTTTTCTCATGAACAGGTGTGCTCGCTCGCACAGGGGTCGGTGCTTCTCTGAGCCTTAATGCAGGCACAGGGCAGGCCTGAAGTTTGAGACCGTGGTTCCCAGAGCGACTCCCGCGGGGGCGTGTGCCGTCCCCCCTCCGCAGTGGCATACCCGAGGCCGTCTCACCTGTCTTGTCGCATTTCCCATCCAGATTTGGAACGTGGCTTCAAACAAACTCACGTTCTTGAACTCCTATAAAATGAAGATGTCGGTCATCCTGGGAATTGTCCAGATGGTCTTTGGGGTCATTCTCAGCCTCTTCAATTACATGTAAGTTTCCCACGTCAGCCCCTGCTTGTAGGGCTGAACACGGCACGGCTGCACAGACGCGCGGCACAGCTCAGCGTGCCCAGTGCGCGCCCCCTTCCGGTCAGCCCCTGCTTGTAGGTCTGAACACGGCACAAGCTGCACAGACGCGCGGCACAGCTCGGCGTTCCCCCTTCCAGTGGGGGTGCTTCCATGCGTGTCTTGGCTTGAGCCGGGAGTGGTGGTGGGCGCCTGTTCCCCCCCAGCAGGATCTGGGACGTGAGTGCACCTCTCCTTCTGGAGATATTTGAGGGCTCAGAAAGACACTGGGAAGCTGGTAACACTGTGTCTGCCCCCCAACCTGAAATCCCCAGGGTGGTCCTGTACCCCTGTATCCAGGCTTAGCTCCCACCAAATGCAACAAAGGAGACATCAGCAAATGTTGCCCACGCACCCTCAGATCCCGCGTGCCATTTGGTGCCATTGCCTCCTGCTGTCCCGGCCTCTCTCCCTTACTGGTCCGGCTGCTGAAGTTGGCTGGTCTAATCCTCCCTACTGTGCTCGGTCACCGAGAGTGTGGCGCTGGGGAGGGGGCTTCTCGTGTGTCTGCTCACGCTGCCTCTGTGGTTGGCAGCTGGCTTGGAAGTGCTGAAGTCCCCCCTGCCAGGAGGTTAGGGCCGAGCGGGGCAGCTTAGTGCCTCAGAAGTGGTGCCAGGCATGGTCCAGCCATCGGTAGCTGTGTGACGAGCCAGTCCAAAAGCAGGAGGGTGGTGGACAGCACCTAGAGTCTGAAAGCTTCCGCCCAGAAGTGGCACGTGCCACTTTGTTCCCGTTTTGCTGGCCAGAGCCTGTCACGTGGTGCCCTCCAACTCGAGAGGCCATAAAAGAACCATTGTTCTTTTCAAGCTTTATTTATGTCTTTATGTGACAAGCAGAGAGACAGAGAGGGAGAGAGGAGGGAAGAGAGAGAAAGAGAGAGGGTCCGTTGGTTGGCTCACTCCTCATATGGCCACAACAGCCAGGAGCCAGGAACTCTATCTGGGCCTCCCACGTACTTGCACTGTCTTCTGCCTTTCCCGGCGCATTGGCAGGAAGCTGGCGTGGAAGCGCGGTAGGCGGGACTTGAACTGGAGCTCTGATGCGGACGCTAAATCAGACGCAAGTGAACCGGCTGCACCACAGCTCCCGCCCACAAAGGCTGTTTGTAGCTTCGGCTGCTCAGGAACAAACAATGGGCTCGATTTCATCGTGGGCCGTGCTGTGCTGAGCCCTGTCCTAGAGCATTCCTAGCAGGAAAGCTTCCGAAGGCCCTCACCCCAGCCCTGTGTCTCTGCCTGCATTCCTGGCTGTGGGTGTGCACCTGAGGCTGGGCCGGCTGTGGGAGTCCCTGAACGCTTTGTAGAAAAGCACTTGCTGGTGTTTCCATCCTCCTGGGATTCTGTTTGACAGCAGTGTTGTTGCTGTTTCTTTAAAAAGCTCATTTTGTGGGGCTGGCACTGTCGTGCAGTGGGTAAAGCCGCTGCCTGCAGTGCCGGCATCCCATATGGACGCCGGTTCTAGGCCTGGCTGCTCCACTTCTGATCCAGCTCCCTGCTATGGTCTGGGATAGCAGTAGAAGATGACCCAAGTCCTTGGGCCCCTGCATCAGCATGGGAGACTGGGAAGAAGCTCCTGGCTCCTGGCTTCAGATCAGCACAGCTCTGGCTGTTGCAGTCAACTGGGGAGTGAACCAGTGGATGCAAGACCTGTCTCTCTCTGCCTCTGCCTCTCTGTAACTCTGCCTTCAAATAAAAAATTAAATCTTAAAAAAAAGCTCATTTTGTGCTTTGGGGAGGATATGGAGTACTAACGCCCCTCCACGTGTTGTCCTGTGCGTTTCCACCCCAGATACTTCAGAAACACGGTCAACATCATTCTGCAGTTCATCCCTGAGATGATTTTTCTCCTGTGCCTGTTCGGGTACCTGGTTTTCATGGTCGTTTTCAAGTGGTGCCAGTTTGATGTGCACACGTCCCAGCACGCGCCCAGCATCCTCATCCACTTCATCAACATGTTCCTGTTTGAGTACAGCCGCCCTTCCAACGTGCCTCTCTACAGACATCAGGTACCGCGGCCGGGCAGGTCGCGCGCTCCCAACCCTCGCATCCTCCGCAGGTGGCAGAGAGGAGCTGCGGGAGGGTCCTCGCGGGGGATGGAATGAAAACCTAGGTTTGTTTTACTGCTAAAACATTGAAATCCACGCATGCGAGGCGTCTTCCAAGTTCACAGATAATGCATAGTATGAAAAGGAATGCATGGATTTTTCTTGTTTTACATGAAGTACACTTATTTTTTAAATTGCATTTTCTGTGACTTTCTCAGGTGTGTGGTATCTGCAGGACTGGGGCATTTCAGCAGCTGTGGAAGTGTGAAGTTCTGTGCACCCAACAGGCTCTTACTGAATGCACAGTCCCAAGGGCTATCGTGCGTCTCCAGCCATTCCTGTTGATGCCACATTTGAGAGGGGTTTGGCTGAGATGTTGAAACTGGGTGTGAAGCAGGAATAAAGTCAATCCCTCAGATTGGTTTGAGACCATCAGATACTCCAAACAGCACCTTGAAATGTAATCTTTTACTCAAAAATAAACTGTAATGTTTACAGTAAAGATTAAAATAGAATCAAGAAGGGAGGTCCTCTGCTCACACGGGCAGTAGGTTTCTGGGCGGCCACATGGCAGTCCTGTGCATTTCCAAGGCCAGCTGCAGGTGTGATGGTTTCTACTCTCTGCTCTTCTTCTGTACACTGTGCCAATAGTTGGACAGTTCAGTCTCTTGTTAGCTTAATATTTTATTTGTAACAAGTAGAAATATGCCATTGGGGCTGGGTATAAAAACAACAGGGAGTCATTCTTTGATAACAGGGAGTAGCTCCTCCCCCGGCTCCTGCCGATGCTTAGCCGGGTGATACTTTTAAGGGAGGTTTTCACTACAGCCAGGTGGCTGGTTTTGCAGTGCCGGTGGCTGCTCCTGATGGGTGTCCTAAAGGAAGTGCTGCTTCCAGGACCACACACACCGTGACTTCATTTTTGGTTGTGCTGTTTGCCTAGAGAAACATAGATAAAAGGGAAAAAGCCTTGTGACAAGGTTTGTGCAGGGAATCACTTTGGGCAGTAATCCAAGAAGAAATATACTTCTGAAAGCTCTTTTGTGGTATCTCATCTGACTGTTGTGGCACGTTTTTGTTTACATAAACCTACATTGTTTTTAAGAAACGGTTTATTTCTCCGGGCCAGTGTTGCTGTAACACGGCAGGTTAAGCTGCTGCCTGAGATGCCGGCATCCCATACTGGAATGCTGTTCGAGTCCTGGTTCCCTGCTTCTCACCCAGCTCCCGCTAATGTGCCTGAGAAGGCAGTGGAAGATGGCCCAGCTGCTTGGGCTGCTGCCCCCAAGCGGGAGCGTGGAGTTCTGGGCTCCTGGCTTCAGCCTGGCCCAACCCTCGCCATTGCAGCCATCTGGGGAGTGACCCAGCGATGGAAGATCTCTGTCTCTCCTCCTCTGTCACTCTGCCTTTCAAAAAAAATAAACATTTACAAAATATAATTATTTCTTTACTTGCATCTCCTTGAAAGGCAGAGTAACAAAAAGAGGTCTTCTATCCGTTGGTTCAGTCCCCGAATGCTCACAACAGCTAGGGCTGGGCCAGGCTGGAGCCAGGAGTCAGGAGGTCTGTCTGGTTACCCCCCATGCAAGCAGGGGCCTAAGGACTTGGGCCACCGTCGGTTGTCTCCCCGGCGCATTAACAGGAAGCTGGATGGGAAGCGTGGCCAGCGGGACCGGAGCAGGCCCTCCAGCACGGAGTGCAGCTGTGCCAAGCGGTGGTTAACCCGCTGCACCGCAGTGCCCCCCCTTGTGGCCCCTCCTCCTGTACGTAAGTGGTAGCCGGGAGCCGTCCGTGTGCTGGCCTGACATGGGCGTGTTCTCAAGACTCCTTAGTCAGAGCGAGGCTCCAGCTGCAAGCTTGATGGCATTTCCCAAACAAGCCTCCTGGAGACAGACGGCTCGGGGTCTCCAGTGCCTGCTGGAGACAGACGGCTCGGGGTGCCTCCTGGAGACAGACGGCTCGGGGTCTCCAGTGCCTCCTGCAGACAGACGGCTTGGGGTCTCCGATGCCTCCTGGAGACAGATGGCTCGGGGTCTCCAGTGCCTCCTGGAGACAGACGGCTCGGGGTCTCCAGTGCCTCCTGCAGACAGACGGCTCGGGGTCTCCAGTGCCTCCTGGAGACAGACAGCTCGGGGTGCCTCCTGGAGACAGACGGCTCGGGGTCTCCAGTGCCTCCTAGAGACAGACGGCTCGGGGTGCCTCCTGGAGACAGACGGCTCGGGGTCTCCAGTGCCTCCTGGAGACAGACGGCTCGGGGTCTCCAGTGCCTCCTGGAGACAGACAGCTCGGGGTCTCCAGTGCCTCCTGGAGACAGACAGCTCGGGGTGCCTCCTGGAGACAGACGGCTCGGGGTCTCCAGTGCCTGCTGGAGACAGACGGCTCGGGGTGCCTCCTGGAGACAGACGGCTCGGGGTCTCCAGTGCCTCCTAGAGACAGACGGCTCGGGGTGCCTCCTGGAGACAGACGGCTCGGGGTCTCCAGTGCCTCCTGGAGACAGACGGCTCGGGGTCTCCAGTGCCTCCTGGAGACAGACGGCTCGGGGTCTCCAGTGCCTCCTGGAGACAGACGGCTCGGGGTGCCTCCTGGAGACAGACGGCTCGGGGTCTCCAGTGCCTCCTGGAGACAGACGGCTCGGGGTGCCTCCTGGAGACAGACAGCTCGGGGTGCCTCCTGGAGACAGACGGCTCGGGGTCTCCAGTGCCTGCTGCAGACAGACGGCTCAGGGTGCCTCCTGGAGACAGATGGCTCGGGGTCTCCAGTGCCTCCTGGAGACAGATGGCTCGGGGTGCCTCCTGGAGACAGACGGCTCGGGGTCTCCGGTGCCTCCTGGAGACAGACGGCTCGGGGTCTCCAGTGCCTCCCTGTGCTGCCTTCACAGATGAGAGCCCTCACTTCGTCTGGAAGATGCACCGAGCGTGACGCAGCACGTGACTTCTCCAGCTTTGCTCAAACACGTGATTTGGAGCTGGCAGGTTTCCCCAAGCCCTCGTGGGAAGATTAATTATCTTGCAAAGTTGAGAGTTTCCATGACCTCATGCTGGGGTCGTGCAGCTGGAGGAGACAAGGCAAGTTAAGCGTCTCTTCCCAGCGTCGCCTGGCTGTCTGAATGTCAAGGAAAGAGCAGCGTGTCCTGTGTGTGTGCACAGGGTACTTCAAAAAGTTGGTGGAAAAATGGAGTTGAGAGATCAGTTTATTTCAGTGCAAAAATCTTGGAAAGCTATGCATAGCTTCATCGTCCGTGATTTCCACAAACCTTGCCGACTCTGTGTGTGTGTGCGTGTACACACACACTGCTGTTTCCATTGTACATCATCTGGGAAAGGCATCTAGAACCCCACACAGCATCGTGGGAGCCTCCTGTGCAGGGAATGGGAGCGTGGCTCTGTGCTTTCTGCCCCGCCCTGGGCTGAGCATTTTAAAGTGGAACAAGCGTAGAAGATGGTGCCGATAAAGCGTTGCCACTGTGACCAGGCTGAATCTCTAGACACTGCGGTAGTAAACCGTCTCTAGGCATTTCCTGGGAACATGGGCAGAACAGCTGAAGAAACAGGTGCCTTCTCCCTGCAGCGCCCCGGTCAGCTCCCTTCTGTAGCTCCAGCGAGCCCTCTGAGGCTCTCAGGGTCTGAGGACAGAGGCAGCCGAGTGACTGCTCAGGTCTGGTCGCTGAGCCATGTGCTAACAAAGACGTGGGGCTCACGCATGCGAGAGGAAGCCTCGTGCTGCCAGGCGCTGTGACAGACCACGGAGAGCATTCAAGGTGGACCTCCCAGGCACCTCGCCCACACAAAGTGCACAAAGGCGGGTGGTGAATATAAGGAGCAGAAAACCAGAGAGCTCAGAGAATGACCTAGAGCTGGGAATGAGCAGTGACTGACTTTTGCTGACCAGGGAGTAAGCAGTGGCGTCCTGGGACCTGCCGGTTTGCATCCACAACCGTGGGAGGCCCACTCCTGTAGGATAGGGTTAAAGGGACAAGGGAATAGTAGTCAAGGCACTGGGGCCAGCGCTGGGGCGTTGGGGATAAAGCTGCCACCTGCAATGCTGGCTTCCCCTACAGCGCTGGTTCGAGTCCCAGCTGCTCCACCTCAGATACAGCTCTCAGCTAAGGCACCTGGGGATGCAGTGGAAAATGGTCCAAGTCCCTGGGCTCCTGCACCCACAAGAGAGACCTGGAAGAAGCTCCTGATTCCTGGCTTCGGATCGGCACAGCTCTGGCTGTTGTGGCCACTTGGGGAGTGAACCTGCAGATGGAAGACCTCTCTCTGTCTCTTGCCTCTGTCTCTGCCTCTCTGTAACTCTGCCTTTCAAATAAATAAATAAATCTTTAAAAAATAGAGTATCGTGTGTCTCACGAGTCCTCCTTGTTCCACAGGCCAGTTGTGGGTGAGGGGCTCCGCAGAGTGAGGGCGTCTCGCAGTGCTGGGGAGGACCCACGGGTATTTACCATTTTGGTCTTCAAGTGTGCCGTGTGTCTCCGTGAAGGTGATAGGATCTTACTGTTTTGGTCTTGCAGCGAGAAGTCCAGAGTTTCTTTGTGGTTATGGCTTTGATTTCCGTGCCGTGGATGCTTCTGATTAAGCCGTTTGTCCTCAGAGCCAAGCACCGCAAGTCCCAGGTAAGGGGCACGCCTTTCACGTCTCGCAGACGGGCAGGGAAGCGCAGGTCGGGGTGTGGCGAGGTCCCTGGGCGCCAGGGCCTGAAGGGCCATGGCGGAGGTGTCAGGGAGCTGCCCCGCCCCAAGGCTGCGTCCTTCTGGTGAGTTGCACTGGGGCCCCTTATGTGCAGGACAACCTGCTGGTTTCTGTGCATGCAGTGCGTCCGACGTCTCTCGAACTTTGTGCTGCCTGCTGGCAGCGAGCGGTCTACGAGGCTCTCAATGTGCTGGCTTCACTGCTGCACGTTGGAGTGTTTTACTATCCTCGTGGTTTTAAAGTACAGTAAAAGCTGCTTTTCCTTCCCGTTCTAATGCTGTGAGACTTTACCTCGTCACGTTGCACATTGTCACAGAACCAGATGCAAAGGAGGCAGTTCTTGTTGGTTTCTGATTTGGTCCCAGATGCCAAGTACCAGTAGCACCCACTCCCTCCTTCGGTCTGAATTTGCTGAGTGGTCAGGTCGGGCGTGGGAGCATTGACGCCCTGCAGGGGGCGCCAGGGTCTGGAAACGGCACACAAGGGGCGTCTGCGGTCCCAGGTCCGGGTCAGGTGCTGTCAGTGGCTCTGGATGCCGTCAGAGCGCTCGTTCCTGTTCTGAAGTCTTTGCTGGTTATTGACCTGGAGCGTCATTTAGGTGGGATTGGATGAAGAGGAAGGGACCTCCAAGGATCCTTAGCTGCTGTTGGATTACTCACGGGAGATGGAGATGATGAAAGGCTTTGGGCCAGCTCCTAAGAGCCTGCAGGCCGAGTTCAAGTTCAGAGTTGGCACTGGCCCTGCGAGTTCCCGGGAGGGTGTGTGCATCAAACTAGGGGGCTAGAACTTTTTACATTTGGGCGTTTGCCAGTTTGGTTTATAATTTGAAATTTCTAGTAGTTGCATACGACTTCCATTTTTACCCTTCTCAGAGCCCTGCAAATATTGGGTGCAAACTCATTAAAGAAAGAAAGGTAAAGACATTTGAATACCGAATTTATGACACTTGTGTCTTGAAGTGATTCTAGGAGAAGCCTTGAATGTGGTGTGTAACACTTCACAGCGACTTGAAACCAAAACAGGTTGAACACCCAAACCTGAAATCCAAACAGCTCCAAAATCCAAGACTTTCTTAACACCCGCACAGTGCCACAAGTAGAAATTCTGCCTCTGACCTCATGTGACAGATCACACTCCGCACACAGGCACGCGGAAAACATTGTATGAATTACCTTTAGGGCTTGAGTATAGGTGGCGAGGAAGCACAAATAACCTTCGTGTTTAGACTTGGATGCCACCCCTGAGACATTTCCTTATGTGTTTCGCTGATTTGAAAAGCAGAGTGACAGAGAGAGGGAGAGGCCGAGAGAGAAAGAGATCTTCCCTCTGCTGTTTCACTCCCCAGATGGCCACAGACAGCCAGGGGCTGCGCCAGGCTGAAGCCAAGAGCCAAGGACTCCGTGCAGTCTCCCACAGGGGTGGCAGGGGCTGAAGCGCTTGACCATCTGCTGCTGCCTTCCCAGGCACGTTAGCAGCGAGCTGGATCTGAAATGGGAGCAGCCAGGACTGGAACTGGCGCTCTGATAGGAGACGCCAGCATTGCAGTTGGTGGCTTAACCCATCGTGCCACCACACTGGCCTCTCTAAGCTGCTTTTAACAAAGTGACTTAAACAACAAAAGAATATTTGTGTTGAAAAAGTCAGTGTTCACTCTGTTAGTTCTGCCCATGGAAATCTGGCCGTTTGGGTACAAGGCTGTGTTGTGAGGCCACAATTTGTGACAGTATGTGTTGCTTTCAGTGGTAAGAAGGTGCTTTGTGCATTCGTTGACACCCTGTAAAGACTGTGGTTAGGGGGCTGGCACTGTGACATCTCAGGTTAAGCCACTGCCTGCAGCGCCAGCATCCCATATGGGCACTGATTTGAGTCCCAGCTGCACCACTTCGATCCGGCTCCCTGCTAATGGCCTGGAAAAGCAGCCAAGGACGGCCTAAGTCCTTGAACCCCTGCCACCCATATGGGAGACCCGTATGACGCTCCGGGCTCCTGGCTTTGGCATGGCACAGCCCCAGCTGTTGTGGCCATTTGGGGAGCGAGCCAGCAGATGGAAGGTCCCTGTGTCTATAATCTGCCTTCAAATAAATAAATCTGAAAAAAAAAAATAGACTGTGTGTAATTTGGCACATGCTGGGGTCTTGCGGGGAGAGGCACACACGGTGGAATCAGACTGCTGGGGCGTGAATCCCAACTCCGCCGCTCACTGGCCTTAGCAGTTGCACGGTCTCGGTGAATCTGTGAACCTTTCTGCACTGCGGTTTGCTGCTCTGTCAGACGGGGTGAGGACTGTGTTGACATGAAATGGTCTGGAGACTCGGGAGGTAATGCAGAGTTTAGACCAGAGTCTGGCGCAGAACTCACATTTCAATAATTGGATCCTAATTTAAATCAAGAGCCTCTATTTTGCATGGAATTGTTGTCATGCTAAGGGTGGTGACGCTGTCTTCACGTCCTTGCTCGTTGACAGCTGCACTCGGCCGCCATCCACGGAGATGCCACAGAGGACGCTGAAGGTGGCGGCTCCGGGCACAGGACTTCTGCAGGTGCCCACGGCGCTCAGGATGACCACGAGGAGGAGGTATGTGGGACTAGGGTGCACGAGAGAGGCTCCCAGTTTGCACTGGTTCTGAAGACGGGTGTGGCTTCAGCAGTCATGGAGCGTGGACCCCACCCATTAGAAGGGCCGTGCCCATAGCGAGGGCAACTGGAGGCTCCTGCCGGCCGCAGCCCTGCAACTCCTGGGCAGGTCCCAGGGAAGGGGCGGTGTCTAAGAGGGTCAGAGCTGCTCGTGACCGCCAGTCTGGGAGAATTCTCCTATTTTAGCTCAAGTACTGCTGTACCTGTGGGCCTCGGCCCTTTCTGACCCTGTGGCCTCCTTGGCTCAGGCTGCAGCCCTGGGAGGTGGCTAGGTTTATCAGCACCTCCCCATCAGCGCTGCGTGAGCCTGGGGTGGAGGCAGCCGTGGATCAGCAAACCTGACCCTGCCGCGGCTTCTTCCGCCTTCTGGACTTGGTCAGTGTGAGCTCACGGGCTGTTTTGCCCTCTCCTCCCGCCCGGCCTCCGACTGTCCCAGGGCAGCCACTCCCCGGGAAGCAAGGAGCATTCTCTCTCTGTAGGCTGCCAGCAGTTTCTACGTGAGGCTGGGCTCACCCGCGATCCTGAATCCCAGGCTGGAGGTTTTAGCCACGGCTCTGTTCTAATTCTGGAAGGAGGCCTGGGTTCCCGTGAGGGCCAGAGATGCTCTCCGTGGCTCCATTTCTGGTGTGAATTACTAAACAAAGCTTGCAGTTGAAGTAATGGTGATCAGTTAGGATTCATGAGAAATACAGAGCTGTGGAATCTTCTCAGCAAGGCTCTAGGTATAGAGATAACCCACAGTCCTGCCGGGGTTCTGGAATGCTCTAGAATCTACTGCACACACTGTCCGAGCTGCCCAGGACACTGCCCCCCTTTATCCTCCGGGTGCCTCAGCCCGTGTCTGTGCAGTCTGCGCCTGCCCCTGCTTCCATGAAGTGGCCGCCCTGTCTGGGCAGCTTCAGTCTTTTTTCCTAAATCCCTTTTCCCTGGGCGCAGTCCCGGGTCTCCCATCTGGAGGCCAGGTAGGCTTGACCCTGCAAGCCTGTCGAGCCCTCTCCCACCCCGCTCCTGGCCAGAAGTGCGCCGCACTCGACATCAGAGGCACAGCCTTGCCCGCTGCCTCTCAAGATGCCCGAGAGCAGCCGCTCACTGCAGAGCGGCTGCCGAATGCCGGGTCCCTCAGGTCCTGCAGGCTCATAACGCGGCACCACTCGCAGAACTCAGGAGAGGCCCGTGCCTACAATGACAGGTGCTTTTGTTTGTTTTATTGCTGTTGTTCTTTTTTTTTTTTTGGACAGGCAGAGTGGACAGTGAGAGAGAGAGACAGAGAGAAAGGTCTTCCTTTGCCGTTGGTTCACCCTCCAATGGCCGCTGCGGCCGGCACGCTGCGGTTGGAGCACTGCGCTGATCTGATGGCAGGAGGCAGGTGCTTCTCCTGGTCTCCCATGAGGTGTAGGGCCCAAGGACTTGGGCCATCCTCCACTGCACTCCCGGGCCACAGCAAGAGCTGGCCTGGAAGAGGGGCAACTGGGACAGAATCCGATGCCCCGACCGGGACTAGAACCCGGTGTGCCGGCACCGCAAGGTAGAGGATTAGCCTAGTGAGCCGCGGCGCCGGCCTGCTGTTGTTCTGTGGCAAAGGGACCTTGATAAGAACTAGCCACAGGCAGCGGCTCATGAGGCAGCATGTGGCACCCTTCACCCTCCAGCATGGAGCAGGGCCAGCCCAGGAGGCTCACCACACCCCTGTGCCCAGAGCTCGATGGGCAGGCGAGAGCCGTGGAGGGCAGCCGCTGCCCCGTCTCCAGCGCCCTCCCTTCCCTAGGGAGCTGTCCCAGCTCTAGAATCACATGGGTGCTCTTCGTGGTGTGGCAGCCCCCATGTAAGCGGTCAGCTGCCTACCACGGTCACCCGTCCAGCATCAGCTCCCAGGTGTGGTCCAGGGCGCCTTACTGGGGAGCTGCCCGGTTAGGTTTGCCTCCCAGGAGCCGGGACAAAGCTGCACAGCCCTTGCGCACGCCTCCTTTCCTTGACCCTACCTTCCCAGGGCATCTCTGCCATCCCGGGCCTTGAGTTCCTCAGCCGCTTTCACGCTGGATGGAGAGGCACTGGCTTTGGTCTTCTCCCCACACCCGGGCGTGGGTGCTGCGGGCCCTGTTCCTCCCAGTGTCTCCTCCTGGCGTCTTCCCGTCTTGACCCTCCTCCAGCTTCCTCGAGCCCTTCTCTTCCTCCTGTCTCTGGGTGGAGAGCTTCTCTTTCTGTGACCTTGGCCTTGCAGGTGCTCTCTCACAGGGGAGGTCCCAGGCCAGGCTTCCCTTTTGAGCCCCGGTTCCACCTCAGTGACTGCCCACGTGGCCACTGCCACCCACGGGTCAGCCCTGGCCACCTCCTCCACTGCCCGCTGTTGGAAGCACCGTTCTTCTAGCTAAGAGCCTCAGAGCCCACCAGAGTCCTGGCCCCATCTGGCTAGGGGACTTCCCTGTCCCAACACTGGCACCGCACAACTCGGTTATCGCGTGTGGCGCCGTGACGGCCATGTTTGCCCCTTCTCCCTACAGGGCCATGAGTTACCTGAGGGCAAGGCCGGTGCCAACCCGTTATGCTGCCAGTCCACCTTCCGAAAGGGTTTGTCCCCACCCTACCCCAGCGTTCTCAGACTCTGCCTGTCGCTCCTCCTCACCTGCCCCAGCTTGGCTCCCCAGAAGCTTGGCCACCCGCGCGCTGTCTTCTGCTCCCGCCGCCTTCCCCCTTGCACTGTTCATTTCCGGGGGAATGGAAGTGCACCTGCACCGTGCGTCTCAGGTCTCTCTCAGGTGTGGCAACGCCAGCCGAGTGCACGGCTCACTCATCTGTGTGCCATTCGTATTGCCTTTCGCGTAGAAAATACTTGAGGAAGTAAGTTCTACAATTCTCTCTTTCAGTTCAGCTTTGGAGACATCTTCGTCCATCAAGCCATCCACACGATTGAGTACTGTCTGGGGTGCATTTCAAACACAGCCTCCTACCTCCGGCTCTGGGCCCTCAGCTTGGCTCATGCACGTGAGTGAGCAGCCCATGAGGTCACGGTCAGAGCTGCCCTGGGAAGCAGACGCAGTGTCCCCGTAGGTGCAGGTGGATCCTCCAGGTTGCCTGTGGTCTGTTTGCCAGAGAGTGGCTGTTTTAGTGGAGTTTAACCACGCATTTATGTGTCCCTGAGCAACGGAGTGGAGTTGTGCACGCATTGGAATTCGATGAGTAGAAACGTGTCTTTGCCAGCGTGGGCTGCCCTAACAGAACAGCACAGGTGTCCCACTCAATTTCTCACAGCTTGGAGGCTGGAAGTTAAGATGAGGGTGCTTGGGTTCTGGTTCTGGTGAGGGCCCGCTTCCTAGCTTGAAGACAGCCGCCTTCTCAGTACATCCTGCAGTTGTGGGGGGGAGGAAGGGGGGAGAGGAGGGAGAGGAGGAGGGAGAGGAGGAGGGAGAGGAGGAGAGGGCCCGCTTCCTAGCTTGAAGACAGCTGACTTCTCAGTACATCCTGCTGTGGGGGGGGAGGGGGAGAGGAGGAGGGAGGGGGAGGGGGAGAAAGGGAGAGGGGTCCCTGAACATATCCTGCTGCATGGAGAGGAGGGCGAGGGGAGGGGGGAGGAGAGAGGAGGGGGAGAGAGAAAGGGAGAGGGAGCCGTGTCTGGCATGATGAAGATTATTAGTCCCCTCATAACCTGGTCTAACCCCATCAGCTCCCAAAGACCCCTTCTCCAAACATGATCACTTTGGTTAGGGTTTCAACTATGAGGTGGTTTTTTTTCTTTTTTTTAAGATTTATTAATTTATTTGAAAGAGTTACACAGAGAGAAGGAGAGGCAGAGAGAGAGAGAAGTCTTCCATCCGCTGGTTCACTCCTCCAATGGCTGCAACAGCCAGAGCTGGTTCAGTCTGAAGCCAGGAGCCAGGAGCTTCTTCCGGGTCTCCCACGTGGGTGCAGGGGCCCAAGGACCTGGACCATCTTCTGCTTTCCCAGGCCAAAGCAGAGAGCTGGATCGGAAGTGGGGCAGCCAGGTCCCTAACCAGTGCTCCTATGGGATGCCGGCGCTCCAGGCCAGGGCATTAACCTGCTGTGCCACAGCACCAGCCCCTCAACTGTGAGTTTTGAGGAGACACAAACATTGAGTTCATAACAAGTCACCGGCAGTCTTCTGTGTCTCGCTTTTCTGAATGTAAATAGGTTTGTTGGTTTTGCTGCCCAGAGCTGCCAGTTGGCCCACTTTCACTGGTGAATATTTGTCCGTTATTGTGTTGATGAGGACGCCAGGCTGTGCAGGAAGCTCTGTGGACGCTCTGGTCACCCCCCCCCCCAGGGGCACAGGCTCCCTGGCCCCCCCTCGGGGCAGGCAGACAGGACAGAGCAGGAAGTGGCCAGTGCAGAAAGCTCTGTGGACGCTCTGGTCACTCCCCCTCAGGGGCACAGGCCCCCCAGTCCCCCTCAGGGTGGGCAGACAGGACAGAGCAGGAAGTGGCCAGTGCAGAAAGCTCTGTGGACGCTCTGGTGCCCCCTCACCCCGGGCAAAGGCTCCCCAGTCCCCCCTCGGGGCAGGCAGACAGGACGGAGCAGGAAGTGGCCAGTGCAGAAAGCTCTGTGGATGCTCTGGTCACTCCCCCCCGCAGGGGCACAGGCCCCCCAGTCCCCCCTCGGGGTGGGCAGACAGGACGGAGCAGGAAGTGGCCAGTGCAGGAAGCTCTGTGGACGCTCTGGTGCCCCCTCACCCCGGGCACAGGCTCCCCAGTCCCCCCTCGGGGCGGGCAGACAGGAAGTAGCAGGAAGTGGCCAGTGCTAAAAAGCTCTGTGGACACTCTTGTGCCCTCCCCCACCCCGGGCACAGGCTCCCCAGTCCCCCCTCGGGGCAGACAAGAAGTAGCAGGAAGTGGCCAGTGCAGAAAGCTCTGTGGACACTCTTGTGTCCCCCCACCCTGGGCACAGGCTCCCCAGTCCCTCCTCGGGGCGGGCAGACAGGAAGTAGCAGGAAGTGGCCGGGCTGCAGTTGAGAGCACCCTCCTGCGTCTCACAGAACTGTCCGAAGTGCTCTGGACCATGGTCATGCACGCCGGCCTCTGTCTGCGGGGCTGGGGGGGCCTCGTCGGGGTCTGCATCATTGTCGCCGTCTTCGCCGTGCTGACGGTCGCCATCTTGCTCATCATGGAGGGCCTGTCTGCTTTCCTGCACGCCCTGAGGCTGCACTGGTAAGGAGAGCGGTGCTGGGGAGGGCCCAGGGGCTGGGCGTGCTGCTAGCTGACCCGTGTGGAACCTGAGTTTGGCATCTGGTGGCCTAATATTATTTGTATTTATTTATTTTAAAGATTTTATTTATTTATATGAAAGGCAGAGTTAGAGAGGGAAGGGGAGACAGATCTTCCATGTGCTGGTTCACTCTCAAGATGGCCACAACGGCCAGGGCTGGGCCAGCTCGAAGCCAGGAGCCAGGGGCTTCCGGCAGGTCTCCGGTGTGGGTGGCAGGGGACCAAACACCTGGGCCATGTTCCTCTGCTTTCCCAGGCCATTAGCAGTGAGCTGGATCAGAAATAGAGCAGCCAGGACTTAAGCTGGCGCCCATGTAGGATGCTAGCTAGCATCGCAGGTGGTGGCTTAACCTGCTACAGCACAGCGCGAACCCCTGTTGTTGTAACACTGATGCAAAGCACACGGAGATTTCAGAATGTTCACGGAAATCTATCATGAAGGAAGCTTAAGAATGTCAAGTTTTTCTGCATAAGTTGATCCCCTTCTCCATGAGCTGTCTGCACTGTTCTCATACATGTGAGTGCAGTGTGTGGCGGGGCTGTTAGCTCTCATTCACCGCCTTTCTCGCTCGTGGAGTCTTCGTCATTGCTGCTGGCACTCCGCACACTGGGCAGGGACAGATCTGCAGCGAAGTCGTAGGCTTGCGGAGCAAGTGCAGGGGCTGGGATCTTGTCCCCCGTGTGGGCGTCACACCAGTGCAGCACACAAGTGCTTCCAAGTGACAAGAGGGAGCACGACGCCCTCGTCATTCACAGATGTGGCCGAGACTCTTGGCAGCACTAGGCTAATCGGCGTGGAGACAATGCTTTAGGCTTCCGGCGCTCTCAAGTCCCATTTCAGCCGAGTGTTTTGGACGTGCCTGGCCTCAGCTTTCACCGACGTCTCCTTCCCTTTACAGCTGCTGTTCATAAGAAAGAGATGTTTAAAAAATGAGTTATGTATTTGAAATAGAAATAGGCATATTCCCTCTGCTGATTCACTCCCCAAATATCCACAACAGCCAGGGCTGGGCCAGGCCAAAGGTAAACTCCATCCAGGTCTCCCGCATGGGTGACAGGGGTCCAAGCATTTGAACCATCATCCGCTGCCTTCCCAGGAACAATAGCAGGAAACTGGATTGGTAGCGGAGCAGCCAGGACTCGAACCAGTGCCCTCATGTGGGATACAGGTGTTGCTGGCAATGACTTAATCCGCCGCCTCCTGAAGAGGTTTTACACTTTCTGCACCGTGGGGGGAGAAGCTACAGTGTCCTCTACCCCCATGACGACACCTTTCCCTCCCATGGGATTTAGGACAGCATAAAACATGAATGGTCACACATACCACGGTTGCTAAGTAATAACATTACAGACCAGCAGCAGGTGCTGTGTTCAGACGACTTGGGGGCCTGCGTCCCATGTCAGAGTGCCTGCTTTCAGTCCCAGCTCCTCCGTTTCCAATGCAGCTTCCTGGGGAGACGGCAGATGACGACGGCTCAGGTACCTGAGTCTCTGCCACTCACATGGGAGACCCAGATGGAGTACTGGCATGCCGGCTCTGGCCTGGACCAGGCCTGGCTCTTGCAGGCATTTGGAGAGTGAGCCAGTGGATGGAAGACAACTAACTCTCTCTCTCTCTCTCTCTTGCTCTGCCTTTCAAATAAGTAAGCATTAAGAATATGTATAGGTCCAGGTTCTGTTTGTTCTGCACGTGTGTAAGCCCCATAACTGAGGATCAGGATAGGAATGGAAAACCACGAATAACCTTGCCTGGAGCACGCCCACCCCACGCCACTGCTGACGTCAGAGATGCCACACAGTGAGGGCGTCTTTGCTGCTGACCCGGGCTGGGGGGGTTCATTGGATGGGGCAGGGGTTGCTGTGCTTCGGTTGGTGAGGCCACATTCACAGAGCTGCAGGGAGGGAGGCGGGCAGGGCCAGGGCAGGGCGTGAGAAAAAGCTTAGACCGCTCACCACGAGTCCCGTGGCGGCCATGGGCCTGGGCTGCCTTCCCTGGCAGGCTTTCTGGGCCGGCTGATCTGACCAGTGTTCCTCTACCTGCTGTGGCTGTAACCCCCTTTCGCTTCCTCTCCCTCCCAACCCCCAGGGTGGAGTTCCAGAACAAGTTCTATGCTGGGGCTGGTTACAAGTTTTCTCCCTTCTCCTTTAAACACATCCTGGATGGGACGGTGGAAGATTAGGCTGCCGGTCTGCCCCGCGGGCGGCGGTCTCATCCGGTGAGGGTTCCCCTCGTCTCTGACGTCAGCCGTGCAAGGCGCCCCCTGGGACTGCTGCTGCCGCCTGACCCGGACCGTGAAGCGATGTGTGCCCTGCTCGTACGCCTCGGGATTTCACTGCACTCGGCCGTGTCACAGAGGAGCTACTTGGCCCAGTCATCTTGACTTCATGTGGGGTCTTGGTGATCAAACAATAAGGTGGTAGTGAAGTGAGTCGTAGTGCTAACCTGATGTCTTCTCACATATTCCAAGTAATGTGTTCAAGAAAATAAATACCTGAGTCATTCATGGCGTTTGGACGATATCTTTATTTGTAATTATTCCGCACCATTTAGCATTGGCGATTACGGGCCAAAGCTGAACAATCCCACAGAAGGATCGTGTTGGCACTGTTCTCTCATTTCCCCTTCCTCAAACAGCTTCTCCCCGGGTCTGGGGCTTGGGAATGTTCTCACGAACTTTCACGCCAGCTGAGGAGAGCAGCTGATACTCCCTGGAGGGAGGGCCACCCGCATCGCTGAATTCTGTACCATGCAGCGTGCCAACATGACGTCACCTGGACTTTGTTCCTGCGGTAACTGGAGAAGGCGGAGCCAGGAAGGAGACCGCCAGGCAGTCTGGCCCTGCTGCCGGGGTCTGGGTGTCCCACAGTCATTTCTTAGTGCACCTGGACAGGCAAACTCCTTTTTTTAAAAAAAAAAATATTTGAGAGGTAGAGTCACAGACAGTGAGAGGGAGAGACAGAGAGAAAGGTTTTCCGTCCATTGGTTCACTCCCCAAATGGCCACTACGGCCAGAGCTGCACCAATACAAAGCCAGGAGCCTCTTCCTGGTCTCCCATGCAGGTGCAGGGGCCCAAGCACTTGGGCCATCTTCTTCTGCTTTCTGAGGCCACAGCAGAGAGCTGGATTGGAAGAGGAGCAACCAGGACTAGAACCGGCACCCATATGGGATGCTGGCACCGCAGGTAGAGGATTAACCTGCGCCATGGCGCCAGCCCCTAGGCAAACTCCTAAGAGCTTGTAAGATTCATCCCATTGACTGCTTTGAGTGATCGATCTTTTATCCAGGGGGGATTATGACCTCTTTGGTAACTGAGCTGGTATTAAGTATAATGAACACTTATTTGAAAGGCAGAGAGAGAGAGAATCTTGCATCTGCTGGTTCACCTCTCCAAATACCCACAACTGCCAGGGCTGGGCCAGGCCAAAGCCAGGAGCCCGGAACTCCATCCAGGTCTCCCACGCGGTGGCAAGGACCCAAGTTTGAGCCATCACCCATTGCCTTCCCGTGAGTCCTGGAGGAGCCAGGCACTCTGATATGGGTGCCAGTGTCCTAAGGGCCAGCTTAACCCCTGCCCCCTCTTATTTAGTTCTAAATTCTCATTGTTAGTAAATGAAATTTCAAAGCCATTGGCCAAATGCAGAACACCTTTCGGAAGGGACTGACTCTCAGCCCTCCCCTGCGCTCCACGTGGAAGGACTGACTGGTGCTCATGGGAGAGGCGCTGCTCCAACCGTGGAGGAAACTGTGTCGGCGTCCTGACTCCAGCACCGTGTGAGACGCACGTGAGGTGCTCCACGCCTGCTGAGTAGACGAACCATCTGTGGCGTCAGAGATGTGCAAGTGTGTGCCAGCGTCAGTACTTAGCCCGTGGACAGGCAATGCATTGCCGAGGGAGCTAGCGATGTTCGCCTCTCGGGGCTGTAGAAGAGGCTGGTGAAGCTGGAGGAGACGCTCAGTCCGTGGTGGCTGAGTGGAAACAAGGCACGAAGGTGATTTGTCGCGTGGCTGCAGATGCCCGCAAGCCCCCACCCTGCCCTCCTGTGGGCAGCGTTAAGGTTCCCAGCCCCCTACCGCCCTTCCTAGCGTCTTTCTCAGATACACCCTGTGCTTAGCTCGCCAACATGTTGCCCGTTCATTCTAGACAGCAATAGCCGTGAGAAAACATTTGCAAGGGCAAAACCTTTCTGTCCCTACAAGCCAGTCCTACTCCTCCTTTTGGAAAGCCTCCAGCCCTCCTGAGAACAACAAGTCAATTTCCTCCAAAGTCTGGCAGCCGCTCTGTGTTCCAAGGAGAGATGTAATTTCTTCTTTAAAGGGGATCAGGTGCAGGAATGCGCGGGGGGGAGGGGGGGGTGCCCCAGGTGCACACACTTCCCAGGATGCAAGGCGGCTGCTTAAAGAATCCTGTTTGGAGAGCTGAGCGCAAAGGAGAGGGTAAGACCAGGCTTCGAAGGCAAGTCCAGAAGCCCCCAGGAAGCCGTGGGTGGTCCGACCTGCGTGTAAAACCTGGCTGTGGTGAGCGGGGAGCACAGGGCCAAGGAGCACGCAGCGGTGAGTCTCGGAGGGCAGCCGCACCCTGGCTTTGTGTGCCCTGCGGTTGGTGGTGGTGGAGTGGGGGTGGGAGTTGACTCTTCATGCATGGCCAAACGCAGATGGAGCGAGGAAATTCCGTTCTTTTTATTGGTGATATTGCAGAACAAATTATATCACCCACGCAAAATCCAGGTTTAAAAATATCTACAGAGGCCCCATTATCTCTGGCTCAAAAATTTAGCACAGAAAATACAATAGAATGTCAACCGGTGCCTTGAATTTGTTGTAATGAAGCTTGAACTCCAGCTAAGACCGAGTTTCAGAGTAAATCCCAATTTATCAGGCCTTTGAGGGTGGGTTAGGGATTCCTTCCCCATTGTAGCTTTCTTGGGAAATGATGATGAGACGTGAACTATTGTTCCCTGTGTTATTACCACTTTTCCTGAGTAGGCCTGACTGATCATCCACCACTCATCCACCTACTCATCTACCACCCATCTACCCACTCATCCACCCACCCATCCACCCACCCATCCACCCACCCATCCATCTACCCACTCATCTACCACCCATCTATCCATCCATCTACCCACTCATCCACCACCCATCCAACCATCCACTCATCCATCCACCCATCTATCCATCCATCTACCCACTCATCCACCCACCCACCCACCCTCCCGTCCACCCATCCATCTACCCACTCATCCACCCACCCATCCATCTACCCATCTAACCATCCACTCATCCATCCACCCATCTATCCATCCATCTACCCACTCATCCACCCACCCATCTTTCCACCCATCTACCCACTCATCCACCACCCATCCACCCATCCATCCACCCATCTAACCATCCACTCATCCACCACCCATCCATCCACCCATCTAACCATCCACCCATCCATCCACCCATCCACCCATCTATCCATCCATCTACCCACTCATCCACCCACCCACCCACCCTCCCGTCCACCCATCCATCTACCCACTCATCCACCCACCCATCCACCCATCCATCCATCCATCCATCCACCCATCCACCTACCCATCTAACCATCCACTCATCCACCCACCCACCCACCCACCCATCCATCTACCCACTCATCCATCTACCCACTCATCCACCCACAGATCCACTCATCCATCCACCATCCATCCCAACTCTCTCCAGGCTAGAAGAGACTTAGTGACTTAGGGGACCAAAGAACAGAAAACGCCAGTGCAGACTTTGCAGGCTGTGCTTCAGAGCGAAGTTCACGAGCTCGCTCTCTCAGTGTTACTCAGATCCACCTCTGAGACACGTTTTCCTCTTCTCTCTTTATGGAGCTTTTGGCTGAAGCTCTTAGAAAATACTAAGAGAATACTTTCTATAAATGCGAATTAGCTTTGGGTTGGTGCCTGCGTGTCCTCTTATGACTTGGAATGCAGGTCGGCTTGAGTGTGCCGAGGTGAGTGCCAAAATCCTGGTGACTCCTCGTCCCCAAGTGCCCCACCACCAGGATCCTGCTGTGGAAAACCCTGTGCACCCCGACTGGGCAGGAGGGAGAGCTTTCTTTGTTGCTGGTGGACTTGGGACGTTTGTTTCTTCTGTCCATTGTCAGTGGGAGCCCACCTGGGCCTTGAGCACCTTCAAAGGTGTTAGGAAAGTCACCCTTACAGTTGTCAGGCACTGACTGGGCCAAGCTCATTCGCTGAGTCCGCTCAGGCGAGCTCTCTTGCTTCTCTCTCAAACAACTGAAGTTTGAAAGGTTTTTCCTCCTCCAAAATGTATTGATTTGCAATGTGAAACAACCGAGAACAACAGGAGCATTTTTGAAACCGAAAGTCCCCACTGTGTTGTGCCCCTCCTTGGTGAGACGGTGTGACGGGTGAGGGTGAATGTCGGTGGGACACAGGTGGAGGGGGAGGGTTGGGGTCTGACTTCCCAACAGGAACGTTGCACAGGGGCAAGTTGCCAGCACCAGATGTTTACCCTCCAAATGAAGTCAACCTTTTTATTTATTTATTAAAGTTTATTTATTTGAAATTCAGAGTTACACAGAGAGAGAAGGAGAGACAGAGAGGTGTCTTCCATACGCTAGTTCACTCCCCAGGTGACTATAACAGCTGGACCTGCGCCGATCAGGAGCCAGGAGCTTCTTCCAGGTCTCCCACGCAGGTGCAGGGACCCAAGGACCTAAGCCATCGTCTACTGCTTTCCCAGGCCATAGCAGGGAGCTGGATCAGAAGTGGAGCAGCTGGGACTCGAACCGGCGCCCATATGGGATGCCGGCACTGCAGGCGACAGCCTTACCTGCTATGCCACAGCGCCGGCCCTCAACCTGTCTTAAAAAAAAAAAAGTAACTTTCCTGCTCTGTTGGGCACTTTGCGTCTGAATCCAGCGTGTTCTAACATTAATGAGACAACTCCTAGCAGATAAATGTCCTCACTAACTCCATAGACACTGAACAGCTTGAGCTGAGTGATTGCTGATTGTGGTGAACTTCCAGAGATTTCTTTGCTTCCTTTGTTTAGAAGTGAGAACAGTGCTACATGGGTGGGCACAGTGCTGCATTTTACAGATGATCTCATCTCCTCCTCATAACACTCACTATAAAACTGCAAGCCTGGGCCAGTGCTGTGGCATAGCAGGTCAAGTCACCACCTGCAGTGCTGGCATCCCGTACGGGCACCAGTTTGTGTCCTGGCTGCTCCACTTCCGATCCAGATCCCTGCTGGTGGCCTGGGAAAGCAGTGGAGGATGGCCCCAGTACCTGGGCCCCTGCACCCATGTGGGAGACCAGGCTGGAGTCCCTGGCTCCTGGCTTTGATCTGGCCTGCCCCAGCTGATAAAAACCATTATTTCCCACACAACTGGATAGCGCTCTCAGCTAGCACTGTCCCCCGGTGCTGCCGTAACCGTGCCTTCCGCTGAGTGGCATGAGCGAGAGAAGGTTCCGGAGGTTGGAACTTGGAGGTCAGAGTGTTGGCAGCGCCTGAGGCAGAATGGGTTGTGCATCCCCGGCCTTCCAGGGGCCCACTGGCAGACGTGAGGCTTTCTGGGCTTGTAGGGGCATCACCTCCATGTCTGCCTTTGGGTTCTCGTGAGGTTGTCTGCCTTCCCTCCTTGCACCCCGACACCAGGCAGATTGGATTAGGACTCCTCCCAACTCACAGCACACCCAGCGTGACTCCACCTAACCCCAGTGCCAAGGAGGGCCCCACTCTGCAGCCTCGGCGCTGGACTCCAGGGCACCGAGCGCACCCAGAGGGTGTTCTCACACTCTTGGTTTTGGGTGCATCTCCCTGCTGACCACAGATGCTGTGCCTCTCTGCGTGCTGTGTGAGGCGCCTTTGGAGCAATGTCTCTGTGCGTCATTGCCCTCTTTTTAAGCTGAGCTGCCTTCTTGCTGTTGCCGGAATTCTTTATATATTCTGGACACTAGACTCCCATTAGACCTATGATTTGCAGATGTTTTCTCCAGTCCTGTGGGTGTTTTTCCTTTTCTTGATACTGTCCTTCGATGCACAAGAGTTTTAAATTTTGACTGAGCCACTTTATCTGCTTTTTCTTTGATTGCCTGTGCTTTGGAGTCACTTGGAAGGAGTCTGCCCGATTCGAGATCACGGTGACTTTCCCCTTCTTCTAAGCTTTACAGTGTGAGCTCTTAAATGTGGGCCTTTGATCCGTTTTCAGTTTTGTATTTTTTGGTGTGAGGGACTTGGGCAGCTGCGGATTTTGGTGTCTGTGGAGTTCCTGGAACCAAGCTCCTGCAGACACAGCGCTGGGAGCCATACTTGGGTTAGCCAGTCCCGCCTCACTTAGGCTGTTTCCACCGATACACTGCTGCTCTGAGCTTCTGGGCGTGGTTTCATGAGGATTTGTGTTTTCAGTTCTCTGGCACCTCACGGTTATTTTTTTTTTAATATTTATTTATTTATTTGCAAGTCAGCACCAGCCCCACTGGTGATTTTGATTGCTTTAATTTCATGTTAATAGTTTGTCTTCCCCTCTAGAACCACGTTCAGTCCTACCCAGTATGTAATAGGTACTGAGTCTATTTTTATAAGGAAAAGAAGGTGCTTTTACTGCTAACAACTTTATTTTTAAAGATTTTATTTATTTATTTATTTGAGAGGTAGAGTTAGAGAGAAGGAGAGACACAGAGAGAGGTCTTCCACCCACTGGTTCACTCCCCAAATGGCCAAAATGGCTGGAGCTGGGCTGATCTGAAGCCTGGAGCCAGGAGCTTCTTCTGGGTCTCCCATGCGGGTGCAGGGGCCTAAGGACTTGTGCCATCTTCCACTGCTTTCCCAGGCCACAGCAGAGAGCTGGATCAGAGGAGGAGCAGCCGGGACTCAAACCAGGGCCCATATGTGACGCCGGCACTGCAGATGGAGGGCCATCCTACTCCGTTACAGCGCTGGCCCCGACCTTATTTATAAAAAATGGCCAAATAAAGAACATCCCTCAAAAAGATGTCCTGACAACATCTGAGAAGGGAGCAGCCCCTGCAGGACTGGCTCTGCTGGAGGCTGCTGGCTCCCAGGTGGGCTGAGACGGGGACTCCGGGTCCTCCCACCGTGGGCGGAACAGTGTTTCATGGATCCCTGGATTCTTTCTGAGCAGGACTGACCTCTCTCCTCGGGGTGTGTCCCTGTGACGGTGTTGCCAGAGAACTACACTGCAGGTGACTGTTCTCAGTGCAACTCCTGTGTCTGCAGCAGGGTTAGAAAGGCCTTAGGGCAGGGGACACGGTGCCCTCTCCTTGGGAGCCCACACGACACACGATGCGGAAGTGGCGCCTGGCAACCATTAATGACCACACAAGTGCTCGGGGCTATTTTTACATTCTGGGAAGAGAAGACCTTAGTTTGAGTTCTTTAAAAACACACATTTAATTTTTATTTTTATTTTGAAAGTATGGAGACACATAGTGAGACAGAGACAGTCATACTGACAGAGCTGTCATCTATCAGTTGACTTCCCAAACGCCCACAGTGGGGTGGAGCTGGGAGCTAGGACGTTAGTGCAGGTCTCCCCTGTGGGTGGCAGGGCCCCCGTGACGCGGGCCGTGGCTGACGCCTACCCGGGTCTGCACTGGCAGGGAGTGGCTGTCAGGGGCTGGGACTGGGAGCAAGCCGGGGCTCTGGGATGTGGGATGCAGATGCCCCCGCTGCCAGGCCCAGTGCCCACCTCAGCTTCTTTATTTTTTCAACTGTGTACTGAGATTCGATTGCCATACAGAAAGCTGGACATACGTGACATATACCACTTGATGAATTTGGAGGTACATAAAAACCCATGGGGCCAGTGCTGTGGTGCAGGGTTAACGCCCTGGCCTGAAGCGCTGGCATCCGTTATTGGTGCTGGTTCCACTCCCAGCTGCTCCTCTTCTGATCCAGCTCTCTGCTATGGTCTGGGAAAGCAGTAGAAGATGGCCCAAGTCCTTGGGCCCCTGTACCCGCATGGGAGACCCGGAAGAAGCTCCTGGCTTCGGATCGGCACAGCTCCAGCTGTTGCGGACAATTGGGGAGTGAACATCAGATGGAGGACCTCTCTCTCTCTGCCTCTCATCTTTCTGTGTAACTCTGACTTTCAAATAAATAAATAAATCTTTAAAAAAAAAAACACCATGAAACCATCACCGCAATCTGCCGTACGCTTACACGTCACCCCCACTCTCTCACTTATTCTCACTGCGATAAGAACGCCTGGATCAGCCTCTCAACACCGCGCGTGGACAGCGGACGGAGCACCGTGCTGTTAACAGTGCAGGCGTTGCTGGGACATGCACCTCCCGCGCACCCCAGACAGCGCCCTCGGGTCACACCCTCCGCCCTGGCCGCAGCCCTTCCCGTGATGCTTTGGGACTATCTTAGATTCACCGTGCATGCGCCAGAGCGTGGTGTCTGTCCTGTGTCTGGCTCACTTCACTTAGCAGACACGTCCTCCGGGCGCATCGTGATGTTGCACAGCCAAGGTTTCCCGTCACGGACACGCCACATTTCCTCCCTCCATACAGCCACTGATGGCATCAACATCACAGTGAACATAGGAGTGCAGGTTCTGAGATAACTGACTTCAGCTCCTTTGGATGTCAGTACCGAGCAGTGGAGCTGGTTGGACTGTGTGGTAGCTCTGTTTGTAGATTTGTTGAGGAGCTTTGGTACTGTTTTCCAGAGCCGTCACCAGTTAACACTCGCACCGGCAGTGTAGAAGCTCTCCTCTCCCTCCTCCTCACAGGATTTGTTACTTCTCTTGGTTTTTGGACGATAGCTGCCCCACAGGGTTGACTGCGATGCACGCTTCCCTGGGGCGCGGCGACGTTGTGCACTTTCCCGCACACCTGCCATTGCAGGTCTCGGCTCTGTGTCGGCTGTGGTCTTGTCTTCTGAGTTGCAGGAGTTCCTTATGTATTTGGGGTATTAGCACTTCACGAGTTCTCATTCTACTACTTGCCGCCAGAAGTCCGACATCGGATAAGTTAGAGTCTCAGACCCACATTCTTGGAGCCATTTTTTTTTTAAGAAATGCAGAAGTAGAAGGCAGTAAAAGGAACCTCGATGTATCCAAGGTCGTCCATCACTGATTTCCAGCATTCTTTCTCCATCTACAACCGCCTGTATACACAGCGACATCCCACGTGCACTGTTCCCTCCCGGCCACTTGTTTATACTAATCTGAGACATCATCGTCATCACGTCTTCACCAGCTAGTGTAATATCCCAAACGTGTATTTTATTCACCACAGCCGTAATCCGTGTCACACCTAGCGATCCCATCCCAAAACTCCAAACCTGCTTCCGTTCCCGTGTTTTCTTTCTCTGTTGGTGTTTTGTGTTTTTGCAAGTTGACTTGTTAGATGACCCAGACCCCCAGCAGTGTGTGGTGGCTGCATCTCCTGGGTTTCAGTCTACAGTTTCCTCTTCCCTCTCCTTTTCCTTTGCCGAAGAAGCCAGGCCATTTATTTATACCATAGACTTTTCTACACTCTGGGTTTTTTTACTGCATCCTTCCGGCCTAGTTTGAAATGTTTTTCTTCATTTACTGTGTACACTGTAGATAGAGCTGGAGGGTTGATTGCATTTGGTTCAAGTTCTTTTTGTGAGAATTCCCAGGTGATGATCACTGGCTAGAGCCATTATTTTGTTAGGAGTTACAGCATAGTAATAATGTTTTAAGATATTTCAGAGGCAGAGTTACAGACACAGAGACGGAGAAACAGAGAAAGGTCTTCCGTCTGCTGGTTCACTCCCCAAATGGCCACAATGGCTGGAGCTGGGCTGATCTGAAGCCAGGAGCTTCCTCGTGGTCTCTCACATGGATGCAGGGTCAAGGACTTGGGCCATCTTCCACTGCTTTCCCAGGCCACAGCAGAGAGCTGGATCAGAAGAGGAGCAGCTGGGACTCGAACTGGGGCCCATATGGGATGTTGGTACCGCGGGTAGAGGCTTAGCCCACTATGCCACAGTGCTGGCCCCAACATAACAACTTAAGTCCACCTGTTCTGCAAGTAGTAGCTGAAATTCAGAATGATTTTCTTTCATCAGCTGTTTGACCCTAATACCAGGCGATTTGTCCAAGGAAGGCAAACACTTAGCAGTTCTCAGAAGGACGCGTGTGCTCCTTAGCAGCCTCCAAAGGACGCGAGTGTGATCTCCCTTTCAGCACTGCCAAGGGGTGGGTTGTCCCGTCTGCTGTGTTCAACCTCCTTGCTGCCCTCACCGTGCTGATGGCACGGATCCGTGCCTGACAGTGACAGTGGCAGCAGCGCCCAGGTACTGCGCTCTCCTGCGTGACAGGTATGGGCTAGGTGCCCTCAGATCGGTGGCAAGTTTCCTGTTGCCCTCATTTTAGAGACAAGGAAACCAAGGTGCATTCGGGTAAATTCCCCAGCCTAACAAGGGGCAGGGAAGAAGTTAGACCGTGAGCAGCCGAGTCCCTGAGCACGCGGGGCCGGTGAGGCTGGGTGTGGGGGTGCCTGGCCCACAGCACTCAGCAGCCTCATGAGCCGTCCTTCCCTCCTTCCTTGCTTCCATCCGGGAAGCTGCGTGGACACTGGAACCACAGAGGATGGCTGCCAGACAGACTGAGCCTGTCACCGTCATCAGCCTCCGGAAGCTGAGCGTGGCTGCCGCAGAGCCACAGCCCAGAGGTGAGGCCGTCACAGGGGTGTCCCGCTCTCAAGCTGCTGCCGAGGGCCCCTCCCCGGGTGGGCTTGTGGCCGTGGCGGGAGCGGCTTCCAGAGGCCGGCAGTAGCCCACACGCCCTCCCTCTGCCTTCCCTCCTCAGAGTCCAAGACGTTCACCGTGGAAGACGCCGTGGAGACCATCGGCTTCGGGCGCTTCCACATTGCCCTGTTCCTGATCATGGGCAGCACCGGGGTGAGTTCTCCGAGCCCAGAGCCGGGCTCCTCACTGCACTGAGCTGTTCAGGCCGGGGCGTGGGGCGGGGGCGGCAGGGCTGCAGCACGGGGCGGGAGGGGGGGGGGAAGGAGTATCTGTCTCTGCTCTGGGAAGTCGAGGCTTATTTTTGAAAGGGTTTGCATGGAGGCGAAGGGAGGCAGGAGAAAGCGGTGCTGATTTCCTTGTAAGGGGAGGCACTGCTAGAAGGATCACCTGCAACAGTTGTAACCAGGGTTTCAGACCCACCCAGAGGCACGTGTTTACTGCTTGTTTACTGCTCGGGCTTGAACACCTGCCGCCCCTTGGAAATTCAGGTGTTGCCCATGGAGCCTGGTACGAGGAGGGGCCTTCGTGAAGCCACGGGGGCTCCGCCCACGGGCGCAGGGTGAGGACCGAGCGCCCGGCTTGCTCGCGCCTCTGCCTTGGTGCCCAGAGCCTGCGGGTGGCTCCATCTCGGGCTTCCCAGCCCCTAGTGCTGTGCTGTGGCAGCACACACACTAACACGTTTCCGTACGCTGTCTTGAGTAAAATGAGAACCCAGGCCCCGGGTTTCCATCGCGCAGTTGTGAAACTGTGGACCAGCGCCGCTGCATCCTCTGGCGGCAGGGTGGGGCTGTTAAGCTGCCCTGAGATGCATAATGGTAGCAAGACAGCGACAGCGGGAAATCAGGGGAGCGGGCGCGCGTGTAAAGGTAGGTGAGGCAGCCGGGAGTGACAGGTGTCTCCGGGTCTAAGGAGGGGAGTTGGGGAGCTGGCGGTAGCACGCATGTGCTGATGCATCTTCCAAAAGGAGGCGGCGGACCTTGTTCGGCCTGTTCTGCCTCTGCTCTCCGAGTTCCGCACAGGCAGAGGGTGTGCTAACAAGTAGCCAGTCTGATAGCCTATCAATGTTAGCACTAGGGCGCTGGCCCCAGCGAAGTCTTCATTTTGTCTTAATTGCCTTCCTCCAGGCCCAGGGCCTGAGTAACACTGCACTTGTCTTGCATTATGCTGGGCTTAATTTCTACCGCTTGTTTCTGTTTCCTAGCCTCCACTCTTTCCTGGGAGAGAAATCTTCCCTGTAATGGATTCAATCGTAGTTAGAGGATGACACTCAGATTTTACACTGAGAAACAACTTAAGGAGCAGGTGTTTGTCGTAGTTCAGATGGAGCCTGTGACACCTGCGTCCCGTGTTAGGGGCTGGGGTTCCTCCTGACTGCCTCTGAGTATCGCTTCCTGATAATGTGCACCTGGGAGGCAGGTGGGCTCAAAGCTGGGTCCCTGCCACTGTGGCAACCTGGATTGTGTTACGGGCTCCTGGCCCAGCCCTGGCTGTTAGAGTGAACCAGGGGATGGAAGATCTGTTTCTCTCTCATACATGAAAGCAAAATAGTATTTGGTAGTACACCCTACACTAGGGTTGCTAAATACGTTCTCTGCTGATGAACTCTCACTTTGGACAAGGTGCCCACCACTTTCCAGCTTTGATGTGGACGCCGAGCGCCTCCTCCCCACCTCCCTCTGCCCGCATGCCCCTCGTGGTGCCACCCTGTGGTGTGTGAGTCCAGAGTCCCAGGGAGTACGTGCCCTCGTCCCCGGGGACCCTCCGTGGTCTCGCCGGGAAAGCTGACCTCCTGGAGTTCTTTGTGCAGCCGCAGCGCTGTGTGGGTGCACAGGAGGGGTCTGAGTGAGGGAGAGGCTGAGGGGCTGCCCCGGGAGGACGTGACTGCGAGCTGGCACTGACGTGAATCGTCTCCTCCTCTTTGAAGGTGGCCGAGGCCATGGAAATCATGTTAATAGCTGTTGTGTCTCCTGTCATCCGCTGTGAGTGGCAGCTGGAGAACTGGCAAGTGGCGTTGGTGACTACGGTGAGTGGCTGCTCTCCG
This sequence comes from Oryctolagus cuniculus, assembly GCF_051225735.1. Lineage (NCBI taxonomy): Eukaryota > Metazoa > Chordata > Mammalia > Lagomorpha > Leporidae > Oryctolagus > Oryctolagus cuniculus. Next base: position 184,819,815 of record NC_142869.1, read on the forward strand.
GGCCTGACCCCGCCCCCACCCCCGCCCCGCAGGGCCAACAGCCAGAGGGCTCCTCGCCACTTGCTGTGTCGACTGCTACAGCACATGGGTTTGCAGGCTCATCGGGGCCTTTCTCTCTACGGCGAGAGTGTGCAGCCGTGATGCTAGCTCTCCAGCTCCGAGAAAGAGTCCGGGTGAGAGAGATGCAAGTTAGAGGGAGCGGGTTGGTCTTGGGTTGAGTCGGGTCCCCAAGAGGCTCCTGACCGCGGTGCCTTAACCAGGCAGCAAACCGCCGCTGGAAGTGCTGCTCACGCGGCGTTCCTCAGACCAGTCCCTCACCTGAGTCCTCTCGGGTGCTGCGGGACATGTGACAGTTGTGTCTGTGATTTGGAGACTGGGAACCTTCAAAGTCATACCCAGTCACAGCAGTACATCTGCCCTAGCTCTCACTCTCTCCCCCCAATTAAAATTCCTCCTTTTTTTTTTAAGTATTTATTTGAAGGCAGAGTTACAGAGAGGAAGGGAGAGACAGAGAGGTCTTCTGTCTGCTGATTGATTCCCCAGTGGCCAGGGCTGGGCCAGACCAAAGCGTCTCCCACAAGGGTGGTGGGGCCTGGGTGTGTGGGCCGTCTTCTTCTGTTTTCCCAGATGCATCATCAGGGAGCTGGATCAGTGGAGCAGCTGAGACTCGAACTTGAGCCCATGTGGGATACTGACGTTGCAGGCAACAGCCTAACCCACTAAGCCACAACTCTGGGCCCTGGTGTTCTGTTGCATTGGTTCCTTTTCATTTTTCCAGGGCCCTTAGCTCCTGTTCCACTTGCTCAACGACCTGCTTGAGTGTTAACTGAGTAATTTACGGATTGGGGGCTCATAGGAAGTTAGTGCTGAAGAAACAAAACTTCCTGTGCATTATAGATCAGAGACAGGAGTCATTCTATAAATAACTCCCCGAGACAAGAGTCAACCTCGGGGGGAGGGGGTTAGTTTTCTGTCTCCATGCAACCTTCCACGCAGGGATATAGAATCAGCTTTTGCAAACCTTGGGGTTAGCAAATTTTGAGCCCAGGACTCTGTCCTAGAAAGAACTGTACACAGGGCAAAATCGTGGTTGTCATCTGAGAATTTGTAATTTTTTAAAATAGTTCCTGGTGAAAGAAATTCATCTGAGTCTTCCTTGTGTCAAAAAGACAAAACTAACATTGAACTTAACCGTCTGGTCGGCTTTCTTTTCAGTTCTTGGGAGCTGGCAACACTTCGCCGTAACAGTGTTTCTGTAGGCTGAGCAGAAGTTGGTTTTAGGGGGTAAAAAGCTGAGGGAAGCAGAATCCAGGAACAAAAAGTGAATTGGTCATTTCAGAATTACCGCCCTTGGAAGGTGGGTGGGGACCGGGAGACATTGGCTGTCAACGTCAGGTTTCCTTTTGTACAGGGAGAAAGCAGAGGGAACCTCATTCTCGGGCCAACTAAAACTGGCCTGCTAGAGAAATGGGCTGTCTGTTCGCCAATGCTGATTTCCAGGAAGCTCAGAGAGACAGCTGAGTCTCAGCTTGGTGCCGTGGGACTTCAGCGTAAGTGATCCCATTTTGATTTTAGCCTGGTCTATCAGGGCCTGGTACAGGAGCTTAGTCCAGAAGAAAATTGGCCTTGTGTGATCTTTACTTAACACTGAGGAAGAGAAAGAGAGAAAAGGGGAGACGGCAGACAGAAGCAGGGTTCCAAGCCTCCCAGTGAGGGAGAGAGGAAGCAGGCTGACGCTGTCCCTGGGGCCCTCGGGCACCTGCCCTGGACAGGGAACCGAGGAAGCCAGGTGTCAGCTGAAGCCGGCGCTGAGTCTAAATGCTGGGATCCAGCCTGGGCTCCTGGGTCTTCCCGGGGAACAAGCCATTGGGAGAACACTAAGGAAAACAGTGAATTCATCCTAGAATTTATAGCTGTTTTGAAGAGTCTTTTTCTTTTTTAAGTAAATGATAGTTTGCTGTTTAAAATTTATGCTTGTGGGGCCAGCGCTGTGGCGTAGCAGGTGAGGCTGCCGCCTGCAGTGCCAGCATCCCAAATGGGTGCTGTTTTGAGTGCCAGCTGCTCCACTTCCAATTCAGCTTCCTGTTAATGCACCTGGGAAAGCAATGGAACAAGTCCTTGGGCCCTTGCACCCAAGTGGGAGACCCAGAGGAGGCTCCTGGCTTCACATCAGAGCCTCTCTGGCCATTGCGGCCATCTGGGGAGCGAGTCAGCAGATGGAAGACCTCTCCCTCTGTCTGCCTCTCTGCCTCTGCCTCTCTAACTCTGCCTTTCAAGTAAATAAATAAATCTGTAAAATAAAGTCTTTGCTTGCTTGTAACACATGAAGGAAGGCTTTTATGTCCTCATTTTGTGTGTAGAATAGGCGGAGCATGAATGGATAGATTGCCTTTTTTTTTTCCTTGCAATTTCTTTATTAGAAAGGCAGAGTTAGATCTTGCATCTTCTGTTTCATTCCCCAAATGGCCACAGCAGCGGGGGCTGCTCCAGACTGCAACCGGGAGCCTGGAACTCCAGCTGGGTCTCCCATGTGGGTGGCAGGGTCCCAAGCACATGGGCCAGTGTCTGCTGCCTTCTCAGGCGCATTAGCAGTGAGCTGGCTCAGAAATGGAGGAGCTGGGTCTTGAACCAGCAAGGGGTACCGGTGTCCCAGGCAGCACCGCAACCCCGTGCCACAGTTGCTTTTCAATCGCAGTGGAAGCTGCCGATTGCAGTGCTGAGTAGCCTGGAGTCCGAGCTGCTGCCTTGCATCAGAGGAGGCGCTTACCTGGCCCTGGACCCTTTCACACCGGGGACGGTCTTTCCACGTGTGGGATCACCCGCCAAGAAGCATACGCGTAGCCTCCAAAGCCCAGAGTGTGCTAAGGGCTGGGGGAGCCCTAACCTTAGCCTGCACCCCTCACACGGTCCCAGTCTGCTTCTGGTTAAGATGGGAGAAGGCAGCAGTGCACATCTGAAACCCTGCCCACAGAACCGCTTCTCCTCACTCTCGCCAGATGGTGTTTTTCGGCTACATGGTCTTCAGCATCCTCTTTGGTCTGCTGGCTGACAGATACGGCCGCTGGAAGGTAAGTCGGGCCTTGTGATCTAGAATTTTCTGTGGGGCATTCTGTCACAGCACTCGCCTCTTGCTCTCTCCGTGGATGCTTCCCTGGGAAGCGGGAGGCTTCTCCCCTGACAGCACAGTCCTGGATCCCAGCCTTGTCTGCTTGGTTGCTTAGCTTTGCCCAAGGTACTGTCCCCACATCTGGTACCGGGCAGTCTAGGTGTGGGCAAGGTTGAAACAGATTGGGTGGACCAAAGGCCATAGCATAGGGGGCAGGATCCGGGGTCTGTACAGTACCGTTGTTACAGAACTCAGTCTGCTGGGTGGAGGAGCAAGGGTGTGGGGACTTGGGGGTGTAAATGTAAGTGCATAAGCCTTAGTTAACTCTGTCTTAGCTTCGAAACTAAGCCACTTGGTCAGAGTCACAGATCTCTTAAGATTAAGCAGCAAGACATCCGGGTCTTCTGATTACAGATCCAGCCATCTCTGTCCTCTGATTTCTGGTGGAGAAACGCGGGGTGGGCGTTTGATGTGGTGGGAAGCTGCCACTTGGACCCGTGTCAGACGCCCGGGTTCGATTCCCAGCTCTGCTCCTGCTTCCAGCTTCGTGCTAATGCACACCTTGGGAGGCAGCAGTGACGGCTCATTACTTGGGCCCCTGGCGCTCTGGGAGACGCGGGCTGAGCTGTGACTCAGTTTTGGCCTGGCTCAGCCCCAGCTGTGGTGGGTATTTGGAGGATGAACCAACAAATGGAAGATCACTGTGTGTGTGTCAATTAAAATAAAATTTTTCTAAGGAAATGCCAAGGGAAAGCATTAATAAAATTGGCCGTATGTCTTAAAGCATTTAAATGTCATATGGGGTGGGCATTTAGCAGTTAAGATGCTGCTGTGTCCCACGTCAGAGTACCTGATTCGATGCCTGGCTCCAGCGCCCAGTTTCTACTTCCTGCTGATGTGATTCCCCGGGAAAAGTGGTGATGGCACAGATAATTGGGTTCCTGTCACCCACATGAGAAACCTCGATTGTCCCAGCTTCTAACTTCAGCCCTGGGCCAGCCCCAGCCACTGCAGACGTTGGGGAGTTAACCAGAGGTCAGGAGCTCAGTCTACTTGCTTCTCCCTGCCTCTCAAAATAGCCGTCAGACTTTGGGAGACCAATATGAAAGCACAGGTGTCTCCAAACACAGAAGGTACTGTGTGGAAAAAATGTGAACGTCCCAGGAACTTCAACATTGTCACGAAGTTTTCAAAAGCAAACTTAGAGCGCAAGGCACGATTTTTCCTCATCAAACCTGCAAGGAACTTTTTTTAAAGAAGTCCACACTGCTGAAACATTTCATACCTGTTAAGACAGAATCTTTAAGAAGTTCACAGGAAATGCATATTATGAAAAAGTATGCATGAGTTTCAAAATGTTATTGAGGGGCTGGTGCCATGGTGCATTAGGTTAATCCTCCGCCTGCCGCGCTGGCATCCCTTATGGGCACCAGTTCTAGTCCCGGCTGCTCCTCTTCCAGTCCAGCTCTCTGCTGTGGCCTGGGATAGCAGTGGAAGATGGCCCAAGTCCTTGGGCCCCTGCACCTGCATGGGAAACCAGGAAGAAGCTCCTGGCTTCGGATCAGCGCAGCTCCGGCCGTTGCAGCCATTTGGGGAGTGAACCAACGGAAGGAAGACCTTTGTCTCTGTCTCTCTCACTGTCTGTGAAACTACCTGTCAAATAAATTTTAAAAAAATGTTATTGAACCAAAGTAAACTTTTAATTCCATTTTCTGTGAACTTAAAAAAAAAAGATTGCCACTTTACCTTTCAAATGAAAGACCTTCCATCCATTGGTTCACTCCCAAGATGGCCCCAATAGCCAGAACTGAGCCAATCCAAAGCCAGGAGCTTATTCCAGGTCTCCCACGTGGGTGCAGGGGCCCAGGGACCTGGGCCATCTCCACTGCTTAACCCATAGCAGAGAGCTGGATCAGAAGTGTAGCATCCGGGACTTGAACTGGTGCCCATATGGGATGCCGGCACTGCAGGCGGTGGCTTTACCTGCCACACCACAGTGCTGGCCCCTAGTTGTTTTGCGGAGACGTCTAAACTTGGAAGTCTCGGCCTACAGACGATAGAATAGCAGGGCTGTATTGTTTGAATGTGAGAGACCAGTGAGCTTGCTCCAGGTTAGCTCCTCAGGGAAGCAAACATTTGGACAGAGATGAGAAATCGGGCTGGCGTTGTGGTGCAGTGGAGTTGAGCCGTGGCTTGCCACGCTGGCGTCCCGTATTGGAGTGCTGGTGCAAGTCCCATGTGCTCTACATCTTCACCTTTTTTAAAGATTTATTTGAAAGGGGGAGTGACAGAGATCTTCCATTGATTGGTTCATTTCCCAAAAGGCTACAGTGGCTGGACAGGGCCAGGTCAAAGCCAGGAGCCTGGAGCTCCATCTAGGTTTCCTACGTGGGTGCAGAGAAACACCCACACGTACCTGGGCCGCCCTGTACTACTTCCCTATGCACAGGAGCAGGGAGCTGGATCCGAAGTCGAGTAGCCAGGCCTTGAACCAGCACTCCTCTGGGGTGGTGGCATTGCAGGTGGTGGCTGAGCCTGCTGTACCCAGACCCAAGCCCCTGCTCTGCTTCTGATCCAGCTCCCTGGGAAGCAGCAGATGATGGCTCGAGTTCTTGGGGCCCCTGCCACCCACGTGGGCGACCGGGATGAAGTTCCAGATTCCTGGCTTCAGCCTGTTCCAGCCCCAGGTGTGCAACCGTTTGGAAAGTGAACCAGGGGTTGGAAGACCTGTCACTCTGCCTTTCAAGTAAATAAACAATGTTTAAAAATTAAAACTTACCTTCAGAAACTAGATAGTCCGTGTCTTCCCCGCGGAGGGATGTCCCGCTAACGTGTGCTCCTTTCTTGCGTCAGATTCTGTTCATCTCGTTCCTGTGGGGGGCCTACTTCTCCTTGCTGACCTCTTTCTCTCCCTCCTACGTCTGGTTTGTCTTCCTGCGGACCATGGTGGGCTGTGGCGTGTCGGGCCACGCGCAAGGGTAAGCACCTCCCTGGGGACCCCGCAGGCCCTCACGCTGTGGGTCCAGTGGACCGAGGGTATCAGTGGGTTGCAAGTCCGCACACTTGTGCTCCGTGCTTCTGAGCGCTTTGTGTGTGCCTGGTGGCCGCTTATACGAGGAACAATTTGTTCATCAGAGTGATGCTTTGTGGTGAACTAACAGGATGCTAAACTGAGCATGTGCCAGCTTTTATTTCCTTGAAGCTAATCATTTTTCAAATGAGCCTGTTAGGTTAGACTAAATATTAACACAGAGTACCATAGTGGGTAACAAGAACGTCAACCCAAACATGACTTATCTCATGAGAATCAGTTGGAGGGGTTGACTTGGCGTAAGCACCTGTGCCATCTAGGGATACCCATGCAAGATGTCCTTGCCCCGTGACCTGACACGGTGCCCACAGGATGCCAGCAGGATGACGGGCTGAGACAGCGAGCTTGGGGCCTGGCTGTGCCGGTGTGGAAGTGGTTATGCTAAACGGCCCCCAGGGCTTCCCTGAGATGAACACTAAGAGGGCCTCGAGCTATTATTTCCTGGTGCCGTGGAGCAGGTTATCCTGAGATGTGGAAGCACCTCATTACTGCCTGAACATGTTAGGGAAGGCATGGTTCTTCCCGGGGGCACGAGTTAAGCATCGCTCTGAGCTTGGGGCCCTAAAGGAAGAGTAGCTCAGTAGAATTTTTAACAGCCCTCAGGGAGCATCTAGAAAGATGCTAAAAGCCCCCAGACCCGGCTGATGACAGCGAAAGAGAGACAAGTAGACGGGTGATGGGATAGGACGGCGTCGTTGCTCGAGCGCAAGATTAGCATGTTGACTGTCCTCGTTGACTGGGAACACGATTTCTTTTCTCTCGGGTGTATTGCAATTTCCCTCGTATGTTTTAAGAAAGGAAACCAGGCGTGGGAAAACATTCTGCCAGCGCTTCTCTTGGCAAAAGAAATAAAGCTAGTATCTCTTGAGTGGTAGAAGGTTTAAATTAGCAATGTGAGTAAAAATGTAAACAGAGGAGCAGTTGTGACTTTCTCTCTTGCTCTTATGTGGATGTAGCTGGAACAGTTCTGATGTGCAGGAAGCTTTGTTTCTGAATTCCTCATGCCCGTGACCAGATAAATAATAGCTTTTTTTTAAAGTTACTTGGTTTTACTAGAATTGTGTTTTTTCTCCCTTCCTGTTCAGGCTGATCATAAAGACTGAATTTTTGCCCACAAAATATCGAGGCTTCATGCTGCCTCTGTCTCAGGTAAGGACAACGGGGCCTCTCCGAGTGCTTTGCCCGCTGCAGGAGGTGGTGAGTATGGTTCTTCTTCTGGCTTGGTAACGCTGGTCAGCACGCTGCCTGCTGGCGGCCGAGCTCGGGGAGGTGTGACAGGTACGGCTCCCAGGTTTTCTAACACGGGGACTCCGTCAGCCCACAGCAGTCACACTTCCTCCACACCAGGAGAGGTTCCAGTGGCTGCTTCCACTGGGATCACAGTGGCCCCCGGGGGTGTCTGGGCTGAACGAGGGAAGCGGCTCGCACTCTCGGAATGTCCTGCTGCCCTTCCGAGAATATTGGGGTGTATTGTCCATCAGTGGCCCTGTCTGGGGAGCACACCATAACTGCCTCCTTTGGCCGAGCCCATCATCCAGGTGAGCTCGTTGGGGTGCTCCCAGACCTTCCCGGAGCCCTCCCAGGCGCTGAGAGGGGTCTTACGTCGGCAGGTCCGCCCACCCAGGTGTGTCTTGTGGCTGTTGATGCTGTCTTTACCTAAAAGCTCAAACCTTTTAGAGGGTCCAGGGAGAGTGCCCCTTTCCGATGAAGCCTTAGGCATTTGGCAGTAGGAGAATACTTCTGAATTTGTTGTTTCAATCTAGAATTTAAGCAACAACCACAGAAACAATGAGAAGTCTCTAACACACTCTGAATGTGAACTTCACGTTTCCCCCAGCTGTCTTACTCGACCTCGAAGATGAGTGAACAAGTTTAGGCTTCGTCTTTGGGCTTTGCACTTGGCATTACTTGATGAACATCGTCCTGTGGAAGCCGTCTGTGGGCATTCTCTCTGCTGCCTGGCCCTGCACCTAGGCGTGCTTTCTGCTTCCATCTTCTCTCCCTGGCTTGTCTTACCTTCCAGGTGTCCTTGGTCTAATCTACTTGTCCTAATCTATTCCAGCGGTTTTAGTTACCTACTTACCTATGACCCCAAACTCCTCATGACAAAGAGCACCTTTTTGGCTTCAGAACACGTGTCCAGTTACCTGATAGTCAAGTGCACCGAGCTCAGAACTGAGCTTCCCATCTTTGCTGGAAACCTCGTTTCCTGTCCCCACCATCGGGGAATGGCAAACGCTGTCCCCCCAGTCATCAGAACCATCCTGACCCCTCCCTTTCCCCGTCCCAATCAATCACCAAGCCCTGTCAGTTCATCTATCGAGGGACCTTTGATTGAAGGTCACAGTTCCCTCCAAAACGTACCAAACCCAGGAGGGTATGTGTGTGGGTGTGTGTGTGTCCATTTCACTGCTACAAGCCTGTTGAGAGCCCCGTCACCTGTTACCTCTCTACTGAGAAGGCCTTGTGTCACACACCACCACAGCCTTCTGTCTCTATAGCCATACTCACTGAAATAATCTCATTTTTTTGGTAATAGATTCTTTAGTGATGAAATATTCTTCTACTAGGGCTGTTGTGGAGGCACACCTGTGCCACTAGCATCCAAAACTAGTGCTGGTTCGAGTCCTGGCTGTTCCCCTTCTGATCCAGCTCCTGCTAATACACCTGGGAGAGCAGTGAAGATGGCCTAAGTGCTTGGGCCCTGCACCCATGTGGGAGTCTTGGAGTTCAAGGCCCCTGGCTTGGGCCTGGCCCAGCGCTGGCTGTTGCAGCCTTTGGGGAGTGAGCCAGTGGGTGGAAGATCTGTCTCTCCCTCTTGTTGCATAATTCTGCCTTTCAATAAATAAATCTTTAAAAAGGGAGAAGAAAGAAAGAGTCATCCCTTAGTCCTCTCCTACCCCAAAGGGTTTTTTCCTGTGTACCTTCTCCATCACTGAGGCAGAACGGAGTTCCTGTCTACTCTCCATCACCAGGTGGGAAAATCATGTCCAAGCTAATGCTTGGCGTTGTGCAAATTCCCAGCCAGTGGACCTGGCCATAGTGGGCTACCTGTTACTCGTTGATGAAGTATAAAAACCAAAATGTGGAGCAATGTTCATAATGTATCATTTGCATAGGAGGAAATTGGATTGGCATTGGGGAACAGAGGGTTAAGCCACCCCCTGCAATGCTGATATCCCATATCAGAGCACCTGTTCAAGTCCTGGCTGCTGCACTTCCGATCTAGCTCCCTCCCAACACAGCAGGGAAAACAGTGAAAATGGCCCACGGATCTGGGCCCCTGCCACCCACATGGGAGACCAGGATAGAGTTCTAGGCTCCCGGTTTCAGCCTGGCCCAAACCCAGCCATTGTCGCCATTTGAGAGTGAGCTAGTGGATGGAAAATCGCTTTCTCTGTCTCTGTCACTTTGTCCTTCAAATACAATCAGTCTTAGAACAAAATACATCATATATCATATATATTTAGAATAGCTTTGGAAGGTATAAGGGGTCTTTAATAAGCTCACGGAGGGGCTGGCATTGTGGCATGGCAGGTAAAGCCTCTGTATATGATGCTGGTTTCCTGTATGGGTGTCAGTTCGAGTCCTGGCTGCTCCACTTCTGCTCCAGCTCCCTGCTAATGTGTCTGAGAAATCAGTGGAGGATGCCCTAGACTTGGGCCCTGCACCCCCGTGGGAGATGGGAAGAAGGCCCCGGCTTTGGGGTAGCCCAGCACTGGCTGTCGTGGTCACATGGGGAGGGAACCAGCTGCTGAAAGCACTTTCCCCTCATCCCTCTCCCTCCAGGTCTGATTTCAGGGTCAATCTTTGAAAGAAAAATGCATGAAAAAATGTATATTATAAAAAACATGGATTTCAAATTTTTGGTACCAAAAATAAGTTTATCTTTAAAATTTTTTAGAATTTGAAAGAGGGACACATGCACACGTGTGTGCACATACACACAGAGGGAGAGAGCCTCCCTTTGCCGATTCACTCTCCAGTGCATAGAGTAGCCAGGGCTGGACCGGGCGGCGGCCGGAAGCCCCAGGTTCCATCCGGGCCTCCCACTTCAGTGACAGGGTCTGGTTCTTAAGCTGCCTCCCGGGATGCACACTAGCAGGAAGCTGGAATGGGAAGCAAAGCTGAGACTGGAACTGACACTCCAGTATGGCGTGTGGGCATCCTCAGTGGTGTCGTATCCACTACACCAAGTGTCCGTCTCTAAACCCTTAAATCTGTTTTACGTGAAGCTTTGGAAGTACTCTTGTATGGCAGAAACAGGCCATACTGGTTCCTTTTTAAAAAATATTTATTTGAAAGTCAGAGTTAGGGAGAGACAGAGATCTTCCATCCGCTGCTTCCCTCCCCAGATAACTGTAATGGCCAGAGCTGGGCCAGGCTAAAGCCCAGTGCTTCATCTGGGTCTCCCCTGTCAGTGCTAGGGCCTAAGCACTTGGGCCAACCTTACGCTGCTTTCCGACGTGCACTAATATGGAGCTGGATCGAAAGTGGAGCAGCCAGGACTTGAATCCGTGCCCATCTGGGATGCCAGTGTTGCAGGCAATGGCTTAACCTGCTACGCCCTAACACCGGCCCTGGTAATGGCTCCTTCTGAGATGGCAGAGAATGGGAGTACTTTCACCGTGGCCTCTGCGTGGCCACGGGACAGTCCCGTGGGTGTGCTGAGGATTCAAGAGTATCTCGGGTGTTTTGGACTCCAGGAGACCACTGACCCTGTACCTGGCGGAGGCGCCGACACTGAGCCTTGGGGAGGTGTGGTAGTTCAAGGTGGCGCTGGGAGTAGAACTTGTTCTTCGGAGATGTCCCGGTGTCGCCCTTTAACGAAGGCAAAATGCTGCGCGAGGCGGGCTCTCAGCGTCCGTGTCTGTCCCCAGGTCTTCTGGCTCGCAGGCTCCCTGCTCATCATCGGCCTGGCCTCCGTGCTCATCCCCACGCTCGGGTGGCGCTGGCTCATCCGCGTCGCCTCCATCCCTGGCATCATCCTCATCATGGCCTTCAAGGTGAGGAAGCTCTTGGGGCCCATCGGTCCTCCCTCCAGCTGCTGGCCCCTGGGCCCCAGCTGTATAAGGGAGCATCAGAAACGTCAAGAAATTAGAAGGTACGCTTATTCTGGAGTCAAAGCCTTGCTTTGAAACCCACGTGCAGTGTTTTTCATAATACGCATTTCCATGAACTTTGTGACGACCTCTCATGTCGTTTGTGTGCCCTGTCTTTGCTTTCCTGGGAGTTGATTTGACAGCTCGGCCCCGTGGGCTGACGGGGTGCCAGGTCCCTGCAGACCTGCTGGCTTGTGCTCCAGTGCGCTCAGTGAGTTGCCCGACTGCCGGGTATCATCCTTAGCTTCTAGAAGAATTCTGCTCGTTGTTCCAAGACAGGACTGGCACTCAGGGGGACTGGGCTCTGCTTGCTTTGTCATCACCTGCTCCCTGGAATGGAAGAATTTCCGAGTTCAGAAGCGTCCTTCGTGTCTGTTGGCCCGCAGGCACTTCCTGCGGCAGCAGGTCTGTTCTGGAACGCTGAGGTTCAGGCGTGGGACCGCTTCATAGATTGCGTGGTGTGTCTCTTCTGCAGGCAGCCCTGGCTGTTAGGAAGTCGTCTTGGTGTTGAGTGGGATTTCCTGTTAAGTGTGCCTGTGGGCTTCACTCCTCCTCTCTAGAAAACCAGAGATCCAGGCTCTCACTTCACATGTTGAGGAGTTGGTGACCCCCCAAGACGTGACTTGTCTAATTCAAGCGGCAGCATTACCTGCAGCCTCGCCCGTGACAGCCGGTCCGGAGCCCAGTCACTCCTTCCTGCAAGCTGCATCGGAATGAAATTCAGGCGTTCAGTCTTCATCCTTTGGTTTTAGCCCAGCGTCCCTTCTCCCTCGATTTCCCTCCAAGGAGCAGTGTGAGTTCTGAGTGCACCCCAGGACAGGCCAGCCCACTGTGCCTGGGGAGCATGCCTGTCTCACAGGCTGGGGCCAGGAGTGAGAGAATGTGGGATGCGTTCTTGATGTAGCGCCTGAACGTGGTGCTCGCTGTTAGCTGGTGGGCAGTGCTGGCACCGTCTTGGCATTTGTTTGAGACGTCACACTGAGTGTGAACCAGACTCAGTACCAGGTTCCAAGGCCAGGCTACCGAGATGCCAGGGCAGTTTTGCCTTGTAGGTGTTGTTAGCCCATTAACGTGACACAGATGGAAGTGCGAAAGGTGACAGTGCCGGGGCCAGTGTTGTGCTGCCGGCCGAGCCTACATCCCATATCAGGATTTTGGGATTGAGTCCTGCTTTCACCTCCTACCCGGCCTCCCCACGATGTGCAACCTGGGCTCAAGCACTTGGGTCCCTGCCACCCCCATGGGAGACCTGGGGGGGGGGGGCTCTAGACTTTGGGAAGTGAAGCAGCAATGAAAGATGCCCCCTCCTCTCTTGTTCCACCTTTCGAGTAAAAAAATACATAAATAAAACCAATAAAGCAAAGTACCACCTGGACTAGGATGAGTGCTGTGGCAACCAAAGCTCTGGGTGTTGGGAGGTGAGAGTGATTGACTTCAGTGGAGTGCACTACTGGACCTGGACCTTGTAGGTTGTAACAGACAGCCTTTGCGTGGCCCGAGAGGGTGAAAGGGCATTTTCTGGGCCAACTGTGAAGGTGGGAAAATGCAGAAGGCAGGCCAACCAGAATAGCGGGAGCGAGGGGTCCTGCTGAGAGACAGCTTGGAAGGGCAGGCTTTGGAGTCCAGAAGACTCGAGGTGTGTAAGAAGGGACCATGGAGGGGTGGGTCGAGGGAGTGGTTTAAGAAGGGGACTTCTCACTGTTCTAAGAACTTGGCAGAGGCTGTGCAGAGGGAAAAGGCTGGGAGAGCAGTGAGAAGTGTCTGGATCACCCTGTGGGGACATGAACCGCCCACTGGCCACGGGAGAACCAAGGAAGAGCCGATAGCCTTGATCGAATCAGTCCAAACTGATTCTCAAGCTTCCGGGGTTGACCAAGGTGATGTCCAGGTATTTTGAACAACCAGTGCTGGAGGCCCTGCCAACAGGACCAGTTCCTCCAACCTGGGGGTGCTGGAGCCCCTGCTGTTGACACCCTTGAGGGGTTGCCTGGTGGGGAGGCCCCAGGGTTCCAGACGAGGCGCTGGGGTAGCTGAGCACTGGGCAAGCAGCCGTGTAGTAACTGGGTGTGAGAAGCTCATTGCATTAAGGTTGACCCTACAGTACAAGATCGGTGTCAGCCCACTGCCATCCCTGAGGGACTGTGGGGAGGAAATTGTGACCTTTTTGGTTCCAAAGGAACAACTTTTTGTTAAAGTTTCCTTTTGAGAGAGGACGCACATGTAAACAAGCGTCCATGCTCTGGTTCACTCCCCAAAATGCCTGCTGAAGCCAGGAGCCCGAAACTCCAGCCAGGTCTCCTGCGTTGGTGTCAGCGACTCGACCACTTGAGCCATTACCTGCCACTTGCTAGGGTGCTTTAGCAGGACGCCGGATGGGGAGTGGAGCAGCCAGGACACAAACCAGCCCCTCTAAAATGGGACGTGGATGTCCGGTGTGACCCACTGCGCCGCGACGGCTGCACCGAGACTGAATTCAGGGGCCGGCGCTGGGGCGCAACTGGTGAAGGCACCTGCATATGGATGCCGGTTCGAGTCCTGGCTGCTCCACTTCCAATCCCGCTTCCTGCTAATGTGCCTGGGAAAGTAATGGAGGACTTGGGCCCCTGCAGCCACGTGGGAGACCCAGAAGAAGCTCCTGGCTTCGGATTGGCTCAGTTCTGGCCATTGCAGCCACTTGGGGAGTGAACCAGCAGATGGAAGCCCTCTCTGTCTCTGTCTCCCCTCTCTCTGTAACTCTCAAATAAATAGAATAAATCTTTTAAAAAAGCTCAACTTTGGATTCAATGGAATGTCTGCTGTCTTGTATGCCTTTGAGCTGGCTACATTTGTTTGGGGAAAGAAGGACCAGTAGTATATGGACAACACCAGCCACACCCCTGGGGGTACAGCAGTTGCAAACCTGACATTCTTTGTGATCTATGTCCAGTTTATTCCTGAGTCTGCACGCTTCAACGTCTCCACTGGGAACACCCAAGCTGCCCTGGCCACTCTGGAGCGCATCGCCCGCATGAACCGCTCCGTCATGCCCGAGGGGAAGCTGGTGGAGCCCGTCCTGGTGAGTTCACACTCCTGAGGTCTCTGGCCACCAGGGAGCGCAGGGGAGTCCCCGAGTTGTGGGGGAGGGGGACCTGTTGTAGCCCTGCCCCCAGAGCCAGGGCCCAGGGACTGCGTTCTGCTGCACTCCGATTGCTCACATGGGAACAGCAACACTCACCTTGCAGAGCTGACCACGTGATGTGGCGGCATTGTTCATACGTGCAACGTTGTCTTAGAGCTGCATTCTCTTGTGCTGGCTTTGTCGTGTGATTTCAAGTTTATGACCACATTGGTAAGTTCCCTGAATATCATCACATCTCTGAAACAGTTTACCTAAGGTAGGAGTTAGCTTCCTTGAAGATTTGGCACAATGTGCCTGTGAAAGAGTTTGGAGGTTGTTAGAGGCTGGTGCGTAGAAATTTTCTTAAGAGTTTTTTTCAATTGTGATAAAAAATATAAAATGTACTGTATTAACCATTTTTTAAAAAATGTATTTGAAAGCCAGAGTGGGAGGGAGAGAGACAGAGGGGGAGGGAGGCAGAGAGATCCTCTATCTTCTGGATCACTGCCCAAATGGCTGCACCAGCCAGGGCTGGGCCAGGCTGTGGCTGGGAGTCAGGAACTCCACTCGGGTCTCCCAGATGAGTGGCCGGGACCAAGCAATTGGACCATCTTCCACTGCCTGCCCAGGTGCACTAGGGATTTGAATCCAAAATGGATCAGCCAGGACTCCGAAGGGCCACTGGTGTCTCTGGCAGCGGTGTAACCTGTGCCGTGACGCTGGCCCCACCATCTTTGCATCCAACGGGTGTGTGGTACTGGGGACACTCAGATTTCCCGGAGCTCTTTACTCGACACATCTCGAGCTGTACCCACGGGAAGGTCAATTCTCTGTCCCTCCCAGCCCAGCTACCACCATTCTATGTCTTGTCTCGGAAATGAACTACTCGAGGTTCATCAAGTAAGTGGCGTCCTATACAGCATCTGTCTGCGAGTGGCTTGTTGACCTAGCGTGAGGTCCTCGGGGCAGCTGTGTTGCAGTGTGTCTCAGGATTGTCGTCCTTTTTAATGATGAAGAGGATTCTCTGTCAGTGGACACGTGGGTTACTTCCACGTTGTTGCTGTTGTGGACAATGCTGCCATGAACACGATGGTTCAAGTACCCCTTCAAGACCTTGTTTCCAATTGTCGGAGTGATTTATTGGATGTGGAATTCCAGCTCATCTGATAATTCTTTAATTTTTTGAGAAATCACCAAGCTGTTTTCAATGGTGGCTCTGCCATTCTGCATTCTCACCAGTAGTACAGAAGTATTCCAGTGTCCCCACATTCTGGCCAGAGTTGTTTTTAAAATGGGATTCAATTTACTTGAAAGTAATTATCTACTTTTATATTTTCACTTGAATCAATTTTGGTTTCATATAGATAACAACTGATTCATTTAGATTTTCGGATTCATTGATATAAGTTTCTCCCAGTGTTAAATTATGAGTTTTAAAATATCTGGGTGAAAGGCCAGCGCCACGGCTCACTAGGCTAATCCTCTACCTTGTGGCACCGGCACACCGGGTTCTAGTCCTGGTCGGGGCACCGGATTCTGTCCAGGTTGCCCCTCTTCCAGGCCAGCCCTCTGCTGTGGCCCGGGAGTGCAGTGGAGGATGGCTCAAGTACTTAGGCCCTGCACCCCATGGGAGACCAGAATAAGTACCTGGCTCCTGCCTTCGGATCAACGCGGTGCGCTGGCCACGGTGGCCATTGGAGGGTGAACCAACAGCAAAGGAAGACCTTTCTCTCTGTCTCTCTCTCTCACTGTCCACTCTGCCTGTCAAAAATATATATATATATCTGGGTGAGTATATGCCCTTTCATTTTTAATAGTATTTTGTGCTTTTCTTTTTTCTAGGACCAGCTTAATAGAACTTTGTTTCATTAGACTTCAAAGTACAATTTTTTGTAGACTTTCTTTATTGATTTTTGGGGTTTCACTGATTACTACTTTTTAAATTAATTTTTAAAGGAATACAAATTTCATGCAGTTTATAAATACAACTTTAGGGACATAGTTATTCTTCCCACCATACCAAGTCTCCCGCCTACCCTGCTAGTCCTCTTCCTTTTCCTCTTCCTCTCCTATTCCTAGTATTATTTCTTTCTCCAAAGAAAACTTTAATTCAAATTTCATTAGTGCATTAGGAATATAGTTATTCTTCCCACTATCCTTCTCCTCCCTCTCCCCTTCCCAGTCCCACTCTCCATTAAGATTCCTTATCAATTAACTTTGTACACAGAAGACAAAATCTGTACTAAGTAAAGATTTTAACAATTTTCACATCCACAGACATACACACACAAACTGAGAAAAAGTTTTACAGTTAATTTTCATAATACAACTCATTGAGGACAGAGATCCTGCATGGGAAGTTAGTGCACAAGGACTCCTGTTGTTATTTTAACAGTTAACGCTCTTATGTATGATGTCAGTGACCACCCGGGGCTCTTAACATGAGCTGCCTAGGCTATGGAAGCCTTTTGAGTCCACAAATTCTTGTCAGTATTTAGACAGTGCCATAAGCAAAGTGAAAGTTCTCTCCTCCCTTCAGAGAAAGGTACATCCTTCTTTGGCCACTGCTTTCCACTGTAGTCTCACTTCATGTAGGACATTTTTTTTTGGCCACAGTATCCTGGCTTTCCATGCTTGAAATGCTCTTGTGGGCTCTTCAGTCAGACCAGAATGCCTTAAGGGCTGATTCTGAGGTCAGAGTGCTGTTTAAAGCGATTGTCATTCTATGAGTCTGCTGTGTGGACTGCTTCCCATGTTGGAACATTCTCTCTTTTTTTTTTAATTCTATCTATTATTACCAGGCACTTGATCCTATTTATATAATCCCTTTAACGCTTAATCCTATCTGTATGTTCACTTTGACACTATGATAACTTTAACACTTAAGATGGCATTTTTACCACTCACCTTAATGGGATTTGGGGCCCCATGGAAAGTTTTTAAACTGTACCCTTAGAAATAAGTCCGTAGGATTATATGCAGAACTAAACAGCTTTACAGCTACAAACTTCCTCCTCTCTCTCTTATTTCCACCCTTATTTTTACTGAGATCCATCCTCAATTGACTTTATACACATATGATTAACTCTGAGTTAAGTAAAGAGTTAAATATTATTAAAAAAAAAAAAAACCTGTTCCTCAACAGTCAAGACAAGGCTGTTCAAAGACATTGCTTCTCAAAGTGTCAGTTTCTACAGATCTTGTTTTAATGCTTTATTAGTTCTCACAGGTCAAGGGAAACATATGGAATTTGGTCCTTTGGGACTGGCCTATTTCACTAAGTATGATGTTTTCCAGATTTATCCATTTTGTTGCAAATGACTGGATTTCATTTTTTGACTGCTGCATAGTATTCCATAGTGTACATATCCCATAATTTCTTTATAGAGTCTGCAGTTGATGGGCATTTAGGTTGATTCCATGTCTTAACTAGTATGAATTAAGCTTCAATAAACATGGGGGTGAAGAGAACTCATTTATTTACTGATTTCATTTCGCTTGGGTAAATTTCCAGGAGTGGGATGGCTGGGGAATATGGTGGGTCTATTTTCAGAATTCTGAGATATGTCCATACTGTCTTCCATTTTTTCATGTGTCTGGCCATTTGGATTTCCACTTTTGAAAAATGCCTGTTATTAATCCTTTATCAGTTACATAGTTTGTAAATAATTCCTCCCATTTTGCCGGTTGCCTCTTCACTTTCCTGAGTGTTTCTTTTGCAGTACAGAAGCTTCTCAATTTGATGCAATCCCTGTTGTTAATTTTGGCTTTGGCTGCCTGTGCCTCTGGGGTCTTTTCCAAGAAGTCTTCACCTGTGACCATGTCTTGCAGGGTTTCTCCAATGTTCTCTAATAATTTGATGGTTTCTGGTCATAGATTCAGATCTTTAATCCACGTTGAGTGGATTTTTGTGTCAGGTGTAAGGTAGGGGTCTTGCTTCATTCTTCTGCACGTGGAGATCCAGTTTTCCCAACACCATTTGTTGAAGAGACTGTCCTTGCTCCAGGGATTGGTTTTAGCTCCTTAGTCAAATATAAGTTGGTGGCTGGCGTCGCGGCTCACTAGGCTAATCCTCCACCTTGCGGCGCTGGCACATTGGGTTCTAGTCCCAGTCGGGGTGCCAGATTCTGTCCAGGTTGCCCCTCTTCCAGGCCAGCTCTCTGCTGTGGCCCGGGAGTGCAGTGGAGGATGGCCCAAGTACTTGAGCCCTGCACCCCATGGGAGACCAGGAGAAGCAGCACCTGGCTCCTGCCATCAGATCAGTGTGGTGTGCCGGCCGCAGCATGCCAGCCGTGGCGGCCATTGGAGGGTGAACCAACAGCAAAGGAAGACCTTTCTCCCTGTCTCTCTCTCTCACTGTCCACTCTGCCTGTCTATATATATATATATGTTGGTTATAGATGTTTGGGCTGATTTCTGGTGTTTCTATTCAGTTTCATTGGTCTATCCATCTGTTTTTGTACCAGTACCAGGCTGTTTTGATTATAACTGCTTTGTAGTATATTTTGAAATCTGGTATTGTCATGCCTTTAGCTTTTTGTTTTTGTTGTATGAGATTGCTTTAGGTATTTGAGGTCTCCTGTGTTTCCATATGAATTTCAGAATCATTTTTTCTATATCTGAGAAGAATGTCTTTAGTATTTTGATTGTTATTACATTGAATGTGTAAATTGCTTTTGGAAGAATGGACATTTTGATGATAATGAGTCTTCCAATCCATGAACATGGAAGATTTTTCCTTTTTCTTTTTTTGCAACTTCTATTTCTTTCTTTAATGTTTATAATTCTCATCATAAAGATCTTTGACAACCTGGGTTAAATTTATTCCAAGATACTTGAATTTTTGGGTAGCTATTGTGATTGGGATTGATCTTAGAAATTCTTTCTCAGCCATGGCACGGTCTGGATATACAAAGGCCGTTGATTTTTGTATGTTGGTTTTATGTCCTGCTGCTTTACCAGACTTTTCTGTGAGTTCCAATAGTCTCAGTGGAGTTTTTTGGATCCCCTCTATATGGAATCATGTCATCTCCAGATAGGGATAGATTGGCTTCCTCCTTCCCAATCTGTGTCTCTTTGCTTTCTTTTTCTTGCGTGATGGATCTGGCTAAACTTCCAGGAGTATATTGAATAGCAATGGTGAGAGTGGGCATCCCTGTCTGGTTCTAGATCTCAAAGGGATTGCATCCATCTTTTCCCCATTCAATAGGACCTGGCCATGGGTTTGTCATAAATTGCCTTGATTGTGTTGAGGAATGTTCCTTCTATACCCAATTTGCTTAAAGTTTTCATCATGAAAGGGTGTTTTTTTTTTTTAATCAAATGCTTTATCTGCATCTATCGAGATAATCATATGTTTTTTTTCTTCAGTTTGTTAATGTAGTGTATCACATAGATTGACTTGCAAATGTTGAAATATTCTTGCATATCAGGGATAAATCCCACTTGGTCCTGGTGAATGATCGTTCTGATGTGTTGCTGGATTCAATTGGCTAGTGTTTTGTTGAGGATTTTTGTATCTATGTTCATTGGGGAAATTGGTCTATAGTACTCTTTCTCTATTGTATCTTTTCAGGCTTAGGAATTAAGGTGATGCTGGCTTCACAGAAAGAATTTGGGATGGCTCCCTCTCTTTCAATTGTTTTGAATAACTTGAAAGATTATAGCTAGTTCCTCTTTAAATGTCTGGTAGAATTCAGCAGTGATGCCACGCATCTGGTCCTGGGCTTTTCTTTTTTGGGAGGGTCTTTATTACTGATTCAATTTCTGTCTTGGTTATGGGTCTGTTTAGGCTTTCTATGTCCTCATGGCTCAATTTAGGTACATTGTATGTGTCCAGGAATCTGTCCATTTCTTCTAGGTTTCCCCATTTGTTGACATACAACTCTTTATAGTAGTTTCAGATGATTCTTTTTATTTCTGTGGTGCCTATTGTTACATTTCCTATTTCATCTAAAATTTTATTAATTTGGGTCTTCTCCTTTTTTTGTTTAGTTGGGCCAATGGTGTGTCAATTTTATTTATTTTTTTCAAAAAAAACCACTCTTCATTTTGCTGATCTTGTATTTTTGTATTGTTTCAATTGTTTATTCTCTAATTTTAATATTTCTTTTCTTTTACCAGTTTTGGTTTTGGTTTGTTGTTTTTCTAGGTCCTTGATGAGTTGATAGCTCATTTATTTGGTGCCTTTCCAATTTCTTGATGTAGGCACCTATTGCTATAAACTTTCCTCTTAACACTACTTTTGCTGTATCCCATAAGTTTTAATATGTCATATTGTTACCTTCATTTGTTTCCAGAAAGTTTTTTGATTTCTCTTTTGATTTCTTGAGTGACCCACTCAATGTCTCCATGTGTTTGCATACGCTCTAGGGATTCCTGAGTTGCTGATTTCCAGCTTCATTTCATTGTGATCTGAGAAGATGCATGGTATGATTTTGAATTTTTTGAATTTACTGAGACTTTCTTTATGGCCTAACATGTCGTCAATCCTAGAGAATATTCCATGCACTTGTGAGATGAGTTTGTATTTTGTGGCTATAGGATGAAAAGTTCTGTACATAGCTGTTAGGTCCATTTGGTCTATAGTGTTGACTAACTGCTGTTTCCTGGCTGATTTTCTGTGTGGTTAATCTGTCCATTGCTGAAAGCAGAGTATTGAAGTCCCCCAATACCATTGTATTTGAGTCAGTGTCTCCCTTTAAATCCATTAAAGCTTCTTTTAAATAGCCATGTGCCTGCTGGCACCATGGCTCAATAGGCTAATCCTCCACCTGCAGCGCTGGCACCTCAGGTTCTAGTCCCGGTCGGGGCACCAGATTCTATTCCGGTTGCTCCTCTTCCAGTCCAGCTCTCTGCTGTGGCCCGGGAGTGCAGTGGAGGATGGCCCAAGTGCTTGGGCCCTGCACCCCATGGGAGACCAGGAGGAAGCACCTGGCTCCTGCCTTCGGATCAGCTGCAGTGTGCTGGCCGTAGCAGCCATTGAGGGGTGAACCAGCAGAAAAGGAAGACCTTTCTCTCTGTCTCTCTCTCTCTCACTGTCCACTCTGCCTGTCAAAAAAAAAAAAAAAAAAAAGCCATGTGCCCTGTGATTAGGTGCTTATACATTTATAATAGTGACATCTTCCTGTTGAATCAATCCCTTAATCATTGCATAGTGCCCTTCTTTGTCTCTTTTTTAACAGTTTTTGTGTTAAAGTCTATTTTGTCTAATGTTGTGATAGCTACACCAGCTCTTTGTTGTTTTCTGTTGCTGTGGAGTATCTTTTCCATCCTTTCACTTTCAGTCTATGCATCTTTGTTGGTGAGATGTGTTTCTTGTTGGCAGCAAACAGATGGTTTTGTTTTTCAAACCATTCAATCAGTCTGTGTCTTTTAACTGGAGAATTGAGGCCATTTACATTCAAGGTGACTGTTGGTAAGTAACGACTTTGCCCTGCCATTTTCCATAAATATTCCTATTGTTTACTTTGGATTTCCTTTGGACTTGTACTGGGAGAGTGTCTGCCTTCATCTTTCATGGTGATGACCATGATTCTGTGTTTTCTTTTGTAAGGCTGATTGGGTGGTCTCAATTCTTTCAGTTGGTTTGTCATGGAAGGTCTTTATTTCACTGTCATCCATAAATGAGAGCTTTGCAGGGGATAGAATTGTCAGTTGACAGTTTTTTCTCTTCAGACTTGGACTATATCTCGTCATTCTCTCCTAGCCTGCAGGGTTTCTGATGAGAAGTCCACTGTGAGTCTAGTTGGAGATCCTCTGAAAGCAACCTGGTGTTTCTCTCATGTACATTTTAGAATCTTTTCTTTGTTTCACTCTGGTGAGTTTGATTACAATGTGTCATGGTGAAAATCTTTTGGTTATGTCTACTAGGAGTTGTGCTTCCTGTACTTGGATGTCCCTTTTCCAAATTATGGAAGTTTTCAGTTGTTAATTCACTAAAAAGGCCTTCTAATGCGCTCTCTTCCCACACCTCAGGAGCTTCTAAGACCCATGTGTTGGGTCGTTTGATAGTGTCCTATAGATCTCTGACAGTGTTTTCTAGTTTTCCAAATTCTTCTTGTTTTTGGTCTTATTATAAAAATTTTTGTGATTTGTCTCTAAGTTGGATATTTTTTCTGTTTCACTGATTCTGTTGTTAAGGCATTTCACTGCATTTTTTATTTGTTCTATGGGATTCTTCATTTCCAAGATTTCATTTTGATTTCTCTTTAAGATCTCAATTTCGTGGGAGAAATTTTCTTTCATGTCATGTACAGATTTCATTAGTTTGTGGATTTGCTTGTGATAACTAATGAGCAATCGTACAATCAACTTTTTGAATTCCTTTTCTGGCATTTCTTCAATCTCATCTTCACATTCTAGTATTGAAGTGTTGTGCCATTTGTCTTCCTTATTCTTGTTTCTTTAATCGCTGTGTTTATTATTTGGCATTTGTGGAAATACTCCTTGGTTTCCTTATTTTTCCCCTGTGATGGTTTTTATCTTTGGACTATGCCTCTGTGGCTTAGTGGAGTGTCTGCTTTCTCAGTGAGTACCTGGAGGCACGTGTTGTGCACTGTTCAGCACTCCAGGTGAAAGGAGTGCCCATGGTGACACCCAGGTCGGCTTGGTAAATCTCATGGTTTTTTTTTTTTTTTTTTTTTTTTTTTTATTCAGGGGAGGTTTGTTCAGCTCTGACATAGTCTCAGCTCACCTCCTCTCCTCCAAGGACACCAGCGTCTGGGCACCAGTACCAGTAGGCATAGTTTTGTCTGTTCTGCCACAAGAACCACACAAAGGATCTGTGCAGTCCTCAGTGGAAGCTCGGGTTCCCCAGCAGTGACCCTCACCAGGTCCCCAGGGAGCCCTGATGGTGTAGAACCTCCCACAGCACTGCCCAGTGTCCCAGCCACGCCTGAGACCTCCCACACAGCCTCCGTGTTTTCAGTCCTGGCACACGAGCCTCCCACAGCCACGAGCACCCAGCCCTGTCAGGTTTCCTCGCTGGACTTAGCAGTCTCGTGCAGCTGGTTGCTGAGCACACGGCAGGAGCTGGCACAGCTGTTACGCTCATCAAAAATGGCGCCCAGGCTCAATCAGCTTGTTACAGGAGCCGGTTGCAGGGTGGTCAGGGAGAGAAACAAGCCCTCCTTTTGTTTTTTTCTCTCCTAGCTTGCTGGGTACGCTGTCCCCCACAGGGCTCCAAGCCACATCCCCACAAGGCTCCTCCCACAGCCTCTTGCCAGTAGCTCTGGTCTCACCTCACTCTCCAGCGCTGGTGCTGAGGGTCTCAGCTGCCTGAGTCCTGAGTTGTGCATGCCCACGCCCTCCACACAGGTCCACTGTGTCCCTCTAATTTGCGTGGAGTTTTTTCTGCTGTTTTTCCCTAACTCTTCCCTGAGACTGCACTCTCTCCATGTTTTTAAAACTGTCTTCTCCTGGACTGGAGCCAATTCTGCCATCTTAATACAGAGCTATTTTGTTCCTATTTTACTCTAAGTGCTTGAGTTCAGTACTTGGATCATATATTTTCAGTCTTTGATTTGAATTTTAACTTTACTAGAGAAATATCTCCCTCCATCTGGTGTTTCACTCCTCAAAAGCCTGCAACATCGAGGGCTGGACCAGGTGAAGCCAGGACCAGAAACTCAGTCTGGGGCTCCCACGTGGGTGGCGGGGACCCTGCCACTTGAGTCATCACTTGCTGCCTCTCGGAGCGCACATCAGCAGGAGGCTACATTTGTAGTGGAGCCAGGACTCAAACCTAGGAGTCTGGGAGGGGCTGAGGGCTTCTCCGGTGGGATCTTCACCATCGCTCCATCTTAGCTGCTGCACCAAGCACCCATCCGCTAAGCTGCCTTTTCATTAGCACTGATGTCTTCCTCTCCTTCCCATTGGGTTAATGTGGCTTTATTCGTAGTATTTAGATTTGATTTATTTATTTGAGAGGCACAGTTACAGACAGTGAGAGGGAGAGACAGAGAGAAAGATCCTCCATCTGTTGATTCACTCCCCAGTTGGCCGCAACAGCTGGAGCTGTGCTGATCCAAAACCAGGAGCCAGGAGCTTCCTGCTGGTCTCCCACATGGGTGCAGGGGCCCAAGCACTTGGTCCACCTTCCCCTGCCTTCCAGCTGGATTGGAAGTGGAAGTGGAGCAGCCAGGACTAGAACTGGTGCCCACATGGATGCAGGTGCCACAGGCAGAGGATTAACCTACTGTGCCACCTATTCTTAGTATTTAAATGTTGGATCCGGGTTCAATTGGATATTTTTAAAAATGACGCTTTGTTTTTAAAAACTTAGCTTTGTTATATCCAGATGGCTAACTAGTTGTGCTGTAGGATTTTATTGAATTATCCATCTCTTGAGTGAGTATTTGAATGTATTTTTAACAATTTATTCTGTTCTAATGATTTATAGATTCAAATGTGTGTGTGTGTGTGTGTGTGTGTAAATAGTTACTATATGGTAGAACATTGTTGGGAAAAAGATAAGTCTCTGGTCCAATATGACACTGTTTTAATTATAATATGTTGATGTGGTTTTGTTGTTGTTGTTGTTTTTTGTTTTTTTGTTTTGTTTTGTTTTGTTTTGTTTTGTTTTTTACCTCTGATAGGGTAAATTCCCTTGGTTAAATTTCTTTTTTGGAAGTTTCTAAGTTACTTTTCCTGGGCCTATTTTTAGAGAATAATTTTTGAGTCACTTTATCAAGATCTGCTCTCACCTTCCTCTCAAAAAAAAATCCCATGCGAGTTTCATTGGGGTTTTGTTGGCTTCATGGCTAGTGTAGAGAGACTCCCTATCATATTACATGCACCTGTCTTGCTACAAGGATATATCTCCATTATTCAAGTGTGTGTTTCTCAGTGGCATTTTACAGCTACTCATATGAATCCTGAGTATTTCTTATAAAATCTATTTTTGTCCACTTTATTTTTAAAAATTCTCTTACAAATGAAAGCTTGAAAGACTTTATCTGGTTCATATCTTTTTTTCTATGTTGTGTGGCTGATATTTATTTATTTATTTTTGCGCTTGTTCTCTGAAGTGTTGTTATAGCTCCTAATCCTCGTATCGACAGGATGTGCCAGCTTTCTGCTGGCCCAGTGCACCTGTTCTCACAGAATCTCTTGGGAACTTGTTGAAGAAGTTGTTTGGGGAATAGCAAGCAACATCTCTGACATGAAGATTGGGCATATCTGGGGGCTCGGCTGGCCCCCAAGTATTCAGTCCTGGTCTACGTCTGTGTTCCAGCTCTACATCTTTCTCTCTCCATAGGATGTGGTGGGACGTTAGAAAGGTCATAGAAAAATGGAATAAAAGCTTTTTTGGTGCAAAATTTTATAAAAATGCAGGTTTTTTCATAATACATGTTTTGAATGAATTTCTTGAAGACACCTGTAATAATTCATTTAATTCTACTTTCCAAACTTTTTGAAGTACCTTCATATTCAGGTTGGAGTTGAGAAGTGCATAAAGCCCGGGTTCATCTGGTGTGAAACAGAACTCCGTGTCTTCTTCCAGTCAGCTTTGTGAAGCTGCTTCCATCTTTTCTTCCTTCCTTCATATTTTCTTGTTAAAAACCATGGTTAGGGGCAGCATTGTGGTTAAGCCCCTGCTTCAGGGACTGGCATCCCATCTTGGAGTGCAGGTTCGAGTCCTGGCTGCTCCACTTCCTACAGCTCCCTGCTAATGCACCTGGGGAGGCAGAGGACGATGGAGACCCTGGTGGCCCAGCCCTAGCTGTTACAGCTATTTGGAAAATGAACCAGGAGATGGAAAAACCTCTCTCTTCTCATTCTGCTTTTCAAAAACATAAATCTTTTTAAAGAATCATTATAAAATACACATAATAGAAAATTTGCCTTTTAAACTGTTTTTACATGTTGAATTCAGTGGCATCAGATATGGTGACAATGTTGGGTAGCTGTCGCTACTATTAACTTTACAAATCAGCTCAGACACGGTACCCGTTAGGAGGTCCCTCCCCGCTCCCTCTCGCCTGCGCCTGTGCTGCGCTGTGGAGCTGCGTGTGCAGAACTGTGCCGCGCTGTGCCTGGTGCTTCTCGCTTCGCATCCCCAGCCAGCGTGGTCTGCGGTCTTCTCACTCCGCTGCGTCCCCACTGACTCCAGCGTCTCCCCACCACCACACTCGCCCAGCTCCCAGGGCTCACTGGCGCAATCACCCAATAGTTTAAGATTTTTTATTTGAAAAGCAGAGTTAGATAGAGAGGGAGACACACATCTTTGATTTGCTGGTTCACTCTCCAAATGGCTGCAACAGCTGGAGCTGGGCTGGGCAGGAGCCTGGAGCCTCTTCCAGGTCTCCCACCTGGGTGCAATGGCCCAGGGACTTGGGTCATCTTCTGCTTTCCCAGGCACGTTAGCAGGGAGCTGGATTGGAAGTGGAGAAGCTGGGACTCGAACTGGCATGCATATGGGATGCCAGCATTGCCAGCAGTGGCTTTACCTGCTATACCACAGCACCGGCCTCTCACACAATCTTTGTATCTTCAGCCAACTCCTCAGCTCATACCTGTGTGATCTTGCCCAGCACAACTGTCAGACATGCTTCAAATGACACATCCATCCCATCTGCTCAGGACTGTTAGCGCCCCCCCCCCCACCCCCGCCATGGCAGCTGGGTGAAGCCTGAATTCTCACCCTGGCATTCAAGGCCTTCCGTGTCTTCATCAGTCATTTGACAGAGAGCACATAGGTCAGGGATAGGAGGAGGGCGAAATGCAAGCGTATCAGGCGTCTGGCAGAGTGAAGAGCCCTCGGCACCAGTACAAGGACACCAGCAGTACAGGGAAAAGCTGTTGGCCCCATCGGGGCTGGCGTGGCCGGGGAGAGCCTGTCCTGGAGCTGAGACGGGTGCAGGACCTGGCCTGCAGATTTGGGGTGTTTGGTTGGTGGTGTGTGTGTGTGTGTGTGTTAAGATTTGATCTATTGACTTTTAAACTCGTTTTTACTTTTTTTTTTTTTTAATTAAATTTTATTTCTTTGAAAGGCAGAGAGAAGATCTCTCTCTGCTGGTTCACTCCCTAAATGCCTACAACAACCAGGGCTGGGCCAGATCAAAGCCAAGAGACTGGAACTCAGGGCTCTTGTGTGGGTGGCAGGTGCCCAGATACCTGAGCTGTCACTGGCTTTCATCTCCACTGGGTGCTAGCAGGAGCTGTCGCTTGTTGCTTCTCCGATGGGTGCTAGCAGGGAGCTGGGGCTGAAGGAAAGGAGCTGTGGTGCAGGTGTCCTGGGTGACCTTTATGTTGTTTCTAAAGATTATTAGAGACAGAGACAGACTTTCCACCCACTGTTCACTCCCCAGACGACTGTAATGGCCAGCCAAAGCCAGGAGCTTCATCTGGGTCTCCCACGTGGTGGCAGGGGCCCCAGCACTTGGGACATCTTCCATGGCTATCCCAGGCTCTTACCAGGGAGCACAATTGGAAGTGGGGCGGCTGGGGCACACACAGGTGCCCATGAGGATTGGCGGGTTTGCCTGCTGCACCACGATGCCCCCCCGCCCAGTGAAATCGTAACTGCTGCACCAAGTCCCACCCTGGGCTGCGGCTGAGTGTAGGACAGCACGTGCGCAGTAATCGGAACTCACGAGGACTGAGCACCCCGGACATTCTTCCCGCTCATAACTGTGCTTAGGTAAGGTATTCGCACTTTGCTTCCCGTACTTCCGTGTTTTCCGGAACCTGATAGCGGAGCAGGAAACCTGAGCTTTCTTCCCAAGGATTGCGAGGGCTCTATTAGTCTATTTCCCGAACTTTGAAAATAAGCTCTTGTGGGTTCAGAATTCAGGCGGCTACGATATCCCCGTCAGGTAACTTCTGCCTTGCTCCCATGGTACCCACAGCCACATCTTAGCACGCAAAGCATGGTGGGAGGGCTAATTGCTTGCCAAGCGAGGCTGAATAAATGGAGCCATTGTGCATGGTAGAGAGTGGACATAATCTTTAAGTGGAGTTCGGTTGTCAACAGTATAAATGAAATCAGTGGCGCAAAGTAAACCTTAGCATACTGAGAACTTGCAGCGGGGTCAGCACTCCGATCAGGCGGCCCAGCCTGGTTTTTGTTGTGCGCCCCGAGAAGCAGGTGCAGGGACAGCGGCTGCGAGACGGAGGAGCCCTCAGGCTCCTGTTCCATCCCCTCTCCTGCTCTTCCTCCAGGCCTGCTCGTCCACATCCTGCCTTCCCCGCCCCACGCTCTCCCTCCTCCTGCACCTCGTCCCCTACCTGTCTCTCCTCTCCCACCTAACACCTCCCTGCCCTCCCGCCTTCCCCACCCCACGCTCCTCCTGCACCTCTGTCCCCTCCCCACCTCTCCTCTCCCACCTAACACCTCCCTGCCCCCCTCCTCCCGCCTTCCCCGCCCCACGCTCCTCCTGCACCTCTGTTCCCTCCCCACCTCTCCTCTCCCGCCTAACTGTGGCCCCTCCTCCTGCCTTCCCCACCCCACGCTCGCCCTCCTCCTGCACCTCTGTCCCCTCCCCACCTCTCCTCTCCCACCTAACTCTCCGTGCCCTCGTGCCCTCCCCCCTCCCGCCTCCCCTGCCCCACGCTCCTCCTGCACCTCTGTCCCCTCCCCACCTCTCCTCTCCCACCTAACACCTCCGTGCCCCCCTCCTCCCGCCTTCCCCGCCCCACGCTCCTCCACCTCCTCCCCTCCCCACCTCTCCTCTCCCACCTAACACCTCCCTGCCCCCCTCCTCCCGCCTTCCCCGCCCCAAGCTCGCCCTCCTCCTGCACCTCTGTCCCCTCCCCACCTCTCCTCTCCCACCTAATGCCTCTGTGCCCCCCACCTACTCCCGCCTTCTCTATCCCCTTCCTTCCTCCTCCCCCCTCCCTCTCCAAGCCCGTGAGACGCTTTTGTCCCTCTGCACAGTCCGGTGTCGACAGTGGCCCTGTGCAGACAGAACTGCCTTCCAGTCCCTGTCTGGTGCTGAGATGAGCACCACATGGAAATGGGTCACTGAACGGAGCCCAGGGGCCTAGCGGCGTCTGGTGAGTGGTGTGGGTGGGACTGAGCCAGGCAGGGCGAGGCGCCTCAAGGGGACTGAGCTGGACATGGGATGAGCAGGAGGAGGCCTCGCGCGGTGGCGCCTCGGCAGCTGGGCTCCAGGGCTCGGAGATGCAGGGCGGAGCAGGGGCCGCTCTGGAGGTGAGATGAACAGGTTCTCCCATTTGGTTTAGAGCCAAAGCTTCCGAACCAAATGTTTTTTTAGAATGAAATTTAGGCCGGCGCCACGGCTCACTAGGCTAATCCTCCGCCTAGCGGCGCCGGCACACTGGGTTCTAGTCCCGGTCGGGGCGCCGGATTCTGTCCCGGTTGCCCCTCTTCCAGGCCAGCCCTCTGCTGTGGCCCGGGAGTGCAGTGGAGGATGGCCCAGGTGCTTGGGCCCTGCACCCCATGGGAGACCAGGAAAAGCACCTGGCTCCTGGCTCCTGCCATCGGATCAGCGCGGTGCGCCGGTCGCATCGCACTGGCCGCGGCGGCCATTGGAGGGTGAACCAACGGCAAAGGAAGACCTTTCTCTCTGTCTCTCTCTCTCTCACTGTCCACTCTGCCTGTCAAAAAAAAAAAAAAAAAAAATTTAAGATTCACTAAGTTCAGCTCTGTGGCCTCTCAGTGACACTCAGCACAGTCATAGCTGAACTCATGGGGCCGGGGAGGGGTGGACGGGCAAGCCTCAGGTCTGGGCTTCGGAGACCTGGGTGCTAGGCTGCTCTCAGTGGCTGTGTGGCCTTAGGTAAGACTTACCCTCTCTGGGCCACGTAATTGTTTAAAGTTTTATTTATTTGAAAGAGTTACAGTTAGAGGAGAGAGGTCTTCCATCTGCTGGTTCACTCCCCAAATGGCAGCAACAGCCAGAGCTAAACTGATCCGAAGCCAGGAGCCAGGAGCTTCCTCCAGGTCTCCCACGTGGGAGCAGGGGCCCAAGCACTTGGGTCATCTTCTGCTTTCCCAGGTGCATTAGGGAGCTGGATGGGAAGTGGAGCAGCTGGGACTCAAACGGCCCTCTTGTATAATGTGAACATCGCGGTGGCTGCTTCGTCCACTGTGCCACGGGGCCGGCCTCATGGGCCACGTACTCTTTGTTGGTCAGGGTTGTGCAGGCGATGAGGAGGCAAAGCCTGTTAGTTAACTCGGGTGAAAGCGGGGGCTTTGCTTGCCGCACTCAGCCCCAGAGCCCTCCAGGAGCTGCATCAGAGCCCTGGGAGCCAAGGCCTCCAAGTCCCCTTCAAGCTCTGTCTGTGGCCACAGCATGCGGGAGACCCCGGGCCACGCTGCAGCCTCCCTGGAGATTCTGTGAGAGAAGGGTGCTGTGTATCAGATGGAGCGTCCTCGCCACACCTGGAAACCCTCTGCGCGGTTGTCCGCAGCCCATCCCGACTACTTCATCCAGAGGTGTTGGAATGGGCCCGGAGGACGGACAAGGATGCGTCCGATGCCTGCCCCTGGAGACGGAGACGTCGGCCGTTTTGCTCCCTTTCACACTTCCACCATCACCTCACACAGCCTCTTGCTTATTCTTGATGTTTCATTTTAACGTGAATGTAGGACTCTCCCCCCAAGTCCCCCTCCCTGCACAGCGCTGGTGAGGAGGAGGAGGGAGAAAGGGTTAGAACCTCGAGTTCCCTGGGTTTGGCTCCTTGCGGTTGAGAATGACAAGCCCAAGGCCTGAGTGGCAGAGATGAATGTGTGGAAAACAGTTACCCAGGGTCTGGTTCCTGCATGCGCGTTTGGTTCTCTGATCTCAAACTCTGGACACAGCCTTGGTCATCCTTAGGCTGCTCAATGGATTCCGTCTTCCCTTCCCATCACCCAGGAAAACAGAGGAAGATTTGCAGACTTACTGGATGCTAAGTACTTACGGACCACGCTGCAGATCTGGGTCATATGGTAAGAATGTGACTATTTCAGAACCTGTCTAAATGGGCACCCGCTGAAGTGAATCCACCCTGGGCGCAGGACCAACCCCAACCGTAGCCAGCAGCGCTTTCTCTAAGGACACCGGAACTGCCACCAACAAAAACAAGTGGATTGGCCGGCACCGCGACTCACTAGGCTAATCCTCCGCCTTGCGGCGCCGGCACACCAGGTTCTAGTCCCAGTCGGGGCACCGGTTCTGTCCCGGTTGCCCCTCTTCCAGGCCAGCTCTCTGCTGTGGCCAGGGAGTGCAGTGGAGGATGGCCCAAGTCCTTGGGCCCTGCACCCCATAGGAGACCAGGATAAGTACCTGGCTCCTGCCATCGGATCGGCGCCGTGCTCCGGTTGCAGCGCGCCAGCAGCGGCGGCCATTGGAGGGTGAACCAACGGCAAAGGAAGACCTTTCTCTCTGTCTCTCTCTCTCTCACTGTCCACTCTGCCTGTCAAAAAAAAAAAAAAAAGTGGTTCAAGTCCTTAAAAAGAGACGGGAAAGACCAAGATGGTCTACAGCCAGTCTTGTGATTTCTTTGAAGGAGCCCCTAGCTCGCCTCTCACCTTCTGCAGCCTGGTCTCTGTCCGGACGTCCCAGAGACGGCCCTGTGGGTCCCCAGGCCTGCTTCAGTGGGATGCACCTGAGTGGTCCTCGCTGCGCTTCTCTGCATGGTGCCCTTGAGTTGGTGGGGATTTCCTCAACAGGACACACGAGTGGCAAGTGAACAGCGAGGGATGAGTTTCCCATTAGATGAGGAACTCGGTGTCATGGAGAACCTGTTAGGTGAGCTGCCAGCTGAGAGGGGAAATTTGCAATCTAGAGCTATATACTTATCCAACCAGTTATGTCTACATAACATGTACAAGGATGCTTCCAAAAGTTTGTGGAAATGGAATTCAAAGGCAAGTTTATCTTGGTACAAAAAAACTTTGAAATCCATGCATACAAGGGGTCTTGAAAAAGTTCATGGAAAATGAATATTGTGAAGAAACTATGCATGGATTTCTAAGTACTTTTGCAGAGAGAGAGAGAGGGAGAAGAGTGGGAGGGAGGAGGGAGAGGTCTCCTCTCCACTGGTTCACTCCTAGGCTGTACCACGTGCAAGTGCACACCTGTTGGCAGCAGACATTTCTGTGAGTGCTGTGGTTTCGTGGTTGACAGGAGAGCTGGGCTTCCTGTGCCCTTTGCCTTCCATGCTGTGTCCTTCCACTGGTGACGCCTTCCTTGCGTGCTCCCCGTGATGCCACTTGTCCTGCAGGTGTGGTAGAAGCTTTGCCCACAGATGTTCTTCTCTCATTTCCAGGCTGGGGATCTCTTTCGCCTACTATGGGGTTATCCTGGCCAGTGCAGAACTCTTGGAGCGGGACCTGGTCTGTGGCTCGAAGTCGGACTCGGAAGTTGTGGTGACTGGGGGGGACTCGGAGGAGAGCCAGCACCCCTGCCACTGTCACATGTTCGCCCCCTCTGATTACCAGACCATGATCATCAGCACCGTTGGCGAAATTGCTTGTAAATGTCTCTCTGTGCGCTGGGTCCCTCTCTGTCTTGGGTGTGGGAGGAGAGAAGTGTGACCTGTGCCATGGCTTGTGCTCGCTGGATGACCAAGTCCCCAGATCACACCGACGTGGCTCCAGTGTGGACTGGTGTGGACAGAAGCCTAGGGGATCACAGTCTTGTATCTGTTCTAGGATGCATTTCCCCCACATTTAACAGCTCTGAAACGGGGCTGTGTCTTCAAGGGCTTGAGAGATTTTAATTGGCAACATTATTTCTATTCTAGTTGACTTGAAGTGAGGGTACTGAAAACTTCCCGGCACCTTGAAGCTGGTGGAAAACAGTATAAAACGTTGACAATACAGACCTAGGTCAGCAGTCTCCCACAGAACCGAGGGGTGGAATAAGCCTCTGGACGGAGGGTGCCTCTCACGCGTGCCAGGGCTTGTCACTCGTACCCACACGGGGGAGTATGTTGGAGTCATGAGGCTGACAGTGTGGCTGGCTTGGGCTGGAACCCTCGCGAGGTTTCAGTGCATGTGAGGAGGAGCCCGTGGCACTGTTGCAGATGCCACTTGTGTTCCAAGGTCCCGGGGATTAATTGTCTTTGCTGTTTGCTTCCTAGTGAATCCTTTAAATATCTTGGGCATCAATTTCCTGGGAAGACGGCTCAGCCTCTCGATCACCATGGGATGCACAGCGCTATTCTTCCTTCTCCTCAATATCTGCACGTCAAGGTATCTCCCTCTTGGGTTCCTTCAAAACGAGTCTGTGCGGTGGTTTTCTCACGGGGTCTCCTGACTTCCGGCACTCAGTACGGGCAGGGAACACTCCCTTTCCCCAGGGAGCGTAGCGAGTGGGCTGCTTGTTTGACTGGAGAGGTCTTGCCCGGGATCTCCCACTCCCACTTCCTGCTGCTCTTGCCCCACCTGGGCTCCCAAGGAAGTGGGCACCAGCATTGGTGTCCTCGCTTTGTCCACCGAAACACTTCCCCTAAGCGAAGCTTCCTGGAGACCTGGGACCCTTGTTTGCTGAGTTATCTGTACCCACACCATGGTAGCTTGGTGATACGGATAACGTACCTGTCGTGTGAAGTTCATTGCACAATTGGCTTGCAACCCCAGAGAGGCCCGAATGTAATACACAGTCAGGCCTCTGATCCTGGGGTTCTGATCTGCAGAGTCTACCAATCGCCAAGTGAAAATACTAAGAGGAGGAGATGTGCATCTCTATTAACCATGAACAGATGTCTTCTATCATTCCCTAAACAGTGCAGTGTAACAACTATTTTCATAGTGTTTGCATCATATTAGGTATTATTAGGGATCTAGAGATGATTTAAAGTATCCTGGAGGGTGTACATAAATTCTATGCAAATGCAATGCTATTTTAAATAAGGCAATGAGCAGCCATAGATTTTTGTATCATTTTAAAAAATAGTTGAAAGGCAGAGAAAGGGAGAATCTTCCATCCACTGGTTCACTCCCAAATGGGCACCCTGTCTGGGGCTGGTCCAGGTAGGGGCCAGGAGCCAGGAGCTTCATCTGGGTTCCCGCATGGGTAGCAGGGCCCCAAGCACTTGAACCATCTTCCGCCACCTTCCCGTGCACTTTAGCAGGGAGCTGGATTGGAAATGGAGCGGCTGGAGTTCAAACCGGCATCTGAAATGCTGGGATCATAGGCGGTGCTTAACCCTCTGAGCCATAACGCCAGCCGCGGGATTTTGTGTCTTTAAGGGAAGCCTGGAACCAATGCCTTCCGGAAGCTGGGCGATGACTGTCCATCAGTTACTCTGCACTGTCCACACCGCTTTGCAAGGGGTGGTGGCAGACAGAGTGGGCCCACTGGAGGGCCAGGGTGGAAGGGCTTAGCCGGGGGAGTGGAGAGGCCAAGGGAGCAGCCTGGGAGGCCGACCTGAGGACCCCCACGGTCAGGCCAGTGGAGGCACAGCGCCCCCTGTGGGCTCTGGACTGCGAGTGGCTCCAGCATCTCTCGTGCGCGGGGAGGGGCCCGGGAAGCCCTCCAGGCGCCTGTTAGAACTTCCTTCCGCCTCCTCCTCTCCAGTGCGGGCCTGATTGGCTTCCTCTTCATGCTGAGGGCCCTGGTGGCAGCAAACTTCAACACCATCTACATTTACACTGCCGAGGTGAGTTTTCCTGAAGGGGTGCGTGGTCGTCCAAGGCGAGCTGTTGGGAAGGGCGTGATGCATCCCTGGCTTCTGCTGACCTTTGACAGTTTTCTCAAGACCTCACGTTAAAATGACACCAAGAATTGTGCTTGCTGTAGGTTCCCCCTTCTTTCATTATTTTTTTAAAGGGCTATGTGTGCTTCAATGAGTTTGATTTGATCTTATTTTTTAAAGGCAGAGTTATAGAGGGGCAGAGGCAGAGAGAGAGAAAATTCTTCCATGTTCTGTTTCACATCCCAAATGACTGCAACGGCCAGAGCTGGCTGATCCAAAGCCCGGAGCCAGGAGCTTCCTCCAGGTCTCCCACGTGGGTGCAGGGCCCAAGCACCTGGGCCATCCTCCACTGCCTTCCCAGGCCACAGCAGAGAGCTGAATAAGAAGTGGAGCAGCTGTGACTCGAACTGGCGCCCATATGGGATGCCGGCACTGCAGGCGGTGGCTTTACCTGTTGTGCCACAGTGCCGGCCCCTTATTATTATTTTTTAAAGACTTATTTATTTATTTGAAAGGCAGAGCAACAGAGAGAGAGAGAGAGATCTTCAGTGCATTGATTTGCTCCCCAAATGGGTGCAATAGCCAGGTCTGGACCAAGCCAAAGGCAGGAGCCAGGAATTCCATCCAGGTCTCTCACGTGGGTACAGGGGCCCAAGCCTTTGGCCATCTTCTGCTGCTTTCCCAGGTGCATTAGCAGGGAGCTGCATTGGCTGTGTAGCACCCAGACTCAAACCCAATGCGGGCTGCTGGCGTGGCAAGTGCCAGCTCCACCTGACGCACCGAGCTGCCCACCCCACCGCAGTCACTGTTGAAAGCCAGTCTGTGCGAGGAACGATAGGCCCCTCCCTTCTCACGAAACGTCACGCGTGTGGAAAATGCCTCACTGCCCCAGCGTCAAGCCCGGACCAGGAGGTGTCACCTGCTAACATGGGGGGCTCCTCACTCCTCCCTTTTTGTGAAATCAGAATCTGTTTCCCAAATACGTCCTCCCGGAAGGTGGCGTTCCCTGCCACTGGTTCTTTTCTGCAGACAGCGTAAGTTTGAATGTGCGTGTGATTTACTCTGGATTCCCGTGAGGCGCTGCCTGAGCTGGCTGCAGGCTCCTCGTGAAGAACTAGCGCTCGTTGTGGGCGCTGGTGCTGCTGAGCGGATGCCGCGTCCCGTGGAGGGTCCTGGGCTCAGATCCTGCTCCGCCCCCTGTTCTAACCTCATGCTAATGTGCACCCTGGGGCAGGAGCCCTAGCCAAGTGCGTGGGGCCCTGCACCCGTGTAGGAGAGCTGGACTGAATCCCCCATTCCCGGCTATGGCCTGGCCCAGCTTTGGTGGTCGTGGGCCACAGGGGAGGGCACCACCGTGTAGGAGGTCTCTTCTCTCAGCTTTCAAATAAATTAAAAACAAAAGAGTTAATACTCCCAGGAATGAAACAACCCTGGCTAGGAAACTTGCTGGGGTTTTAACTGGCTCTGTCATTCCTGGAGCCAGTACCGTGGGGAGGATGAAGCTACGTTCTTCTCAGGACGTGGGCAGTCTGTTCCGATCACGGCTTGACGTCATGGAAGCCATGGAGAAAAGTACTCTGTCTCCTCCACACAAATTAAAATAGGAACTCATGAGATACTGGAAATACACGTACTCTTCCATGTATTTGCTTCTCTGAGAGACAGAAATGGAGCACCCCTGTCCGTTGGTTCGCTCCTAATGCCTGTGATGCACAGGGCCAGGCCCAGCTGGGAGCTGGGCATTCAATGCCAGTCTCCCACGAGGGTGGCAGGAAGCCGGTGCCTCCAGGACCTGCCGAGGAGGCGGCTGGAGCCGGTGTCGGAGGCGGGCACTGCGGAATCGGGTGGAGGTGTCCTCGCGGCATCTTAGCTGCCAGGCCGAGTGCCTGCCCCCCGAGCTTCATTGAGTTCATGGCTAAAATCTGAGATGATCTCGTGGGTTTATGAACCTACAAAATGTGTAAGACATAGTGTGCCGGTGAAGTTGTATTTGGAATATTCAACCAAATGAATATTTTGGAATTTGTTCATTTCAAGGATAAATTTCTAAGTTTTTATAACCTTTGTGAAACAGTCCAAAGGTACGTACCTTTGATATAGCCCCCTATCACTTTGTTTGCCAGATGACTCAACACACGGACAAAAAGCTTGGTTGATGTTAGAGCTGAGATCACCGTGGATCTAAACTGCTGATTTCCAGTCGTAGCCCGCAGTCTGACTTTTCAGGAACTAGACATGGGATTGACTCATAGAGCTCCAGGGCGACACTGGGGCCGGGCTCTCCCCTCTCGGTGAGGGCTGTCCTCCGGGCCGGAGAGCTGCTCGCTTTGCGCTTGTACATGGCGGCTGATGAGAGCAGAAGGGGCCGCGCTTTGCTTCAGTAAATCGACTCTAAAAACTTAGCAAAGCCAGCGCACAGACCAGCCAGGAAGTGCTCCACGAGTCCGAGAAACCGTTCTGTTCTATAAAACATTTTCCCTCTATTTATTAAATACTTCCTGACTTATTAGACTTCTGCCAGTTCCTGTAAGAATTCCGACTCACGCAGTACAGGTTAATGAGGTTTTGCTATAAATGTAAAACACTTGTAGCAAAAAAGTGGGCTGTACCATAGAGTCTGCAACACGCAGAGGTCATGGATTTGACGAGCGCCTGTGAGTGGGCAGCAGCGGCCTGGTCAGTTCTTCCCACTGTGTCTGTATCAGAATTTCCATCAGGCTCCGCGCTGCGGCCCAGCAGGTTAAGCCACTCCTGCGGTGCTGGGATCCCACATGGGCACTTGGTCAGCTCCCTGCTAATGGCCTGGGAAAAGCAGCAGCAGATGGCCCAAGTGCCTGGACGCTCACCACCCGGAGAGACCCAGGCTCCTGGCTTTGGCCTGTCCCAGCCCTGGCTGCTGCTGCCATCTGGGTAGTGAGCCAGCAGATGGAGGGTCTCTCTCTGCCTTCAATAAATACCTCTTTAAAAAAAATGTCATGGGATCACTGTTTTGGGGGAAGTATTTCCTTTCCATTCAGCAGGACCGCACATACATATAAAAGCTTCATTTCCTAAGCAGACATCTTCCATCTGCTTCTGAAGATTACCTTTCTAAAACTGTATTTGGAATATCCACTTGGGCGTATTTTTGGAAACTGCTCACTTGGGTAATTTCAAGTTTCTTTGC
The DNA here is from genome assembly GCF_051225735.1 of Oryctolagus cuniculus. Lineage (NCBI taxonomy): Eukaryota > Metazoa > Chordata > Mammalia > Lagomorpha > Leporidae > Oryctolagus > Oryctolagus cuniculus. The sequence continues at coordinate 184,857,972 of NC_142869.1, forward strand.
TGATACTTATTGTAAAAAGTCAAGCTGCTGTAGCTGAGAAATGGACATCTGGTGTCTTCTGTGACTGAACAGAATGTCTGGTGTTCTGTATAAACACCAAGCTCCACCTGGCGGGCGGGGTGGGGAAGAGCGACGGAACTGACTGGCACTTGCTGTTCCCACCTCCCTGCAGGTCTACCCCACCACGATGCGTGCTCTGGGGATGGGAACCAGCGGCTCCCTGTGCCGCATCGGAGCGATGGTGGCGCCGTTCATATCCCAGGTACAGCCGGGAGTGCCCACAGGGAGAGCGGCCCCAGGTCCCCGGAGAGTCTGGGTGCACCCGACAGTTTCTGCTTGCTTCGGGAGTCTCCTGAGGCGAGGTTGGATGGGTTTGGGGAGGGAAGCGGACGGCACCACTGTGAGCCGGCTTGGAGCCAGGCAGGGAAGGAGGGAGTGCCTTGTGTTGGGGAGGAAGCAAAGCAGGGGCTGACACAGGGAGCTCGAGCAGCTGAGGGACCGGGGCTCGAACTCAGAGTTTCGTTTGTCAAATCAGTTGACGCGTTGGACAGCGGAGAACAGCGCCTGCAAGTGCCAGGTGCTCAAGCTGAAAGCAGGCAGGTGGCACGGGACGGGGACGTGCAGTGACAGGCAAGCCAGATGCAGGTGACCTGGGGCCAAGGGGAAGCCTCGGTTCAGGAGAGAGAGTGGGGCAGGGTGACCCGCGGGGTCAGGACTGCTCCAGAGGCTACACAGGTGGACCCTCGGCACTGGTCGTTCTCTTGTGGGTGGGAAAGGACGGAAATCCCCCTGATCCGGGGGCAGGAGTGAGGCTGGGCCGGGGTGGTGCCAGTGGGGGGCTGTCTGGGGCCCCTCACCTCCTCCCAAGCAAGCAGCCTGTCCTCCTCTCTCCTTGAAGACTGGGGTGCTTGGCAAGCCTCGCACTCGGCATCCCAGGGTCGCACACACACTCTTCCTTGGCCGCGGCGGGACACTGAGTAGCCCTGACTCCCCAGGGCTCTCAGCTGTCCACGGTTGAGCTGAATCTGGGGTTTATACACAAAGCAGCGGTGAGAAATGACGCTTTCAGAGAAGGGAGCTGTCATGGGCCAAGTAGATTTTAATGTCGATTTCCTGTAATTTAACAGGACTTTGCCCCTGTTAATTTTCTTTAGCTACCTTGGGAATATTTCTCTTGTTTAAAGATGGCTTGTGCTTTTCAAAATATCTTTATTATTTTCAGAAAATAACCTAATTATAAAAGAAAGGAGTAGAATATTAATATTTCTGGATGACCAGACGGGGCATGGTTTGTCTCCCGAACCTGAATTAGGAATTGAGTCTCCTGGCTCTCAATCCCTGGAGTATCTCCGGGATGTTTGTGGGTGTTTATGTCAGAGGCCCTGCTGTCTCTGATGGTTTGTGGATCAGGAAAGAATCCACCTGGGAGCAGGTCTTCTGGGCCTGAGGGCTCTGCTGGGCTCAGCCTCTGACCAGGGCAGGATTCTCAGCTCCTTGTGGCTGTCCCTCGTCTCTCCATGCCACTGGCGTTGCAGAATGAAGATGAACAATAACCCTCACTACATGCGTTTGTCCTGAGGATGATGGGAAATTAATAAATGCATAGCAGTAGTTAGCACTCCATAAAGGTTGCCCAGCAATGACAATGGGCTGTAACAATAAGGCCAAGTGCTATTCAAATACAAATTTCGCAATAATCAAAAGACTTTTCTTGGGCAAATCCAGATGTTTCACCTTGTCGTTCAAGACAACCAGGGATATAAATGTTTAGTGAGAGCTGAAGCTTAAAAGCCAAGGAAAGAGTGCTGTTCCAAATGTCAGGGGAAGTTCATTTGCAACCTGCAGCAAAACTTAAAAAACCTCTTTTCCATGCACGCGGGATACTGGTATTGAGTTCCTGGCTCCTGACTTCTGCCTGGCCCAGCTCCAGCTGCTGTGTGCATTTGGGGAGTAAACCAGCAGATGAGAGATTTCTCTGTTTCTCTCTCTCTCTGAAATAACAGAGAATAAAAGCGACCCTTTATCATTCCAGGGTCTCAAAAGACCCTGTTTGTCACAATTGAACAATGATTTTGTTCAAATGCCCGACCTTCCCCTGAAGCGTGGAAACCAATGGATCCTTGCATAGACGTCCACAGCACAGACATCCACAGGCTAACGGGCATCCAAACCACATCCATTAAGTATTTCCGTAAGTGGTTTCTGAGAAGCAGTGAACTTACTGAGAAACTGTACTGTCAAAGACAATGAAAGCTGGACACCAGTGCAAGTGGTGAGGATGGGTTTCCATCAGGGAGAAGAACCAGTGTGAGGTGACTGGGTGTTATTAGGATGGAGGAGAAGGCAGGGGCTTGTGTAGACGTGGAGAAGGGAATACAGCAGTCTGAGAGGTGCTGGGCCACGTGAGACCCACGCGGTCTGCTCGCTGGGTTCTGCCCTCTCGTATCCGCAGGGCGACAGGAATGCAGCCTTGAACTCTTGGAAACCTGAGGCCTGGTCGGGTTCAGGATCTTTGTCAATGCCCAGAGGGGCTTTGTGTCTGTTTCTGGTGTTTTGAGTGGGGGAAGAGACTCCCAAAGGCAGGTAACAAATGTACAGACTTTACTGGAGTGTCCCTTCAGCGTCACTTCGCATATACGTGTGTGTAAATGCGCACGCGGTGGCCAGGCGTTGGCAGAGCCTCCCGCGGTGGAATGCCTGCATCCAGCTTCCTGCTAATGCGCGGGGAGGCGGAGGTTGTGGCTCAGATGCTGGGTCCCTGCCACCCACGTGGGAGACACAGGTTGAAGCCCAGACTCCCAGCTTCTGCCTGACCCAGCCCTGACTGTGGCAGGCATTCGGGAGTGAACCAACAGACAGAAGACAATCCCTCTCCTCTCCCCCTCCCTCCCTCCCTCTCGTGTCTGTCTGCCTTTCAAATACATTACAAATAATTAAGATGCTTGCATGTGTGCTTCGTATGACCATAGCTCGTACACTGCTTGCAGCCTGCTTTCCTGCTCTCGACATGTCACACTTAGAAGGGACTCCCTTCAAGACTGGTAACTTGCATTCTGCGCGTCCTCCGGAGCCACTTCTGAGCTACTGCCTCAGTCCTGTATGTAGCTGAGCGTGCAGGCTGCTTCAGGTACTTAGGTCTGTCGTAAGTAACAGTCACGAGCATCATTATGCTCACGTTTTACCCAACTGTGTAACTGGCTCCTGAGGGATCGTCACAATCTCGGATTGCATTGGTGGATCAAGAGGTCGCTTATTTTCCAGTTTGGTGCATTGTGCTGACGGTCTTTTTGGGAAACTGGTACCAGTGCTGTTACTTTGTTTCTTCCAAATGATTCTGTTAGTCTTATCTGTGCCAATCTCACTGGCAATAATTGATACCTCTTTGTAATTAGTATTTTTTAAAATTAGGAATGCTACCACATGTTCTGCTCTTGTTTTCCTTGGTTATTTCTGCCTTATATACATGTGTGTATTTCAGCTCTTGGGCACGCGACCATTTTCCAAACAGGTGTTGAAGACGCTGGTTTCTGAGAAGCCTCATGTATACAAAGAAGCTTAACCATTTTCCTGACACATAGCAGATAATTCCACCCAGTTTTTCATCTGTCTTCATTATTTATGGTCTCCTTTTTCTCAGGAACTTTAAGTTCGTAGACATTGAAATGTATCTATATTTTTTTAAAGATTTTTTTCTTTATTTAAAAGGCAGAGTTACAGAGAGGCAGGAGCAGAGAGCGAGCTTCCATCTGCTGGTTCACTCCCCAGATGGCCACAATGGCCAGAGCTGGGCTGATCAGGAGCCAGGAGTTTCTTCCAAGTCTCCCACATGGATGCAGGGGCCCAAGGAATTGGACTATGTGCTGCTGCTTTCCCAGGTGCATTAGCAGGGAGCTGGATTGGAAGCGGAGCGGCTGGGACTTGAACTGGCGCCCATACGGGATGCCGGCACTGCAGGCAGCGGTGTAACCACTACACCACAACGCTGGCCCCAAATAGACATTGAAATGTTCAGTGTTTTCCTTTATAATTCCTGGGTCCAGGGATTAGAGATGTGAAATAGGGTTCTTTTCTTCCGGGCCTTCTGTGTCTCTTCCTTTTTAGAGGGAAGGAGGGAGTGTAACTTCGTGACGTATAACACACAAAGGTGCTGCAAAGAGCTTGTGGAGCATGGAATTAAAGGATAAATTTATTCTGGTGCCAAAAATTTTTATATCCATGCATACAAGGGATCTTTACGTTCTTGGAAAATGCACATGAAGAGAAAAAAAACTGCATATGAATTTCAAATGGTTTTTGCACCAAAATAGACTAGATGTTATTCCTTTGCTCTACAAACTTTTTGGAGTTCCCTTATACATATGTAAGCGTCCAAATCGTAAGTGTCCAACTTAATCGGTTTCCGCAGAGCGAATGCATCATCCACTCTCAAACGCCTGGCCGCTGGCATTTGTTGAGGCCTGAGGTCTATCGCAGGAAGCGACTTCCTAAATGATGACCCGGTTGTCCCCACACCACTTACTGCATGATCACTGCTTTTGCTCATGGAATAGAAAGGCCCCACTCACGCCTGTTTCCGGGTCACTGCTGCAGCCGGGCCACCCGTCTCGCTGTTCTGATGAGATGGAAGGTCAGTTAGGTTCTGCCTCCCCAGGCTGCCGCATCCCAGTAAGACTTTGTTAGTCTGTTGAACGTGTGGGTGAATGGGCACAAACGGACTCTGGCTCTGGGCACTGCTTGCCTGTCTGAGACGGAGACACTTTCCATTTGTTTCGTTTTCCTTCTGTGTCCCTGGCTGGGGTTTTGTTGTTTTGTGTAAATATACCCTGAGCTTCCTGCTAAATTCATCCACAGGCATTTTGTGGGTTATCAGTGATCCTGGGAATGGATACTTTTCTTTAATTGTTCACTTCTTTTTTTTAGCATTCTAACTGGTTATTTTTATTTTAGAAAGCCATTGGTATTTTTTCGTGTAGATTTCTTATAGAACTCATGCTGAATGCTTTCTCATTCGAGTCTCTTGGGTTTTTCAGGTTTATAATTACAATTTCTGTGATCTCGGCCCATTCCCTGATTCTAAATGCTTCCTGTCAGCCTTCATAAATTCTGCAGCTTCAAATGGTGAACTCAACCCCGCTGTCTCTTCCCCCCTTTCCTGTGAAACTCAAGTGGTTTCTTTCTCTTCATTTCCTTCCATCGCTCCGTCTGGCAACCTCCACGTAGCTAACCAAGGATCATTTCAATCCCTCGCCCTCCGTGGTGCCTCACCCCCATCAGGAACATGGCTCTGATGGTCCTCAATCCGTCTGCTCCCTGAGGGCAGCTCATTCACCTGTGTCCTTGTGATCTCCTTGCCCTGTGGCGGCTGGGCACAGCAAGATTGCAAAGGGAATCCACAAGCTTTGGTGCACCAGGGCTGCCTCCAGGAGTCTGGGGCACTGGGGCAGAAGGGAAGCTGCTTTTGAAGATTTTATTTATTTATTTATGAGAGTGAGTGAGCAAAAGGTCTTCCATTCACTGGTTCGCGCTCTCAGGTGGCCGCAACAGCCAGGGCTGGGCCAGGCCAAAGCCAGGAGCTTCTTCCCGGTCTCCTGTGTGGGTGCAGGGGCGCAAGCACTTGGGCCAGCCTCCACTGCTTTCCCAGGTGCATCAGCAGGAGCTGGATCAGAGGTGAGCAGCCGGGGCTCTGATGCCAATGCTGCAGGCGGAGGCTGGGCCCAGCTGCTGCTTCTGGATCTCTCTTGGCATATTTCCCTCTTGTCTTTCTTTAATTGTAGGCTATTTCTTGTGGCTCCATGTTAGACCCTATCTCTTCTCACTTGTCTTCACCAGGGATTATCATCGCTCGTGTGACTTGTTATCAGCTGAGCTCGGAGGCGCCTGACGCTCCGGTTGTGTATCTAGACAGGCCTTGCTTCTGACCTCCAGGTTCTTCTGCTGAATTACTCCTCAACTCTTGGACTTGGATGTCTTGCAAGCATGTTAACCCTAGCATGTCTGCAGCCGGGCTCCTGCCATTTCTCCCCAGAACGGCTTGTCAGCTTGGAAGTTGTCTCTTCCCCAGCGTCAGTTCCCAAATCACGTGGACTGAACCTCCGACGCACCCTGAGCTCCTCCTTGTGCTGTCGCCTCTGCCACCCCCGGCAGCTCCTTAATTCACACGACCATGGCTTCCCACTGGCCAGCTGCCCAGCTGTGTGCACCCACTCCTCCTCCTCCTCTTCACCACATTCCTGAAGATACTGTTTTATTCCTGCACACATAACCTTTTCTCTTCTCCCTCCACAAGCATAAAGATCAAAACCCTCAAACTTGGTTTACGTGACTCTCCCAGGGAGGCCTTGTCTTGGTCAGGATGCTGTAACAAAACACCACAGGTTGGGTAACTTAAATGTTAACTTCTCACAATTCCAGAGGCTGGGAGATTGAGATCAAGGTGCCAAAAAGGTTGTGTCCTGCTGAGGGCTCTACGCTTGGCTTGCAAGTTGCTGTCTTCTTACTAAGACCCTTGTGGCGAAGGGAAGGTTCTGGGACATCCTCCACTTTTTTTTTTAATCTTTTTTATTTGACAGGTAGAGTTATAGACAGTGAGAGACAGAAAGGTCTTCCTTCTGTTGGTTCACTCCCCAAATGGCCGCACGGCCTGTGCTGCGCCGATCCAAAGCCAGGAGCCAGGTGCTTCCTCCTGGTCTCCCATGCGGGTGCAGGGCCCAAGCACTTGGGCCATCCTCCACTGCCTTCCCGGGCCACAGCAAAGAGCTGGAGTTGGAGAGGCAGCTGGGACTAGAACCCGGCGCCCATATGGGATGCCAGTGAGGCAGGCAGAGGGTTAACCTAGTGAGCCACGGCGCCGGCCCCAGACCTCCTCTGGTAAGGGTGCTGATCCCATCATCATCATCATCTCCTCCAAACCTGAGTGCCCCCCAAGGCCTCACCTCCAGCTGTCATCACACTGGGGGAAGGGCTTCAGCAGTGGAATCTGGAACGCTCAGCCCCTGCAGGCTCCGTCTGCGTGCATATCTACAGTCAGGTTCTTGTAGTGATCAAAAGTGCCATGGTTCTCCTCCCCTGCTGGGCCTCCCTCCCTGCTCCCTCCTCTCCGGTGAGCCATGGTTCATTACGGCCGTGGGGAAGCCCTTCCTGACGCCCTAGCCCACGAGTGGGGTCCTTGGGAGCTCTCAGTGCACCTTGACCTTGTGCTCCATGTCATTCATCAGATGGGTGATCAGCCAGGCTGCTTTAACCCGGGCCTTCCAGTAGACTTGAAGCCCTCAAAGGACCAGTATTTTGCTAGTTTATATGAGGAGTTTATTTTTTGTTTTTAAAGATTTACTTATTTCTCTCTGTGTCTTTAACTGTCTGTAACTCTGTCAAATAAAAAAGATTTACTTATTTGAAAGAGTTACACAGAGAAGGAGAGGCAGAGAGAGAGAGGTCTTCCATCTACTGATTCATTCCCCAACTGGTTGCAATAGCCAGAGCTGTGCCAATCTGACGCCAAGGAGTTTCATCCAGGTCTCCCATGTGGGTGCAGGGGCCCAAGGACTTGGGCCATCTTCTATTCTTTCCCAGGCCATAGCAGAGAGCTGGATCCAAAGTGAAACAGCCAGGACTTGAACCAGCACCCATATGGGATGCTGGCACTGCAGGCAATAGCTTTACCTGCTATGCCACAGCACCAGCCCCAAGGAGTTTTAAAAAATCATGGAAAGTGCATAATAAAACTATGCATGGATTTCAAAAATTTATTGTATTGAAATCTTCCTTTTGAATCTGTTGCTCTGTGAATTTTTCAAACTTTTCTCAGATACCCAGCTCCTACTATAGCTCCTCTCACATAGTGGGCATTCAAACAGTTTGTGAATGATGTTTCCCTTATTTTAATTTAAAAATTGTAACACATAAAAAATACACATTGGGGCCAGCACTGTGTACCAGCAGTAAAGATGTAGCAATTCATTTGTCTTTGACATACTGATTTTGTTTGTCTTGGATAGATAGCAGTGGGAATGCTGGATCCATACGGTGGTTCTATTTCTAAATTTTTGAGGAATCGCTATAGTTTTCCACAGTGACTGTACTAGCTTACATTCCCACCAACAATGTGCAGGTGCTTTATTTCCCTTCACATTCTAGGTGATGTTTCCTGGTAGTTTTGATTTGCGTTTGCCCAGTGATCAAGCATTTTTGTGAACCTGTTGGCTATTTGCCTTCATTTGAAAAAGGACTAGGTTTACTGCCCAGTTTGAAACTGGACCATTTGAGGACTTTGCTGTTGCGTTGTCTTCTGTATCCTGGCTGCTAGCTCCTTGCCAGAGGCACAGCTTGCGCACGTCTCCTCCCACTCTGCAGGTCGTCTCTTCACTCTGCTCATTGTCGCCGTTGCTGTGCACAGGTGCTTAGTGTGACGTAATCCCACTCGCTCGAATTTTGCTTTGATTTCCTGTGCTTGTGGAGTCGGAGCCTAAAATCCTTACCAGTTCCAAGGTCTGGAAGCATATTCCAGGTTTCCCTCTGATAGTTTATTGTTTTGGGTCATATAGGTTGGTCTTCGATCCATTTTGAACTGATCTTTGCAGGTGATGATAGCTCTAGGTCCATACTTCTGCCTATACATATCCAGGTTTTTCCAGCCCAATATATTTAAAAAGTCTAAAATGTGTTCTTACCACTTTCTCAAAGATGAGTTGGTTGTATATGTATCAGTTTACTTCTAGGCGCTCCATTCTGTTTCATTCATCTATGTGTATGTTTTAAAGATAATACTATGCTGTTTTAATTATTGTACATTTGTAATATATTTTAAGGTCAGAAAGTGTAATACCTCCTTTGTTTTGCTCAAGGTCACTGTGGCTGTTTGGGGACTTTTGTGGCTTCATTATGAATTTTAGTTGTGTTTTTAGTTTTGTGAAAAATGTTATTGGTATTTTGATAGGGATTGCATTGAATCTATAAATTGCTTTGGGGGCATAGACATGTCAATGCCGTTGATTCGTCCAGCCCATTAACATGGGATGTCTTTCCAGTTCTTTGCGTTACCGTCCAGTTCCCTCACCATTACTCTGATTTCTTTGTAGGGATCTTTCACCTCTGGTCAAGTGCATTCTAAGGATTCTTTTCTAACTTCCAGAAATGAGATTGCTTTCTTGATTTCTTTTTTTGGATAATTTGCTATTTGTATATAACATTGCTACTGATTACAGCACATTATTTAATACCCTGCAACTTTGCTGAATTTGCCCACTAGTTCTAACAGTTTTTTTGGTGGAATCTTTTGGGTTTTATATACTTATATATACACACATACAATCGTGTTGTCTACAAACAGTGACAGTTTGACTTCCTTCTTTCCGATCCAGACACTCTTCAACATTTCTTTGTCTTGCCTAATTGTTCTGGCTTGGACCTCCAGTGCTCTGTTGAATAAAAGTGGGCATCCTTGTCCTGTTCTGATCTGAGAAAGCCAGCCTTTAGCTTTGCCCGTTAGGTATGATGTTAACCATTTGCTTGTTGCATTTGGTACTCCTTCTATAGCTCATTTGGTCAGCTTCTATCATGAAAGTCTGTTGGATTTTATCAAAAGCCTTTTCTGCAGCTACTGAGGGAAGTTTTTTGCCCTTCCTTCTGTCAATCTGATATGCACATTTGCACATGTTGAACCATCCTCGCTTCTCTGTAAAGAAAAAATAAAAAATCCTACGTGGTCACGGTGAATACTCTTTTTAAGGTGCTGTTGGATTCAGTTTGCTGTTATTTTGAGGATTTTCGTATTGTGTTCATCAAGCATATTGACCTGTAGCTTTTTTTTAAGGTTTATTTATCTGAGAGGAGAGAGAAAATGAATATGAATGAATGTAAATCTTCCACCTGCTGGTTCACTCGCCAAGTGGGTCCAAGAGCTGAGTGTGGGCTGAGGCAAGAGCCGGGAGCCGGGATCTCCCTCAGGATTTCAGGGGCCCAAGCACTCTGGTCACCTGCGGCCTTCCCAGTGTAGCCTTCTGTTTCCTCGCTCTCTGTGCCTCTGTGTGGTTTTTGTTTTAGAGTGATGCTGGCCTCATGTACTCCTTTTATAGATTTTTAAATAAAGAGAAAGTAGTGTCTGATGTAATTCAGCTATGCAGCCATGTGGTACTGGGATTGTCTTTGATGGAAGCCTTTACTAATGATTCAATATCATTACTCATCATTGAGGAATTCCATTTCTTCATGACTCAATCTTGGGAAGGTGCACATATCCAGGAATTTGTCCATTTCCTCCTGATTGGCAAATTTGGTCAGATGTAATTGCTCATGATAACCTCTGATGATCATTTATTTCCATGGTATAAGTTATAGGATCTGCATTAAAATTTTTTCCCAGGTCCATAATTTATTCTGTCTTTTGGAAAGTTTTATTTTTAAAAAATTGAGAGTAGCGCACAGATACACACACACAGATCTCAGTCTTCCATCTCCATCCAGGTATTCCGCATAGACGGCAGGAACCCAAGCATTGAGCCACCACCTGCTACCTCCCAGGCCGTGCACTGGCAGGAGCCTGGACCAGAAGCTAAGTGGGAATGTGAATGCAGGCACTCTTCTACGGGGTGTGGACATCCCAGGAGCAGCTCATTGTTCGTTATTTAATGAGCTTCTCCTCCAAAATTGGAACACCAGTTTGTGAGGGTAAATTCCATTCGTTAGAGCAAAAACAGGTCCCGGGTCGCCGTGGAGCAGACGCACAGCAACATTTATGAGTCCACAGCTTTCTGATCACCCTTGCGCTGCTCTGTTATCTCGTGTTTGTCCTCCGTGTCGAAGATCTCACCCTAGGAAGCACCTTAACCACTGTGCCAGATCCATCCCTCAATGGCCAGAATTGGGCCGATCTGGAGTGAGGAGCTCCCTGGGCCATCCCCCACCACACCCTGAGGTGTACCAGCAGAGAGCTGGACCAGAAGTGGGGCAGCTGAGACACAAACTGGTGCCCACAAGGAATGCCAGCACCACAGGCGTAAGCCCAGCCGACCATGCCACAGCGCTGGCCCCCATCCTGCCTTTTCATTGGAGAATTTAAAATTTGCCTGTCACTAATTACCTTAAATGGATTAAGTATTGCCATTTTTTTTTAAGTGTTAAAAAAATACTTTAGTTCTGGAGCTGCAGAATTTTTCCTTCTTATTTGGAAAGCTGAGAACGACAGAGCTCATGTCCCTGGTTCTTTCCCTAATACCCACAACAGCCAGCGCCAGGCCACAGCTGGAAGCCAGGAATCCACTTGTTGGAGCCGTCACTGCCGTCTCCCCAGGGTCTGCCTATCGGGAAGTGGATCAGGAGCAAGAGCCAGGTACCCCGCCCAGGTGCTCTGATGCGGGCGTCTCACCCAAACTGCAAGCTGTTTTTAAGTCCTGGGTTCATCCTAATCCAGTAGGCCTCTCCCACACCCCCAGTGACTTGGGGTCACAGGACCAGAAGCAGTGGGTGCAGTCAGCTGGGAAGCTCTGGAGTCCACACCGCGTAGACCTCCCCTTGACCACCACACACACTAAGATGGTGGCTGAAGTTAAGGTTTGCTGCAACTGAACTATTGTGTTGTCATTTCAGCCCTGCAGACAAACTTCAATTTGTTCCAACTCCATAGTTACTGTTTTTCATAATGAAGTTGGTAAGTTTCTGTGCTTGTGGATGAAGGCTGAATGCTTAGGCCTGTAGTCAACAGTACTAGACCACAGCCCACCATGATAGGACAAAAGCCCACGATGCTGTGGGCTAGGATATAAATTCAATCAGCTTGGCCATAGTTTTCATGCTGTGGTGTACCTGAGGAAGTAGCAGGTGGTTCACTAATTCCTTTTGTTATGAGAAAATGATTAATTATTTGGGAGATATAATTCCAGCTCTTTAATCTTTTTAAAGTATTACACATACTTGTAGGGTATTGAGTGATAATCCACTACAAGTCTACACTGAGTAATTAGCATTTTTTTTCTTTTTTTTTTATTATTTATTTATTTATTTATTTATTTATTTATTTTTTTTGACAGGCAGAGTGGACAGTGAGAGAGAGAGACAGAGAGAAAGGTCTTCCTTTGCCGTTGGTTCACCCTCCAATGGCCGCCGCGGCCGGCGCGCTGCGGCCGGCGCACCGCGCTGATCCGATGGCAGGAGCCAGGAGCCAGGTGCTTTTCCTGGTCTCCCATGGGGTGCAGGGCCCAAGCACCTGGGCCATCCTCCACTGCACTCCCTGGCCACAGCAGAGGGCTGGCCTGGAAGAGGGGCAACCGGGACAGAATCCGGCGCCCCGACCGGGACTAGAACCCGGTGTGCCGGCGCCGCTAGGCGGAGGATTAGCCTAGTGAGCCGCGGCGCCGGCCGTAATTAGCATTTATATTCTTTGGGGCATGATGCAGCAGGGAAAGCTGGCATGTGCAAAGCCAGCATCCCACTAGGGTAGCAGCTCTGGGTTCCAGCTGCTACTTCTGATACAGCACCTTCCTATTGGCCTGGGAAAAGCAGGGGGAAGATGGCCCACATTTGGGCCCCTGCCTCCTAGGTTGAAGTTGCAGATATCTGGGGAGTGATTGAAAGATGTGTCCCTCCAACTCTTTCAAATAAATACAATCATACGTATATACACGTGTGTGTATCATATATATATATATATATATACACACACACTGTCACCCCACTTAGGAGAACACTAGAACTCAGTATTTACATTTTGTACTTGTGCTGGGGACTCATTATCTAAGTTCCCCCCCAAGCCTAGTCTTGACCAGATCATCCTTCAGCAGCATGTGCTATCTGTACCTTGCTTATTTCACTTAACATAATACTCTATCCATTTTGCTGCGAAGTATATGACTTCATTCTTTGTGGCTTCCAGTTGCTTGTCCAGGTATGAGAAACAGGAGGAAAGGGGAGGCTTCAAAGCTGTCAGAAAACATCAGATGGAGTCAGTCTCTACTTACCTACATCTGTGTAACTTGTGGTGAGACAGCCATCAACATGTAGTGCACACACGCAACTGCCTTTCTCACTAACCTGTGTCAGGACCTGTGCATCTTCTTTCTTTGAAGGAGGTTGCAGAAGCATCTTAATGAACACAGTCTTACTGCAAGTTAGAGTAACTGCATTGGATGTTCCAGCTCAGCCCAGCTGTGCATCATTCAGCATAGTCACTGAGCCTTTGTTAGGTTAATGCTATGGCAACAGGGAACAGTGATGGGGCAGTTAGGCAGGGAAACGTGGTTAGTAAAGAATGTAATAGCGTCTACTGTACAGTTCTAGGTTGGAGGGTTTACATCATTGTGGCTGATCTTGTTAAACTGCCATCTCTAGTCCTAAACTTACACTCGGCATAACAACTTCTAAGAAACCCACTCTTCCACTACATCTTTCCAATCTTTGTGAAGACTTGAAAGGCAGACTTACGGGGTTGGTGTGTATGGTAGGTAATCTATCTGTTGATTCACACATCAGACAAAAGCCATTGAAAACTCCAGCTGCATCTCCCATACAAGTGGCAGGGTCCTAGGCACTTGGGTGAGCTTCCGATGCTTTTCCAGGTGCACTAGCAGGGAGCTGGATCAGAAGTGCTTATGCAAGATGCTGGCATTGCAGTGGGTTCACTGACGGGCTGCACCAAAATGCCAGCCCCATCCGTTGTACTATTTCTATGCATTTGGGTGAGTATTTCTCCCCTCCCCCCAGCACCATGTCCTCGAGGGTCAGCCCTGGCATTGCAGATGGACAGACAAGCTAACTTTCCTTTGGGAATATTTTCCAATAATGCCGGCTGCATTACCGGTGCTTGGCAGAGAATCTATCAAGGCAGGAAGGTGTTGAAGTGAAGCAAACTGAATGGAAGGGAGGTGAGAAAACTGTTTCATCTGCCTGCAATCTTCAAAGTTGTTCTGGAGTAGATTCACTCTAACTTTCATGCACAAAACTATACACGGGAGGAAAAGATCCGGATGATGACTGAAAATCCCCTAAATGTTTTGTGAGCACCACGTACCACTCTGTCCAGGCCAGTGCATGCGCGTGCCAGCCCCTCTCACGGAGCAATGGCTGGGAAAAGCGGAGTTTGCAGAATAGCTGCCGTGCTCGGCCTTTGCTGACGACGCCATCATTGCCTCGTGACTTGCAGGTTCTCATGAGCGCTTCATTTCTGGGAGCCCTGTGTCTTTTCTCATCCGTCTGCGTTCTTTGTGCCGTTTCTGCATTTACGCTCCCCATTGAGACCAAAGGACGGGCGCTACAGGTAAGTGTGTTAACAAAACCGTTAGGGCATTTCAAGAAATCCCTGGCTCTTCAGTTTTTTCTGCAGACAGTTTTGAGCATGAAAGTAATTTACCTCAAATGTCTAAGAAACAGAGACAAGGGGTATGACAACTGTTGAAATCTGAACACACTCCCCATCCTGGAGGAGCGGACAGTTGTAAATGCTGGTCCAGTTTGAGCATGCACCTCCCTGCATGGTTAGATGTAGGGAAGAGTGGTACAGGGGGTGGCTCCCAGCTTTTCTGCCTTCAACACAAAGCTTGATAGTCGTGTACCACGCCAGTGTGTGAACTGTGGGGATTGGCACTGGGCTGAACTGGCGAAAGTGTCCGAATGGGACTCGCTGTCTCTTCCATGTCCTACTCATAAGCAGACACAGGAAGCCTCCAGGGAGTGAAGAAAAAAAAATGTGTATCTGTCTCCAAGCATTTTCTCTAGTTTCAGTAATATGCACCATAACCAGACTACTTATGTAATTATGAAAGGACTTAGTTTTCTTACTTGGAAAGTAAGAAAGTGGAAACACTGAAGGTGGGTGCCAGAGACTGAATCGCATGATGCACATACTTCCTTTTAATCTCCAAAGGATTATCATCCTTTACCAACCCAGAGAATGTAGGCACAGGAAGCTGAGGATCTTGTCTACAAACTAGCATGGAGTAGGACTGGAACTTGAACGAGGCTGCAAAATTAAGTGATACTATCTTAGCCTAATTTTCTATTCCCCTCATTTTTCATGATCTTATTATTTTTAAGTAAGAATACATATAAAAAACCTGGGCTTAGTATCTAATTTGCTCATGGATTTCTTGACAAGTCATATTCACCTACAAAGGACTAAGTCTTCTGCTATGGATTAGGACTTGGATTTCAATGCTAGATTCAAAGATTTGCATACTTATTAAAAACCTTTAAAATATCATTTTCTTAGAACAGGTTACAAATCTCGGGAAAAAATCTGAACTCTGCTTCCAATACATGCAAATGCATGGACAACATCCCCCAGTGTTTACTGGATGAACTGATCTGGTATTTAAATAGTTGTGTCAATTCTTAAGAAATTCATTTTAAAGGACCTGGTAAATCAAAAAAACACTAAAGGTGTATCTATAATGTTTTTTCTAATGCTGTTAGACTAGAAACTTAATTGTTTAAAAAAACTTTCTACTGCTAGTGTCAGATGACACTGACTAACTCATTTCTTTGTCTAGCAAATTAAATGAAGACCTGTACAGCCATGTCAGTGAGAAGACAAGTACATCTTAAACAACTTGTTTGCTACAAGAGAATAAACAGATTATGAATAAACTAAATGTACATTGACCTTACTCATTTAAGGTGGCGGAGAGGGAACTCCCATTAGCTGGTTCACCCCCTAAATGCCAACAGTGGCTGCGGTTGGGACTGTTTCCAAGAAGGTGGTAGGAGCCAGGACAAAGTATCTACCCACTAAAACTGATTGGCACTGTGGTGCAGGAGGTTAAGCTGCACCTGCAGCACAAGCACCTCATGCCGGCTGCTGCCCTTCTTGTGCAGGAATCAGCTCGTGCGCCTGGGAAAGCAAAAGCTGCCCCGTATCCTTGAGTCCCTGCCACCCACATGGGAGACGGTCAACAAACTCTTGGCTTCTGCCAGCCATCTGGTGAGTGAACCAGCAAATAGCAGATCCTGTTTAAATCTGTGAGGAGAAGGGAGGATGAATGGGAAAAGGTGGGGGGAGGATAGCCTTTCATCCTGGATCATCTGTTAGTCTTAGAGACCTCACAAGAAAATAGCAAATAAATGTGTTCTAACTACAGCAAGATCTTGGGCTGGTATTATTAGGCCTTCCTAAAAACTAGAATAGTCATTTAGTTCAAATTAGCATATTTAAACTATGCCATAATTTTATAAAAACTGGTGATTCACAAAAACATGCTTAAGTAGTATGGTCATTCAAATCTGTTTATTTGAAAGGCAAAGATCAATCCTCCAACCAGAGGTTTACTCCCGACATGGCCACAATGGCCAGGGCCAGGCCAGGCTGAAGGCTGGGGCTTCCTCTGGGGCTTTCCACGTAGGTGCAGGGGCCCAACCAAGGACCCGGGCCATCTGCTCTGCTGCCCACCAGGAGCACTGGCAGGGAGCTGGATCAGAATACTATACATACATATACATTCACACCTAGAGCACTTGTCTTCTACCAGATACAAGGAATTTGCTCTAAATAGTTCTGTTATATTGCTGGGGAAAAGAGCAGTTTTGAGTGAGCTGATGCAGAGTCTACAAACAAGGAAGCCTGACTGCAGTGAGCTCTGTGGTCTCTCACAGTTTTTGGTCTTGAGCTTTAAAAAACATCACTAGGCTTCAGGCTATAAATAGCTTATAGCAGCTATAATTAAAGACGGTTCTTAAGATTCAGGAAAAAATATTTCACATGTGAAGATGTCTCAGCTATACTTGTAGGGCTAGCTAAATAACCCACTACAAATCTTTTCTAAAAATCTCAATTTATAATCAGCAGTGACTGAAAACCAGTAAACCAAGGACCAAGGAGAGACTCCAACATGTGCCCAAAGGTTTCAGAACTGTATGGGGGTCTTACAGCACTGTCTGGCAACTAGGCTTCTGAGAAGACATTAACCTATAGCAAACTACTCATTCAGTGACAAATCCATGAGGACACTATTAAGTATGCTAAGGATCATACACTACTAGTAGAAATTCAAGTCACTTACCTGTGAAACTTCTTGGAGTACCTTCACTGACCACTAAAAAAACCAAGAGGTGATACTGGTGAGATATTAAAAAGGGTCATGTACTGGAGTGTCTGTACAACTGTGTTTTGCTTTATACAATAAAGGTTAATTTATCTAAATAATTACATGAGAATTTAACAGTTATAACCTGTAGTCTATAATGGCAAAGACATCTTCTGAAAAATGGAATGAATGCCAAAACCTTTATTTGGGACTGTTTGCACACGAGGCTGTCTTAGCACTCACTTGTAGATGCTTACAATCGCATCCCATCACTGCGGAAGTCTGGCCTGGAACACCTGGGTTTTCTCTGGGTAAATGCCAGTCCTCCAGACAGTACATTCTCATGCCAGGGGTGAGAAATGTGCTCCTGGGGTTGATCCGTATATTCCATCCTCTCCACACTGCCCACCGTGACAAGGCTAACAACTTGGCTTCTGCAGTGGGAAGAGTCCTGCATTTTCTGGCTCGCTTGTCTTGGGGAAAAGGCATGGGAAGATGGGAAGGGCAATATACATCTTCAACGATCCTGACATACAGAAGAGAATGTTGAAATCATCTTTCTTCCACAGCACATTTCAAAATGTGGGAAGACGCTTTTGCTAAATGTTTGACTTAATTCTATTTAAAAGCTAATTTTGCAATCAAACAGGAGAAGGTATATTAAAAATGCAATAATGTTATTAAAAAATAGTTGTGATGAGACTCAATTAACACAGGGAAACTTGGCAAACAAACATGTTAATGGTCCCCAGTCTGTCTTCCTGTAAACAACTCCAGCTAGGATTTTTCATGCTATCTTTGGTTTTCATACACGCAAGAGGCTAGGATCCTTCAAGGAGAAAAATCATCAGTTGAAGATACCCCCACACCCCCTTTTTTCCCATCTTTTAAAGCTGGTGAAATACATTAGATTAAAAAATTTTCCTGTTACATTTGTTTATAGAAGATTCTCCCTTTATGTATCAAAGTTACACTCATAGGAACATACAGAGGTAGTAAGGAAGGGCGGCTAGTTTCAAATGACTGACACAATATTCTGGAATTACTGAAATTCTTACGGTATTCACAGTAAAAGTCCAAAGTTTACTTTTATTAAAATGAAGATCACCAGTCTGACCCCCAAAGTAAAACAACAGACTGTTGCCTCGATGTCCTTCACAATACGTTAAGCCTTCATGGACAAAGAAGTTGGTGATCCAACTGGCTAGTGCACTCACTCTGGGACATGAGTTCCCAATGTATATCAGGACTTATTGTACCTTCATCTTGGATGGGAACTTACATCAGCTACTGATTTCCACAGGTTATAAAATACTTCTAAAAATATGTGGTTATTTAAAAAGAGCTCAATTTCATAAGAAATTAGAGAACTGAACTCATGGTCATGTCAATAATCTTAATGGCCAATTAGATCACGCAACTCCTCTCATAACAATCACAAATAGAAAATGTAGCTCAATTTAAACTTAAAAATCTTTTGTTCAC
Organism: Oryctolagus cuniculus; assembly: GCF_051225735.1. NCBI lineage: Eukaryota > Metazoa > Chordata > Mammalia > Lagomorpha > Leporidae > Oryctolagus > Oryctolagus cuniculus. The sequence goes on from NC_142869.1 coordinate 184,876,460, forward strand.
ACACAGCAACTGATTCTTGGGATCCACAATTTGGGTGAGGTCTCAGCAAAAGTTTCTTATCTCTCCATGGAAGTTTTACATATAGTAACAACACAGGACGTTCAAGGCTAAACTCACAGATGAGCCTGCATGAACACTCCCTTTGCATTCCTTAGTTAAAATCTTTGTGGCAGTAAACCACAAAGCCTCTTGTTTAGCTTGGGGAGGGAGAGCTACCAAAGGAAGAGCAGAAACTCAGAAGAAAATGAATGGATGGCCAGTTACTGATATTAAACTACTTTTATTATGGTTTCAGTCTGTTTGTATTTCTGCCTGTGTCCTTGGGTTCCTTATTGCATTGCCAGAAAGACTGAGGTGTTTGGCATCTAAGAAAACTGTTCAGCTGGAATGAAGTAATCACCCACTTCCACACGGCCTCCTCATTCAAGAGCACTCACCAAAAACATGATCCTATGAATCATGCAGCAACTGCACCAAGGTTTCAGAGGTGAATATTAGGTGTGCAAGCTGAGGTCAAGCCCGCTTCATTCGTACTGATTTTTTGGGACATGCTCTTAATCAGTGTCAAGTACAGTTAGGCTTCTTTTATAACTTATTTGTATTAGAATTCAAGGATTACTTAGCTGGGATTCACCTGGGCACACACACAGGCACTTAATAAAGTTCCAGAATTTAGAGATCGTTACAAGAGGGCATTTGGAGAGAAAAAACAGAGCAATTTACTTTTAATAGGATTATATTACATATGACTACAAGAAAGATGGCTTTTAACTGTATTCACTTAGCAAACTCTAAGGGTAAAACAAATACTGTTTCAGAAAAGAAAGTGGCACGAAGATAATACTGATAATTCAGGTTAGTAGACATTCTGGCTCAGACACATTCAGGAAATTTTTTTCTCTCCTAATCCCAACTGCCCTTTGTGGATTTTCAAAATAATTTACCCATATTGCTTGGTTTTAATTCAGGAGAAAAACATGGAAGAACAAACAATGCCAACAATAAACTTATTAGCGGAAGTGCCATGAATGCTGTACTGAAATGCTACAAGAAAAAAAAAAAAAAAAAAAATTTGTTCAAACCATCTTTAGAAAATAAATGTCAAATGCATATTCAAGATGGTACTCCTCACAGTGTAACACATACTTGGGAAAGTAAGTCTTTTTAACAACTAATACATAAGTGACATTATGCACAAGATCTAAGTATATACAAAAATAGAAATATTGCTAGTAAATTAGCTTAGCAATACCTGAAACCCAATGAATTATCTGCAAAATATTTTCAAACATGTTCATTTCAGAAGCAATGCCCTTTGGATAAAAGCAAGTCCTGTGCTTCTTTCAAGGGAGGTGATAAATTCAGAAGAGCATTCAAGTCAGCTGTATTTTTACTCTATATTTCCTCCAGTCAAATATTAACTATAATGTTTTATTACTAAGTGTATACTTTGCCAAACTAAAAATACTCATGTGTATATTGTCAAATTTTGAATTATTATGACAATTTTCTTCTATAATTTAGTTTCCTCCTTTGACAGTTCATCAGATCCTAGAAAACAGAGTACATGAAAGAAATAAATGTATGTCAGTTAAACCAGCTGAGCCTGGCCCATTAATATGCTGTTCTGAGGTGATAAGATTCTGTATCAGGAAAATGGAATTCAAAATAAAGTCAGATTAAACATTAAGGTTCAGACTGTGATTCTTAAAAAAAAATAAAAAATAAAAATAAAGAGAGTGGGGTGGGAGATGGATACCTCAGGAAATAAAATGACAATTTCATTATAATTTCCCCTAATTGTCTGCTCCCAAATCCTACAACACATTTTCATTCCAAACATCAAGACAGATGAAAACCACAAAAATTAGTCCCCTTCACAGGAACTTATATTTAATGCCCAGTAAGATATGTTGATCAAACTTCACATCACATACGGTGCACATTGTATTTTGAGAATTACTGAAAGCCATACTGCCAACAATGAGGTTTGTTTTAAAAGGATCACACCTGCGCAGCTAACACAAACAACAAACCACACAGACAACACAGCTAAACCCAACATGTGCACACTTAACTTCCCTCAGTAGAAGCTGAAGAAAATCTAATCTAGAAATGTATGTAAAAAGGCCTTGAAGATCTGCTATAACAAACACCTCTATAGACACGATAAAAACAGAAATCAAACACTGGATTTCCTGATCTTTTAATACAATTGCCATCTTACATGGACATACTAGTAGGTGCCATCTTAACAGCATCTAATCTACCCTTCTGTTGTACCAGTCACCATCCTGGATAGAACGCTTTAGCACTCATGAAAGTTCATGAGTACTGCTCTTACGAAAAGTATGTTTAACTCGTGTTTGGGCCATAACTCATGGGCAGTGGTATTAATTCGCTAAACATGGACTAACGCACACATTCAAACCACATTAAATTTTCAACACAGAGTCCATACAAAGTCTATTTCCTTTCTATAGTAGCTATCACTCCAGACGGAGGCTCTGAAATCCGTGAAATGAGAATGTCTTATTGTTGAGCTTCCTTCCTTGCTAGAACATTTTCTTCCTTCCATGCCATCCATTTCCTTCTTTTTAATAAGAGGTTAGAAGAAATAGGTTATTAAGGAAATCAAAGTCTACCAAACATCAAAGACAAGAGATCAGAGAGGTCACAAACTCCTGTTTGTATTGATGTTCAATTACTGACAAGTGTTTTGGAAAACAAATCTTAAAACCAGCCACATGCCAATGCATGGTGCGGCTTATTTAAGCATCTGGCGTTCCTCGATACTTTTGAGGCGCTTCTTCCGGGGCTGCACAAAGTCATCGTCCGAATCATCACTAAATTTATTATCTTCAGATTCATTCCTGAATTCTACCTTAGGAAATCTTTTTTCTGGATAAAGGTTCTTTAGAAGTTCTTCAAAATAGCTTTCAAGTTTTATACCAGCATTGGCCACTTCTGAATCAGGCTGTTGGATGAAAATAAGAAGAATTAAAAAGTAAAGACTGACATTTTAGACAGTTAATAAAAGTAACAAATAACTCGCAGTTCTGATCACTTTAGATGGAAGATGCTTGTGCACAGTCATAAATGTAAACTACATATTAGCCTGGGGCTGGACAAAGTCTACAGAAAGTCAGCTGAAGAGGAAATCAAAGACCTGACTTATCTGGATTGTTCTAACACGGGGAGGTAATGGAAAGACTGAATCACCAAAGACAGATCAATGAGATGCTGCCAACACAGGTTCACCTAAGAGAAAAGCGCACTCCAGAATGAGTAACAAACCCAGAACACAAACCATGAACAAGAGCTGTGTCTGACAGATGAGACAAACTTAAAGAATCTTGAAGTTAGAGCTGTATGACCACAATCAGTAATTCTTGATTAACATGAAAAAGAAGTCTACAAGTGCCATGTGTCAAAAATAAAGCTGAGAATGAGAAAAAAAATAATTACATGTCTGATAAAAATATTTTATATATTATATATTTCATATATTTTATAAACTAACTATCAGCTAGCTCTAATTTATATTTTTACTCAGCATATAAAAAAATCTTTGAAGATAAATATAGACAGTTTTCCTAACTACCTCTTTCATTTCCAGAGCCACATTCATTGCTGCAATTTATTCTAATAAGTACAATCATGGTTTCTTCAATTAGTGATAATGTGTGTAAGATTACTTTCACATTGAAATTATAATTGCTGGCCGGCGCTGCGGCTCACTAGGCTAATCCTCCGCCTAGCGGCGCCGGCACACCGGGTTCTAGTCCCGTTCGGGGCGCCGGATTCTGTCCCGGTTGCCCCTCTTCCAGGCCAGCCCTCTGCTGTGGCCAGGGAGTGCAGTGGAGGATGGCCCAGGTGCTTGGGCCCTGCACCCCATGGGAGACCAGGAGAAGCACCTGGCTCCTGGCTCCTGCCATCGGATCAGCGCGGTGCGCCGGCCGCAGCGCGCCGGCCGCGGCGGCCATTGGAGGGTGAACCAACGGCAAAAGGAAGACCTTTCTCTCTCTCTCTCTCTCTCACTGTCCACTCTGCCTGTCAAAAAAAATAAAAAAAAATAAAAAATAAAAAAAAAAAAAAGGAAATTATAATTGCTTTGTTTTCCTCAACTCACCTCATTGAATTCAGCACAGTTTTGAAAGATAAGCCTAAAATCAGCAACAAAATCTTCAGGCTTTGTGTACATGGGATAATCTTCTTGTAGTCTTTTCTTAATGGTTGACAAATCCATTGGGTTTTTAATTATTTTGTAATAATCAGGCACCTTTCAAAATAAATGAAGTGTTATAATACAAATATCTCAATTCTACCTGGTCCTAAACAGATTGTATAGGAAGTGACATTTAATTGTGATTGTTCTCATTGCTTTTCTGGGTATTATTTTGTTATCAGCAAGGAAACCTAAATTCAGCAACATGTAAAAGTGCCTACTGCTTTCCACACATGGGTAAATGGTTTTGTGTGACTTCTTCCAAAATTTTTAATTTTAATTAATTGTAATTCAATGTAACTTGTACACACAACCATAAAACAAAACATGCCCTTCCTCCCCTTCTCCCTCCCTGCAACCCTTCTTCCTTCGATTTTTCTGTTTTTTTTTAGTTTCTGAGATAACAATGTGAATTTACATTACAGTATAAAAAGGCTAATTTTTATGAATTGTTTTATATTTGAGATAGGGAGAGACAAACAAGTACCACCTGTTGTTCACTCCCCAAATGCTTACAATGGCCAGAAGCCAGGAACTCAATTCAAGTTTTGTACAACCAAACACTTAAGCCATCACTGCTGCCCCCCTGGGGCACATACTGTAGCAGGAAGCTGGAACTGGACTCATACCCAGGTCCTTCAACAAAAGATGCAAATGAGGGCTCATCTGTTCCACCAAACACCCATCCTTCAGTTACTTTTTTTTTTTTAAAGATTTATTTGAAAGGCAGAGTTACCGAGAGGGGGAAAGACAGACGGAGAGACAGACAAACACAGGTATTCCATCCAATGGTTTACTGCCCAGATGGCCACAATGGCTGGAGCTGACCTGAAGCCAGGAGCTTCGTCCAGGTCTCCCATACAGGTGCAGGGACCCATGGATTTGAGCTACCTTCCACTGCTTTCCCAGGCCATAGCAGGGAGTTGGATCGGAAGTGGAGCAGCCGGGACTCGAACTGGCGCCCATATGGGATGCTGGCACTGCAGGCAGTGGATTTACCCACTATGCCACAGTGCCAGCCCCAGTTACTTTCAGTGAGAAGTAGTCCCACTTACATGTACTGTTTCCCTCTTCATCATGAAACAAAAAGTAAATTCCTAGAAAAAGAGTATGACTTCTAATAGGATTTGACATGCTTTTGCTGCTTATATTATAAAATGTGGTGAATAAGAGTTTTGAACCTTGAGTTTGAGAACTAGTTCTACTACTCAATAGCATATCCTGGGAAAATTACTTAATCCTGGGAAACTTTAGTCTCTTCATATTCCAAATAGAGAATCCTGGCAACTCAATGGATTTTGTAAATAGTATGTAAGATAATATACATCAAGAAAAAGGGGCTTATTTAAGGTGTACAAATTTCATTTATACAGATTTAGGAAGACAGTGATACTTTTCACCCCCCCCCCCACGCACCTGCTCCCAACTCTTCTATTCCCTCTCAATTTGTACAATGTTTTAACACCAAATGTTAACAGTAGGCCAAGATCATATTAGTGCCAATTCCAGCTTACAGCTGTAAAGTCTGTACATCTATCTTTCATCTGACTACCTTACACTACATCTTTTGTCTGCGAAAGGCCTTTTTACTCAAATATTTTCTTCCTAACTCAGGTCCTCAAAACCTGTTCTCAAGGAAAGCAGCTCATGGTCAGCCTGCATCATCATCAGCTGTATATAGTTACTAGGTTTTTTCAACTCTGCATTAAATTTTCTAATCAAACGGGGGGCCAGTGCTGTGACAAAGCAGGTAAAACCGATGCCTGCAGTAGCAGCATCTCATACGAGTTTTGGTTCAAGAAGGCCTGGCTGCCCCACTTCCAATTCAGCTCTCTGAATTCTGCTGGTTCAAGTCCTGGCTGCTCCACTTCTGATCCAGCTCTCTGCTATGGCCTAGGAAAGCAGTAGAAGATGGCCCAGGTGCTTGGGCCCCTGCACCCACGTGGGAGACCCAGAAGAAGCTCCTGGCATCCGATCAGCCTACTTCTGGCTGTTGCGGGCCATCTGAGGAGTGAACCAGCAAATGGAACATCTCTGTTTCTCTCCACCTCTCTGAAAGTAGACCTTTCAATAAAATATTTTTTTAAAAAACTTATCAACCTGGACAGAAGACTAAAATGTCTTGGACAGTAAATAAGCCTTGTCTAGCACCATGTGAGGATCTAAAGTCATATTAGATGTCCAACATGAACCCGTTTGCTGTGAATGGTGAACATACACACTCCTTGCTCATCTTTTTCCTGTTATTAAAGCACTTACTGGAACTTGTGTTATGGCTTCGGGGGCAAAGCCGCCACCGGCAGTGCCGACATCTGCAGTGCTAGTGTCCTATGAGAGCCAGTTTAAGTTCCAGCTGCTCCACTTATGATCCAAGTTTCTGCTAATACCCCTGGGAAAGCAGTGGGAGATGGCCATGGTAGCGGAATGGCCCAGCTCTGGCCGTTGCAGCCATTTGGAGTGTCAGACAGCGGATGGAATCTCTCTCATTCTAACTGTGCCTTTCAAATAAATAAATTAAAAAAACAAAAACAAAAACCAGGCTACTCATTACTTGAAATATGGACCTACAATTCAAATATGTACAGAAAATTTGGGGGTGTGGTTTAATCTCCAACAGAAGTCTTTTCCAACAGTTTAGGATCTATACTATCCATATCAGGAGGGAGATGACTGACAAATCACTCCAGAGAATGGTAGGTAAAGTAAGTGAGATGAGAGAACACTTGAGATTTTAAGTATAGTTTTTTCCTGTTTGCTAAAAGTGTAGTATGTATTAATCAACTGTAAGATTTGAACTAGATACAAGAAACTATTGACAAATGGTATGGAATGCTAAGAGTTCAGATGAGCCACTGTGTCAACATGCACAAGATGACATTACTACTTACAGTTAAAGGAACAGGATCTTGAAAAGCAAGACTCATTTCATGGCAATAAAGAAATAAAAGTAGGCGTTCACACTTCTAAGGAAAAATAAAAATACAAAGTTAAGTCACAAATTATTTTCAACAACAATCTCACAGGTCTCAAAATACCAAAATAAGCATTAAAACCAGATGAATGGATGGAAAACACTGAACCTGGAATTTTCTATTTCCCAATTACCAACTGAATTCTACTTCTTAACAATTTAAGACTAATTTCTGCCATTAAATTAACAAAACTACATTGCTCAGAATCTATTTGAAGTCCTTTGTGCACTGTTCTGTGAATCCCTGAAGCAGTATCTATGAAGACACAGACGTGGAGACACCTCTGGTGTGTCTGGTGCTGAGACCCTTCGCTGCAGGTAGAACACACTCGGCTGACATCAGGAGACCCTGTGGGACATCACCAGGCAGCATTTATGCCCCTCCTGCATAGCGACACTCACACTGATCGTTCAGCTTAGGGACTTAGCAAAGGAGGTCTTTAGTCAAAGTCTTGACCTAGCAGGGTGAATTGCAGTTAAATCCATCAGTGGACTTTGATGTGTAAACCTGGTATTACTTGGTTGAAGACTAGCATTTTTTCCCCAGGAAAGGTGAACAGAAAAACCTATCTCATCAGTACTACTTCACAACAAATTCAGAGGAAGAAAACGTACTGATGGTGGAAATAAACTAGCTCAAGGTAGACTAAGTGTGAAAACCCAGGCTACATAAAGAATACATATTCTAACTTGTCCAGTTTAAAAACAGAAAACACCTCTCAAAGCTCACTACTTAGTGCCTGGCTCAGGGCCCTGAGGCGTCAGTGGACCCCGCGAGGATGAGCGGCAGCACCAGAGGGAGGAGGATGAGGCTAACCAGCGGGAGCTGCTCCGTGTGCTCCACGTGCACTGCATGAACGCACACACGCCATCTACTGGACCTGGAGCTCTCATTCAGGAACTGAAGCTGATGGCAGAGAATCTGCTCATGGTGGCCATCCGTACCCTTTGTCTGGAATCTCTGAATTTCTGAACTAGGAGAAACATCCAAACTTAAAGAAGCAGTTGTTTTAGGAAGCACTGACTTCCTAGAAGATGATATAGAAGAACTGGGAAAAGAATACAAAGGCAATGCTTAGCATTTGATAAATAAAAACTGCGGTTACTTCTCTTCGGCTTTATCCCAGATTCTTTGTGAGAAAGATTCCTCGCTGGATCAAGCGACTTGCCTACTTCAGCTCCTGCATACCCTTTCTACAGAGTTGCCTCCCAAGGCGTGGCTCACGCCAACAGCCCTGAAGTGCAGGGTCAGCCAGGAGCTGCCGGCTGACCAGGAGGAAGCAGAGGGTGGCGCCGCATCCACTTCCATGGCAGGTAGTGCAGCAGGCCCCAGACCTGGGAGCCACTCTAAGCTACAAAGACTGTCTCCAAAGTCACACCTTCAGAACTGTCTCTGGCGGCTGATTATCACTATGGAAAAGTAACCAGAGTAAGCGTCCTCTGGATATTTTGGATGCAAAGATAGCTCTCCCCCAAATCCCAGTTTATCAGCTCAGAATTATATCTGGCCCAGGAAGGAGGACTTTGTATGAAGCTGCCCACTTGTAAATTTGGATTTACTTCTGTTTTATTCGACCTCTGTTAAGTTACGTTTACGGTATTTTGTATCGCTGCATACAAATCTTGCATGGACTCCTGCCACCGTGAGAGAAGAAAATCTTCATGTCTTCGAAAGTTAGGCAGGTAATCTGACAGCTGCGCACTGTACTCACAGTTATAGTCTGCATTACCTGGTGAAGGACTGTCTGTTGGGTTTGTCTATTTTGTTCACACTGTGGGCACCAGGATGCGAGGTGAGGGAGCATGCGCGGCCCAGACCCGAGCCGGAGCCCAGTCCCTTCCCACTCCCTCCCACTGTGCACAACACACTCCTGAGGTGCCCACGGAGGGGTTGCTTCTATCCTAAATCCCCGTCCGCCTAGGCAAGGAGGCTGCTTGGATGCCTCGGGTTCTATACTTAAGATGTTTTTCCCAAGATATTCCTGTAGGAACTGAGGAGCGTTTCTGCACGTTTGGGGAGGAACTTCATTTGTGTTCTGATACATACTTCTTTCCTCCCTGCACAAGGTTTTGTTGGTGGAGTAGGGAAACCCCAAGTGCAGCCTTCGGAGTAGCAGTGTCAGTTGGTATTCCACTGCTTTTTAACTATTCAGGCTACCTTTTTATACTAGACCTTGCAAACTAGTCCAAAGTAGCATATCCCAGAAAGGTCATTCTTTGATATTTCCTACTGTTTATGTACCTTATCAGAAACAATCTGTCAGAGGTTATTAATTTATTGTGGGAGTAGTCTCATAATAGAATGTCTATCTCATTGACTTCTAATTCAAAAAGCCTATTTTGTGTCTTAGTTTTAGAGTTATTTACATTTATTTAAACTTTTAGATTGGATTGTTTGCTATTATTCTGTGGGCAGATTCATATCTTTGAATAAACTATATTTTTAACTGTTCCATACAAAAAAGAAAAAAAAGAAATGCCAAAGACTTACCCTTTTATCTACTGGGGTTAGTTTCACGAGGCCGTCAGCTTTCCGTTTTTCTGAGCTGTGACTCCGAGCATCACAATCATATTCGACTTCTGGTTTTGATAAGTCTCGGCAGAAAGTACAAATCCACTCTCCACTGTTGGGCGACAATGTACTTTTGAGCTGCTAAGGCATCAGGTCTCTTTCACCACGTCCCTTTCCTACTTCTAGCATGCCATCGAGATAGAGAATTATTTGTTATCATCAACTTCAATCACTAAGTTTTACCATATATGTACTAGGTGCAAAGCTCCATGCTGAGAAGAGACAGCAGATACATAATGCAAGGGCTGCATGGTTAATACTGAAGTCCAGTTAAGGAGGCACAAAAATACCAATGAAACCTACTATAAATGATAATAGGGCTGATGTGAAGAGAGTAACATTTCTCCTGCTGAAGAATATGAGAAAAAGAAAAGCTCTTTGCATTATTCTGGCAAATCCTAAAAAGTATTGAGAGTGTGACCCAATTTGGTTCACCATTCTCATCACATCATTCCTCAGAAGGGCTTGAGAATCTGAGATTCGTATCATACAGCTCAATGCCTGGCCAATGAAGATGTAGGAAACTGTGGTAGTCGTTACCACTGTTCTTCATGGCAACCCCTTGTAAAAGTTTATTTTAAAAGGTTTGTAGGCCGGTGCCGTGGCTCACTAGGCTAATCCTCCGCCTTGCGGCACCAGCACACCGGGTTCTAGTCCTGGTCGGGGTGCCGGATTCTGTCCCGGTTGCCCCTCTTCCAGGCCAGCTCTCTGCTATGGCCCGGGAGTGCAGTGGAGGATGGCCCAAGCACCTGGTTCCTGGCTTCGGATCAGCGCGATGCGCAGGCCACAGCACGGCGGCCATTGGAGGGTGAACCAATGGCAAAAGGAAGACCTTTCTCTCTGTCTCTCTCTCTCTCACTGTCCACTCTGCCTGTCAAAAAAAAAAAAAAAAAAAAAAACAACAAACTATCTTTCCTTAACCTAGAATCCAGCGCCCCAACCGGGACTAGAACCCGGTGTGCTGGCGCCGCAAGGTGGAGGATTAGCCTAGTGAGCTGCAGCGCCAGCCAGATAGTTTTAAAAAAGGGGAGAGACTGCAAATTCAGGGAAGAGTTATGGAGAAAAAGCAGAGAGAACACCACACAGATTAGAAGGACATGTGGACCAATGTGGAGGGTGTGGATGCGCACGGCTCAGGACACCCACAGCCGAGAGCCTCAGCGCCAGATTTGGAGTGAGGTGAGACCAGACTGCAGCAGCCCAGTCACTGGCGATAAAGCTGCGGCGAGAGCCTGGTGCGAGTGCGGCTTGGAGCCCGGTGGGGGCCAGAGTATCAGCCAACCTAGAGAAAAAAAAGAGGGGGGCACATTTCTTTCTCCCCAAACTCCCAGCAACCACATCCTGTAATGAGCTAAGAGAGGGCAAGTGCCATTTTGGACATACATAACAGCTGCACCAGCTCGTGCCTGATCCCCCAGCAAACAGCTGAGAGGAGATGCCTGCGCCTCACTGGGATAACTGGCAGGGGGCTGGGTGCTTGAGACTGTGGGAGCCTTGTGTGTTGGGACTGTGAAAACACTGTGGCTCAATGAGCCGGTGCAGGGTGTGGCTGGGTCTGTGGGGGTTATGGGGGGTCACTGCTCACACTGAGGACTACACAGATCCTTTGTGTGGTTCCTGTAGCAGCACAGGTGTACATGTACCCACTGGGGCTAGTGTCCAGGCATTGGTTTCCTCTGAGGAGAGGTCAGTGTGAAAATATGTCAACAGGAGCAGAAGAAACCTCACCTCTGATTTAAAAAAAAAAACAAACAAACAAACCCAGATTTCCCACGCTCAATGTGGGTGTCACCTCGGTTACTCCCTTTCCTGAGCACTGAGCAGAACCCCTGGCCACACCCAACACGTGACTCTGGGTATAAACACAACACTAAGCCAGAGGCATTCTCCAAAGATGGAAGCAATCACAGGGGGAAAACAGAGAGAAACACACAACAGGTATCTGCACAAATGCCTGATAATGAGAAACACAGAAATTCAAGCAACAAGGGTAAAGATGACCACATGGTGCCCCCAAAACACTTAAATTAGGGAATCAAGATAAAGAGATTGAAAAAATGCCAGAAAAGGAATTCAAAGAATTAATCGTGGATTATTTAGAAGTAATCAAAGCAAATCCACAAACTAATGAAATCAGTACATGATATGGAAAATTTCTCCCATAATTGAGATCTTGAAGAGAAATCAAAATGAAATATTAGAAATGAGGAATTCAATAGAACACTGGAAACAGAGCACTGGAAAAAAGGCACAGTGAAGCAGAAGAAAGAATATCTGGGCTAGAAGACAAATCTCTGGAAATTATACAGTCAGACCAAAAAGAAGAAGATATCAGAAAACTAAAAACCAGCGCTGGAGATTTACAGACACTATCAGACGACCGAACATACAGGTCTTAAAAGAGTTCCTGACAGCGTGAAAGAGAGAATGGAGTAAAAGGCCTTTTTCATGAAAAATTACAGAGCAGTTCACCAGTTTAGAGAAAGAAATGGATGTTCAAGTAAAGAAAGAACATAGAACAGACATGACCAGAAAAGATCCTCACCACAACACACTGTAGTCAAATGCTCCACAGTAAAACACAAAGATTCCAAAATGTGCACAAGAGAAACGTCAGGTTACTTTAGAGGCTCTCCAATTAGACTCACACTGAACTTCCCATCAGAAACCCTACAGGCTAAGAGAGGATGGCAGTCCGATGTTCAAGTCGTACAGAGAAAACAACTGTCAGTCCAGAATACTGCACCCTGCAAAGCTCCCACTTATGACTGAAGGTGAAATAAAGACCTTCCATAACAACCAGAAATTGAAAGAATGTGTCACCACTAGTCCAGCCTCAATAAAGACGCCTAAGGATGTGCTACCCACAGAAAAATGATCATCACTATGAAAGAAAGTGAAGGCAGCAAATCTGCAAGTACAAAGGAAATCAAAACTGAAAAATAGGAATATTTTTTGAAAAACTGGCAGGGTAAAGTCATTAGTTATCAATAGTCACCTTGAATGGCTTCAAATCTCCAGTTAAAAAAGATACCGACTGGCTGAATGGATTAAAAAACAAAAACCCTCTATTTGCTGCCTACAAGAAACACAGATCACCAACAAAGATAGTCACAGACTGTAAATGAAAGGATGGAAAAGATATTCCATAGTAACAGAAACCAAAAAAGAGCTGATGTAGCCATCATAAATATAAGACAAAATAGTTTAACACAAAAACTGTTACAAGAAACAAAGAAGGGCACTATATTACGATTAAGGGGTCAATTCAACAGGAAGATGTCACTATTAGAAATGTATACGCACCTAATTACAGAGCACCTGGGTATTTAAAACAAATGTTAATGGAATGAAAGGAGACACAGACTCCCGTACAGCAGTAATCGGGACTTCACTACTCCACCTTCAGCCATGGACAGACCAACCAGACAGAAAGTCAGCAAGGAAACAGAGTTCATCGACACCACAGACCAAATGGACCTCACAGACACCCACAGGACGTTCCATCCTACAGCTGCAGAATCCACCTTCTTCTCAGCAGTGCACGGAACTTTCTCTAGGACTGACCACATGCCAGGCCAAGAAGCAAGTCTCAGCAAATTCAAAAAAACTGAAATCCTACCATGCACCTTCTCTGACCACAATGAAATGTAGCGCAAATTAGACAACTCAGGAATCTCTAGAGCAAATGCAAACACATGGAGACTGAACAACATGCTCCTGAACGAACACTGGGTCATAGAAGAAATCAAAAGAGAAGTCAGAAAATTTCTGGAAACAAATGAAGACGACAACACAACATATCAAAACATATGGGATACAGCAGAAGCAGTGTTAAGAGTAAAGTTTATAACAGTTGATGCCTACATCAAGATATTGGAAAGGCACCAAGTAAATGAGTTATCAATGTACCTCATAGACCAACAAAAACAGCAAAGCAATCAAAACAAAACAAAAAAAGACCTACAAAAGATCAGCAAAACGAAGAGCTGGTTTTCTGAAAAAATAAACCAAACTGACGACACCTTTGGCCCAACTAAGTGAAAAAAGTGAAGACCCAAATCAATAAAATTAGAGATGACAAATTTAACAACAGACACCACAGAAATAAAAAGAATCATCAGGAATTACTAGAAAGAGCTATACGCCAGAAAATGAGGAAACCTAGAAGAAATGGATAGGTTCCAGGGCTGGCGCCATGGCACAACAAGTTAGCCCTCCCCCTCTGGCATCAGCATCCCATATAGATACGGGTTCTAGTCCCGGCTGCTCCTCTTCTGATCCAGCTCTCTGCTATGGCCTGGGAAAGCAGTAGATGATGGCCCCAAGTACCTAGGCCTCTGCACTTGTGTGGGAGATCCAGAAGAAACTCCTGGCTTCAGATTAGCACAGCTCCAGCTGTTGTAGCCACTTGAGGAACCAGTGGATGGAAGACCTTTCTCTCTGTTTCTCCCTTTCACTATAAATCTACCTCTCAAATAAATGAATAAAATGGAAAAAAAATTTTTTGCCTTAAAAAAAAATCATCAGAAACTACTAAAAACAGTTGTATGTCAACAAATGGGGAAAACTAGAAGAAATGGATAGATTCCAGGAAACATGCAACATATCTAAATTGAGCCATGAAAATATAGAAAACCTAAACAAACCTAGAACCAAGACTTAAAATGAATCAGTAATAAAGACCCTCCCAACATAGAAAAGCCCAGGACTGGACGGTTTCATTGCTGAATTCTACCAAATATTTAAAGAACTAACTCCAATTCTTCTCAAGATATTCAAAACAACTGAAAGGAAGAGAATCCTCCTGAACACCTTCTACAAAACCAGCATCACCTAGGCCTGAAAATGACACAGCAGAGGAGAACTATAGACCGATTTTCCTGATGAACACAGACACAAAAATCCTCAACAGAATTCTAGCCAATCAAATCCAACAACAGGTCTGAAAGATCATTCACTAGGACCAAGTGGGATTTATCCCTGGTATACAGGAATGGTTCAACATTTGCAAATCAATGTAATACATCACATTAACAAATTTAAGAACAAAAACCATATGTTTATCTCAATAGATGCAGAAAAAAAGCACCTTTTCATGATAAAAACTTTAATCAAATCAAGTATAGAAGGAATATTCCTCATCACAATCATGGCAATTTATAACAACCCCATGGCCAGTGTACTATTGAATGGGGGAAAGTTGGAAGCATTCCCATAGATCTGGAACCAGACAAGGATGCCCACTCTCACCACTGCTATTCAATACAGTCCTGAAAGTTTTAGTCAAAGCCACTGGGCAAGAAAAAGAAACCAAAGGGGTACAAACTGGGGAAGAGGAAGTCAAACTATCCCTATTTGCAGATGACATGATTCTATATAGAGGGATCCAAAAGACTCCATCAAGAGACTTGGAACTCATAAGAGTTTGGTAAAGTAGCAGGACATAAAATCAATGCACAAAAATCAACAGCTTTTGTATATACAGACAATGCCACGGCTGAGAAAGAACTTCTTAGACCAATCCCATTCACAATAGCTACCAAAAAAAAAAAAAAAAAAAAAAATCAAATTCCTTAGGATAAATTTAACTGAGGTTGAATAATAGCTTACCTTGGGAAATTTGTCAGAGTGGGCACATGACAAGAGAGATGGAATACTTTGGGACACTTGTCACAGCATAAGAGTTCCCCTCCGTTCTGACAAACCGCGCACCAGTCCTCATTGGGATCATCTTCCTTCCTGGTCTCTCCAACATGAAGAGGGGACTTTTGGGATGCATCCAGCCAATCAGACTTCTCATTTGAGGAACTTTCCTGCTGAAGTCCAGGCTGATCTCCTGTGCTGTCAGGGGCATCGGATCTCGGCACAGTCTCCTCGGAAGCAGAGCTCTGACCGCTGTGTAAGAGCAGGGAAGTGAGTATGCTTCTTGGATAGCTGGTCTGCAATAGGAAGAGGGAACAGTATGTGCATATGGATCTTTAATTGGCTTTTTTTTTTTTTTTTTGACAGGCAGAGTGGACAGTGAGAGAGAGAGACAGAGAGAAAGGTCTTCCTTTGCCATTGGTTTACCCTCCAATGGCCGCCGCGGCCGGCGCGCTGCGGCCAGCGCACTGCGCTGATCCGAAGGCAGGAGCCAGGAGCCAGGTGCTTCTCCTGGTCTCCCATGGGGTGCAGGGCCCAAGCACCTGGGCCATCCTCCACTGCACTCCCTGGCCACAGCAGAGGGCTGGCCTGGAAGAGGGGCAACCGGGACAGAATCCGGCGCCCCGAACGGGACTAGAACCCGGTGTGCCGGCGCCGCTAGGCGGAGGATTAGCCTAGTGAGCTGCGGCGCCGGCCTAATTGGCTTTTTAAATTAGCATTTCCATGATTGCAGACTGCACATTCCTGTCTCTTGATGAACTGGTTACTTACTTCAAGGGAGTCTGTGAATGTGTGAGAGAACAAGATAGGTTTTACAGAAGACTAATAAAAAATATCAAAATAGGTCAGCAGCAGCAAGGGGTGTGCACAATAGAGGGGAAAAGAAAACCTCTGAATCTGCTGATGGCTGCAGCAGAGTGAAGAGGTGATGTGCAAGTGAACTTCAGTGAGCTGTAGATACACGGGACGAGGGCTGTTCACCCAGATTCTACCTAAGACACGAAACCTCTGGTAGGAATCTAAACATTCTGCACAAGCCTCAGGTGGCAAACTTTCAAACCAGTAACAGAACCATCTCGACTCATTCTTTGGGGACAACTGTTTTTGCATCTAGCCTTTCCTTATGTTACAGGACTAAATAAAATGCCTGTACAATCTACAATTTCTTGGGTTTTCTATTGCCATGTATGTTGCATGGCCTTGCTATATGTATTGTGTGTGTATATTTGGTATGTACGTAGACTTGCTTTACAAAATCCCTACTAGGGAAGATGAGTAGGGTCAGTTTCTGCATTCTGACTCTATCCTCACAACTACTAGCACCACCAGCATGCATCCCGCCCTCCTTAGCAGTTTTTATTCAGCACAGAATTTCTAGATGGTATGCATATAATGGTTTATAGCTAGCATTTATTCCAAACGATCAGTAACTATATGTACTGGTTCAAGGATTCTCAAAGATTTTGATTAAAGCAAATTCAGGTTATATCTTGATTGTGTCACAGGTCTCAATTCATCTACATTCAGGTGTTTGCTTACACCATGATGATACAAATACAGTTCATCGCAAAATCAAAAATGTACTGACTACATTTCCCTTTCTGTACAACTTTTGTTTTTTACAAAAAATAATCACCTTATTTTTTTACTTGCATATTTTTCCAAACACCTTTATCTATGTCATTTTCACAGTCTCCACAAGGTTATAAAATACTTCAATACTGTGCAATCATTTCTGTCACTACAGATGCAACCTTATGGAGCCCACAGTCGTCCACACTGCAGACCACTCTACTGGAACCTGCCCTTTTCTGGCTCTGTGTAAGATCCCAGAGAGCTTTTGCTTTCCTATATGTGTATACACACCTGGAAAATGTGTATGTGGACAACTGTCTGAGACTTTTGTAGACGTCTCATAATATTTAGTCTTCATGCATAATAAATTTTTTCTAAGTAAAACATTTTGTTTAGAAAATTCTGTTTCCAGGGCCCGTGTTGCAAAGCAGTGGGTTAAGCTGCTGCTTGCAATGCCAGAGACAGCTGCACTTCTGACCCGGCTTCCTGCTAATGCATCCCTGGAAAGGCACAGAAGACGGGCAAGGAATTGGGTCTTTGCCTCTGATGTGGGAGGCCAGAACATTCGTTTCTGGCTCCTGGCTTCAGCCTGGCTCAGACCTGGCTGTTGTGGCCATTTGGGGAGTGAATCAAGGGATTTATTTAAAAACAAACAAACAAAAAAACCACACCTCTCTCTGTTGCTCTTTTTAAATAAGTAAATATGTCTTAAAAATATTTTGTCATACTTTAGCTACTTCTTCATTCTCTTCCAGGTTCTAGTGTCTGTTAACAATATGATTTTTAACCCTTTTGTTTAAGAGGCTTCTCTCCCTAGAAACGATTTAGAATCTGCCTTTCCTCTGGTGTTCTGGAATTTGTAATAATATGCCTTGAATCTTTTTCATTTATGGTTCCGGTTCTTGGTGGGTCCTTTCCATTCAGATTCTTGGGCCCTTCAGTTACCAGAACATAATCTTTTATTATTTCTTCAGCAATTTAACTACTATTCATTTCTCTTTTATTTTACCCCAAAAGCCTAGCCTCTTCATTTGAGCCTCTGATTTTTCAAACATTTCTTTTCTTGTCTTCCATCTTATCTTTTTGTTTACTGCGATTTCCTAAAAATTTCTTAAAACCTTTAAAGATATATAGGGCTTTTTTTTTTAAACCTTAAGAGCTATTTCTCATACCCCACTCCCCAAATAGAAATAGCATACCAAGCACTAAAATAATTACATTTTGAGGCCTAGATTCCTCATCAGATTCTTGTTTCACTATAACAACAGGAAAATCGTAATTCTCAGGTGGTCCACTGTTTTCCTGTTTTATTCGGATCGGCTCCAACATGACCACTGGCACTTTATGTGTAGAATCTGCTCCTGCTGGTTTGCTGGAGGAGCCAGAGCTGCAAGCAGAACGAGAGAAGGAAAGAACTAAGAATGCCACGTTAGACGTCACAACCATATATGCAATCAACTTCTGGAAAAACCACCACAATCATGCCAACTGCTACATCAGCAATAAGCGGTGCGTAACTGAGATGCAACTGCCGTGATGCAAAAGCATCCCCTCTGATAAGAAGGTTCACATGCTAACCTCTCTAGACAACCACATACTGCGTGTGGGAAGATGTTGACATAAACCCTGCATTGAAAGATAACTGAGTTCTAAAATTGGCAAGCAGATACAGTATCTCAGAACGAACATCTTTCTTAGGTTGTCCCATTTCTCAGCTGGTCAGTAGCTATGACAACTCACACTAACAACTTGTTGTTGAAGTGTGAAGACAATGAACTACACAACCGTTTATTGCTGTTCTGCTATTTCAAGAAGGCAGTGGGGCAAAAACCTTCTATGGACAGCTGCTACCCTCCCCGGATGAAAGGCAAACAGGTTTCTCCCCTCAGAGAATGCTTCCTCCACATGAGCTAAGTAAGAATCGGATTCACCATCTAGGACTAACTGTAAGCACAATGAGGGGAAGACTACACTACATTTGCAAAAAATGTAAATTTATTTCTTTTTAAAGTAGCAAAGTTAGAGAACATTGAAATTGTTATAAGATTATCATTTGTTTCCCTGTTTGTGTCTCTATATAGTGCAGTGTGTTTTTATTCCTGTTTCACCTTTTTCCTCCCTTGCTCTGATGCTAATGTCAAACATTTTATTTTCAACATATAGGTAAATATTTTAAAGATAAATTTATGCTCAATTCATTTATTAAATTAAAATAGAATGATTAAAATTTCAACTAAAAGTGAAAAATAAAGGAAGTTGTTCAGAATATTCTGAGTATCCGATTGTGCTGAGCACTGGCAGGAGCTACTACTTAGAAATTTCATGTGCTAGAGAATATGGTTAAGTCCGTTTACCTTCCTCGGCTCCCAATGCTGGAGGCACTAGGTGAACGAATTGGGGGATGTACACTAGTCATAGTGACAGGTCCTGAGGAGGGGGAAATCATACACATTCATAAAACGAGTTAATCATCACGTACTGAAATCCGACTGAATGTGCTCACTTAGCACTACCTTCAAAGTAGGAACACATAATGATATTACATGAACCAAGTAGTTGCCGAACTCCTAGCACAGGCTTTTAGATCTTACTGGATGAGCAGGATTTCTCAACCTCAGCCTACTGACTTGGGCCAGAGAATTCTTTGTCGTGGAAGAATGGCGATGTATTATAGGATGTCTGGTGGCACCCAGAACCTCTAGCAGCATTCTTTAGATCTCCCAGCTTGAGGTGAGACAGTCAATCTGCAAATACTGCCAAGTCCTTCTTATGCTAGAGTAACTGGGGTAGGATCTTAGAGAGTACTCTATTGCCAGTGCAAGCCACTTAGGACTACAAAAAGTAGTTGGGGCTAATATAAAAGGTGCTCAAAGACCACATAAAGAAAATGAGATAAACTACTGGAAGACACTGAGATGCTCAGATTTCAGGCAATAAACCAAAGCGAACTTTCCAGCCTGCTGCCAGGAAATGACAAAGAATCTATAATCTGTCAGGAGTTTAGGCTGAAGAATGGAAACCACAGTAAAACAGCCAAGCTGCAGGAGAAAAAAACAAAACAAAACAAAACAAAAACACAAAAACCAAAAAATTCCTACTATAAATAATTGTGGTTTGAAGTGATGAAGGCCCCAACTCAAGGGTAACAGTAGGAACATACTGAAAGTGAGGAATAGCTAAGTTACTTCAAAGTGAAAAGGCTGTAAAAGATTGATAAGTGACAGGATGTAGCTGATAGAGTGATGAGACGGAATCCATTTCACTGTTTTATGAACTCTGGAGAACTTCCTTTAAATACAAAACAAAACAATGGATTTTTCTTCTGAATAAAGCAAGAATGCTCCATTTCAGAATATTTGAAAACTATAAAGGATATAACATGATGGGATTGATAATTCACATTCCTAAAGCATTTAAGTGATCCATCTATGCTGAGACATCTCTTTCCAGTTTTAAACATAATTTACATCTCTTATAATTACAATAGTATACCATAGTTCTGTATACCTTTGTCTGAAAACAGCGTCACAAACATGCCACTTGAATATCCAAGAATATTCTGTTTATGAGCGCATTCTTTCCATTTCCTACACCTGGATATTTATATCGCGTCAAATCTTTACTGTAAATAACAAAAACACTTGCTGGCACAGTACTCAGGGGTTCCGTGTAGTTTAAGTATTAAAATGAGCTAACTGGGCTCAAGGCTATGTATATATTCACTAAGGCCCCGGAAGCCAATAAGCTAGTAGGTAATGCATAGAAGACACTTGTCCAGCGAGTGGCACACAGTACTGGATCAACGTAAGCTTTAATAATGATGCTACGACAATTTCCAGAAATGTTTTGCCAAGTTATAACCCTACTGGCTATGTCAGTCATTCTGTCAACATGTTTTCAACTATGAGGATTTTCACTTCTTAAATCTTAGCTAATATAGTAGTTAGAAATATCTTGTTTAGATTTTTCTTATAACTACCAATCAGACTGAACATTTTTGTTTAACTTGTTATATGTGTTTCCTTTTTAGGGAATTATCTACTCATCATGTCCTTTGGAATGCATTGTTTGTAAGACCTTGTCCTGTGATATAGTTTCTCGGGCATAATTTATCATTGGTTTAAAATAGGTATCTAAGATGCCTACTAAGTTAAGTTCAATTGAAAAGGTGAAGATGTTTAAATATCCTTCCTACTTTGTAATGATACCAATGTTCATACAGTGCAAAGAACTTAGACACATCTTGATCATCCAACAAAAAAATACAGGAGAAAATGGGTAGAGGGTTTTTTTTTTTTTTTTTTTTTTAAATAAGTAAAAACTAGAAAAATAGTCACAAAGATCAAAGCTGACTTTACCTGCAAGGCCTGGGGATGGCACGGATGAATTTGGTGACTGGACTGTCCTGTTGGAGGGTGGTCTTGGCTGGCCATGTTCTACACTAGTATCTTTTCTCCCAATGTTCTCCAACATAATTGTACTTGAACAGTCAATCTTATAAGAAAATAAATTATTTCAGGACATCCTGACTTTACAAGCCAAAGACATTTATTCTTATAAGAAAACTTCAAAAACGTAATCTCTTCCAAATAGGAAAACATAAATATCACATTTGAGAAGTTGACATTTTTCCATCATAAACAACCTCAAGGAAAGTTTTCCATTTGTTTGTTCAATAATGCACTCCGCAGTAAATATAGTGAGAACACATTATTTCAGAAATCAAGAGTCAAGAGAAAGACATTTATCTCAGGTCATTCACAAAAGAAAATTAAAAATATTTCTTACTTCACTTAGAAGTAACAAAGGGTAGCTGTATTAAAAAATTAGAAGAGTAGCACAACTTCACAAATCTCTAATGCCAACTTCAGAGTAACCAAGTGCACTGTACATGTCAGCTTCTGCGTTCAATCTGTGGTGCTATAGGGTTGAAGAATAAGAAATCTGATGTCTACTTGAAGATCAACCAATTCGACTGTTAATCTGCTTCCATGTTCACTCTGGAGTGACAGGTGGTTCACGAATCTGAAGAAAATTTGACCTCACACGTCCAGGACTCTCTGGGCCATTCTAGAACTCTTAATGGAACTCTAAAGTCCTCGGCCCAGAATTGATGCCTTAAAGATGATTAAGTGAATCCATACAGAACACATTTCCAGGGCACTAACGTCACTAAATACATGACAAGTGCTTGTTAGGAAAAGAAAGTTAATCTCTTATGTAGATTCTTCCTGTAATGTAACAAATATACAAATGACAATGCTTTCCTAACTCACGGCGCGAGAGCACAACGCTTTAGAAGCAAATATTCTGTTCTGCCAGAACATAACAGATTTTCAATGAAGGTCTCTAATATAATTCCAGCCTTTCCCAATCAGATTTACAAGGGAATTAACCAAGGGCCAATTTACAGACTGAATAAACATCTTGCCTATGCACCTAGAACGCTTAGGAAGACCTGAGCAAGAGTCACTCAGGTCAGTTTCCTCATTCTGTGATCCGGTGAGGAAATCAGTTCAGTTAGTGGGAAGGCCAGCTGCAGGATGGCCGCAGAAGACACAACACAGCACTTTACCTTCTCTGGGTGCTCTCACTGGAATGGTGGTGGTGGTGGTGGGGTAGGGTGGAGGGTGGAGTTGGAGGGACAGGCAGTGTTGAGTTGGACAGGGTAGCACTATACTGGGTCATTTATGTTTTAAATAATTTTCTCAATACCTTGGCCAATACATTTCAGAGAGTATGAAAAGTACTGAAATGACTGGGTTTATTAGATAGTAAAATAAAAAAGTTATTTGTATTATGCAGTCATCCTGAAAGCAGAATTAAACCATGGGAATTAGACCCCAAGTTTTGCCATGTACTATCTATGCATAGACGACAAGTGCATGCTACTCATTTCAAGTACATAAAATCGGCGGTGGGCATTTGGCCCAGCCATTAAACCACCAGCTGGAATGCCCATGTACCACAGTGCAGCGTCTGGGTTCAGGTCTGGGCTCTGCACCCAGGAACAGATTCCTGCGAATGCGCACTCTGGCGAGCATCAGGCATGGATCAAGTAACTGGGTCCTTGCCTACCATGTGGGAGACCCACACTGAGTCCCAGCTCCTACCTTCAGCTGAGCTCAACCCTGCTGGTGTGGATATACTGTGAAGGAACCAGCAGGTGTTCGCCCTCTCTGTCTTTCCAATTAAACATATACATAAATTTGTCCTTAAAATTATTAAAAAAAATGAAATTACTCGGGTAAGGTTAACAATACAACTATTAGGAAATACTAGCTGATCTGAACTTGAAAAGACAACAAATTCAACAATGAAAATTAAAAAGTTTGCTCACAATCTTATAGTCATTCTTTTTAAGTGTACAAGGATATTTCTTGAAAATTTTTTACATGGTTGGTTTTGTGCAGGTGTGTTCATTACAGTGCAATCACCTAACCTTGTAGTATAAGAAAAGGCAAAACAAGGATCGACTTATGTACAGAGATCTGTCCATGCCAGGTTGTATTTTGTACCTTTGGAAAAGCAATACTGATAGAGATCTGGAGATTAAACACATTACTTAATGTCAATATAACATAAAGCAGAGGTAATGTTACACTGGTCAGAACAATGGGAGCTCTGCTTTTCTGAACTTGCAGTGTCCTTCTTTGGCTTTGTTCCACTAAATCACATCCAATTCCTCAGCCTCCCAGTCCATCTGGCCATGTCCTTATTCCCCTCCTTCCCCAGCTTATATTCCATGGTCCATACCTAACAGTCCAAGGGCTAGCTGACTTCATGGACACTAAACAGGGATAAAAATACAGTCCACATTCCACTTTGCTAAGGTGCAAGAGGCTGCATGTTGTGTAAGACTCAAAATCAATGACAATTTTCCAAAGAGGTGGTTAATATAGATTTTAATATACAGTTTGTGTGTACTTACATCTGGAAGAGAAGGAAGATTGTAAGAACCTCCCACTGGTGAGCTCAGATCAATCATGGGTGACCCAAACGCCTTTCCGTCATATCCTGCTGCACTAGTAATGGTAGGGCTAGAAGGGGTAGAAGAGGTGCTGCTGGCAGTTGATGGGGCACCCTGTCCACTGCTGATCTGCCACTACAGGAGTAAGAATGGAAAACAGGCAATCAAGAACTCAAACAAAATGAAGTACAGGATACACTCTGCTACTCAAGTTCAATTGTTATCTGAATGGAAAGAAGGGGGGTGGCACCCATGTATCCAGCCAAAAAATTAGAAGCACTGATTTCATCAGGAGCCAATAGCAAGGATGTATGAAAAAGTCAAAGTATATCAAAATATAAAAACAGCAGCTTCAAAATAAAGATGGAGGTTTGAAAAATGTACATTTTCTATCCCTACTTGAAATACCTGAAAGTAATAAGCCAGACTGTGACACTGAAGTTTTTATATTTCTCTTTTCCATTTCTCAGATATTTAATAGATGTTATACATTTGAGAAGAAGTCTCGTCATTCACATCAGAGGCTGAGCTAATAAATACAGTAAGACAATACTAGACATGCTAAAGCACACAGAGGTACAGCATGCTGCTGCTTGCAATTTGCTTCAAAATCTAGTTTAAAATGATGGCTGGGGGCTGGTAGCACAGTAGGTAAAGCCACCGCTTGCAATGTCAGCATTTCATATGAGTCCTGACTGCTGCCCTTCCAATCTAGGTCCCTGTTAATGGCCCAGGCAAAGCAGGGGAAGATGGCCCAAGTATGTGTGCCCCTGCCACCTACATGGGAGACCTGGTAACAGTGAATCAGCTGACCAACCTCTTACTTTGTCTCTACCTAAATCGGACATGTAAATAAATAAACCTTTTAAAAATAATACACACTAAAAATAAAAATGATGGCTTGATGTAGGTGGAAGGATAGCACCAAATGGGCATGAGTTACACAAGGTACGGCTAAGAGGAGGAAAATTCTATTCTTTCAACTTTTGCTATGCTGAAAAATTTTCATAATGGGAAAAAGAAAGCCTCTAAGAGGTATTCTAAGATAATGCAGGAAAACCATTTTCCCAATGGTCATTTAGGGATAGAGGGATGATGACACTATATAGCAACAGGCATCTCAAACACTGATTTTACAAATTCAATTTAGAAGCTTCATTGTTAAAACTACTACAGAAACACAAGCAGCTGGTTGAGAATGTCATCTTTACCACCTATTTACCCCTCATATCCTCCCATCCAATGTAATCCCACCCTCTCCTTTCCCCAGGAATAATTACAGTTATAGCTGGTGGATATCCTCCCAGGGCTTGTTCGATGAGATTTAAGAAAGCACCCACACTGGCCGGCGCCGCGGCTCACTAGGCTAATCCTCCGCCTAGCCGCGCCGGCACACCGGGTTCTAGTCCCGGTTGGGGCGCCGGATTCTGTCCCGGTTGCCCCTCTTCCAGGCCAGCTCTCTGCTGTGGCCAGGGAGTGCAGTGGAGGATGGCCCAAGTGCTTGGGCCCTGCACCCCATGGGAGACCAGGAAAAAGCACCTGGCTCCTGCCATCGGATTAGCGCGGTGCGCCGGCCGCGGCGGCCATTGGAGGGTGAACCAATGGCAAAAGGAAGACCTTTCTCTCTGTCTCTCTCTCACTGTCTACTCTGCCTGTCAAAAACAAAAACAAAAACAAAAACAAAAAAAACCACCCACACTAAAATGAAACACTTCGAAATTTTCTTGAATATGTTTTTATCCACTTAATGTGATTAGAAGGATGTATATGGATTACTGTAATCTTTCATTTTTAAAAAAAATTTTAAAACTAAGCTTATCTTCTATTTTTCAGGAAGCCAGAGCCCAACAGAGAGAGAGTGAGGAAGCAAGAACGAGCTTCCCTCTACTGGCTCACCCCTAAGTAACTGAATCAGGGTTTAGCCAGGCACAAGCATGGGCTCAGTCCAGGTCTGACCTATGGGTGGCAGGGATCCAAGTATGTGAGCCATCATCTGTTGCCTCCCAGGGTGCACGTTAGCAGGAGGTGGGAGCACTCCAATCCAGGAGGTACGCACCACACGTGGCATGTGAACTGCTAAACCAACACCCATCCCTATTCTATTTTTTTTTATTCCAAAGCAGAGAGGGAGACAGAAAAATATGTGTCCCTTCTGCTGGTTCACTATGCAAATACCCACAACAGCCAGGACTAGGACAGGCTACACGGGGAGACAGGAATTAAATTCAGGTCTCACACTTGGGTGGCAGAGACGCAACTGCTTGATTCATCACTTGCTACCTCCAAGGCATGCATGAGCAGGACGCTGCAATTGGGAGAAGCCGCCTGGACTGGAAGACAGACACTCTGCTGTGGACTGTGGGTGCCCCAAGTGGTATCAGAACTACTATGCCATACATCTGTCCCTGCATTGGCTAAACACAGAGAAACTCTCAGACCATGCATCGTTAGAATGACATTTCCAAGGGATTTCATTAAAATCAAGGTGAGAGAATTATGAAAATATCATCATCATCTTAATTTTGGGCTTGTTGAAGAAATAAAACTGAAATCAGTCTATAAGTCTTCACTTGAAAAGACTGACATATGTACTTAAGTTAAAGACAGAGACAGCTGTCACTTTATAAGAAAATCTAGAAGAGGTTTACTGAAGACATGTCATTTCCTTGAAATATGCTAGACTCATTCACTATTCTTTTGTGAAATGCAATTTGTACTTGTTACAACCCTTGGTCTTGGGAAACTCCATTACTCAGCTACAAGTTATACACCAGTGATGCAAACATTAATACCTATGATCTGATTATGATTTCCCTTAAGTGATTTGATTTCTTTCACTTGGCTTCGTTTCCATGGGTCTACAGTAAACATGGTGACTCAAATTTTAGAAAGAAAAAAAGCCAAGCTCACTCTTTTTCCCTTTTGCTGAATTTTCAAATTCAACCTGATCTGGAGAGAGGCAGAATAAGCAACCGTGGAGAAGAGGGTAGGAATTTACCTGTTTTATGGCTTGTTGGGCCAAGAAAGCCATCTGCAGGGGGTTGGGCTTTAGTGCCTGTCTGGGCATATTCTGGCTCGAAGGGTATCTCAGCTGTGGAGGATGAGGAGGAAGAACTGGTCCATTTGGTTTAGGGCTATGATTCTGAAAATTTATCAAACGTGGAGGGGGCTGCTAGGAAAAAAAGAAAGAAATCAATTCAGTAACAATTATTTCCTGAAAGACAAACTACAGAGATGTATAATTTATTAAGCTGCTACAGCAAGGCAGAAACTCAGCCACAGGGAGAGGGATGAGTAGACTTATTCAAGGTGTGAGAACAATTAAAAAACATACGCTGTCTGAGCAGAAGTCGGGGGCTGCATGGTGCAGATAAGGAGAGGCAGCCAGGCTTGAAGGAGCCTGCACCAGGATCAGGCCTGGGACGTGCTAGGGAAATAGGGCAACCGTGTCTCTGGTATCCAAGCCCCCTCAAGAAACCAAAGAATAACTGCCAATGTTTACCAAGCGGTTATTAAACTCCAAGTACTGCTCTAAGTGCCTCACATGCATTCATTCATTTAATCTTTAGATAGTCTAAGTAACTTGCCCAAGATTAACCACGACAATCCTGATGGAGCTCAGACTTGAACAAGCAGGCTAGCTCTAAGGTTAGTACTCTTTCGTCTTTTCATATGAATTTGAAACACAGAAAGACAGAAATCTTCTATCTGCTGGTTACCCCTAACTGCCCTAAACAGCTGGGGCAGGTCCAGGCCAAAGCCAGGAGGCTGGAATTCAATCCAGGTTTCCCATGTGGGTGGCAGGGACCCAACTACGTGAGCCACTACATCCTGCCAGGCTGCACAACAGGAGGAGCCAGAGTCGAAGTGCAGCTGGAACCACCCAGGCAGCTTCATAGAGGATGTGTGTGTGCCAACCACCTGCCCTGCCCAACAAATCAGTGATGAACACAATGTTTAAAAGTTAACAATGAGCTTTATATCTTCCTGAGCTCTAACAATATGCTAGGCATTTTTCATATATTATGTCACTGAATGCTAGCAGTATTATTGCATCCATGCTGCAAATTAGGAAACAGAAGATTAGAAAACTTAGAGAACTTGAAAAGTCATCCAGCTAGTAGAAGGAGTACCCAAGGCTATCATATAAATCTACTGGACCATTATCATTACCAAATTATGTATTTAGATTGCTGTTGATGAAGATACTGGCTAGGAGCCGGCACTGTGGTGTAGCAGGTAAAGCTGCCACCTGCAGTGCCAGCATCCCATGTGGTTAACGGTTTGAGTATCCGCTGCTCCACTTCCAATCCAGCTCTCTGCTAATGGCCTGGTAAGGCAGTAGAAGATGGCCCAAGTGCTTGGGTGGGTCCCTGCACCAGCAAGGGAGACCTAGAAGAATCTCATGCCTCCAGGCTTCATAAGATCGGTCCTTTACAGCCCTTTCAGAGTGAACCAATGGATCTAAGAATTCTCTCTGTAACTCTGCCTCTCAAATAAATTAATAAATCTTAAAAAAAAAAAAAAAAAAAGGCTTGAAGGGGCTTGGAGGTAAAGAGCAAAATAAAAAACATTAGAGAAAAATATCAGAATCTCAAAGTGTTACAGAAGCATGCGCATGGAGCCATAGCAATTCTTTTAAGTTTTCTTCAAAAGTTGTGTGACTTGAACAGTTTTATGCCACAGAAATACAAACAGAAAATACTTTTAAAAGCCATAGTAGAAACAGTGGAACACTGCTAAGTTTATGTAAGGGATTTCTTCTTTATAAGTGGAAAAGTATATAAAGTGGTCCTTAGGGGGCTTTTGCCCCTCACTCAGAGTGAAGTTGATTGATTAAACCAAATGTGACAACTGACAGCAAAGTCTGCTGTGTGTGGCATGTCAGCAATCTGTGAGGCTTGCATGTCATCCCTGTCCTTAGGGAGCAAACAGTCTGACAAGAGGAAAGGTGACCTTCCCCCTTCTCCTCAACTTACGGCTGACAGGGTTAATTTAAAACAATCCTGTGATAAGAAGCAGCTTGAAAAAATAAGATCCTAAAAAAGTGGCAAAACTAGTGCTATGTTGATTGAGTAGCATCATTTAATTTGCAAGACACAGAAGGAAAATATATTAAGTCAGAAGAGAACTGATGGGCATTAAACGAGCTGACATAATTGCAACGGGAACTACTGCTGTGAATTATGTACAGAATCTGTGACAGTGTAGTGTAACAAAGTTCAACCTGTTCACTGGAGTTCAACACCAGAGTGCACTTCTTGGTCATGTGACTGGTTGGCCTCTTTTCACCCAAGCCCAGCTACGCAGATGACATGGTTTAAGTTCAGAAGCACAGGAACAGGGAACTAGCGTGTACGTGGTTTGGAGACACAGTCTTATGTGCCTATGGGGAATACAATCTGAACATGCCCACCGAGCCACAGGTACCCCACACCTGTTCACAGACTGACATCTTCCAACACGTACCTACAAATAAATGGGTTAAAAAAACTAAAAACCAGAGGAGCAGAAGAGTGTAAGTTTAGAAAACAAAGAAAACTGGCAAGCCAAAGATTTACGAGCAAGAATTTAGCAGAGGGTGGCAGCACGAAAGAAGCTCCAGTAGTCACGGAGAGTAAACGGAAAAAGAACAGAATGTGCGATCGCAAAGCTCTTATTCTAAGTGCACAACAGACACTGTGTATTTTATTGATTATTGTGCTCAACTCTAGGCTAAAAATAAGATCAAAAGCAAATTCTGAGGAAAGCAGACTAAAGGCTCAGTGATTAATTCTATAGTTAACTACTGACGCAGTTGATCAATTCTCAGTGAGAACCGTTTATAAATTCATACATGTAAATCATGAATGATGGATGTCTTGGTTATTTCAAGAGCTGCTGAACACAATCACACTGTCATTCTCTAAGTTAGGACAGGCCTGCTTCCAAATTTACCTGATGAGAGATGGAAGGCTGCTGGCTGGGCCCCTGCTGGCCGGGCCCCTGCATTCTAGGGTTTGGTAAACCCACAGGTGCTGGCCTCCGTTGCACCTGTTGCCTCTGAGCCATTACCTGTTGCTGCATATGCTGGAGTCGTAATTGAGCTAGGCTGATCTGTGTTGGGAACTTGGATAACTGGTTTGAAGATAAACCACCTGATGGCTGTGAATTCTGTTCCATGACAGGATTCTGTTTAGGCATTTGAGGCTGGCTCTCTTTATCCTCGATTACTAAAGAACCTAATGGAAGAAAAAAAAAAAAAAAAAAACGATCAAAGTTTTTTGGTAGTTGATGAAATATCACACTTTGTACAGCTATTTTTTGCTAGAATTCAGAACTGTGGAGGGATGTTATACTCAAAAATAGAGAACCTGAAAGAGCTATATATGTAGGTTCTGAGAAAATCTACCATATGAAAAACTGGAGAATTAAAAAAAATTACCAGGCCCAGCCAGCACTGTGCCACAGCTGGTTAAGCCACTGTTTTCAATACTGACATCCCCTATAAGAGTGTTGCTTCAAGTCCTGGCTGCTCCACTTCCATTTAAGCTCCCTGCTAATGTGACTGGAAGGCAGAAGATTGTCCAAGTGCTTGGGCACCTATCACCTATGTGGGAGACCAGGATGGAATTCCTGGCTCCTGGCTTCAACCTGGCCATTGCAGCCATTTGGGAAGTGAACCAGTGGATGGAAGATTTCCCTCTCCCCTCCCTCTGTCACTCTGCCCTTCAAATAAGTAAACAAATCTTAAAATAAGGTGAATACTGATTTGCTTTGGCCTAACAGCTGACCTCCCATATGTGGCCCTGCAGTATCAGTCATCGTCTGTAGTTAGATCACAATATATATAATAGAATAATATAACAGCTGAGCTCCCACACATGTCCCTGCAGTATCAGTCATGGTCTGTAGTTATATCTCAATATATATAATAGAATAATATATAACAGCTGAGCTCCCACACGTGTCCCTGCAGTATCGGTCATGATCTGTAGTTCAGATCACAATATATGAAGAAAATCTGGTCTTGCACAGATACAGATGCATTCTCCTGAATAAGCCGACCATGTTTCAGAATTGTTCTCATACAGCACGAGCAAACCTGACTCCTCCTCAATATCAACAATGCAGTCTCAAGAATCCTCTGCTTTTACAATGAACCTAAGTCAGTTCTCTGATGGAAAACTTTAGATTGTGAATAACTTTAAAGATGCCTCCAACAGTTCTGATTCAATCTGATTTCTTCAATGATATGCACAACTATGTGTTTGATGTAGTAAGCACCTGCATTTTTAAAATATGTACTTTTTTTTTGGACAGGCAGGGTGGACAGTGAGAGAGAGAGACAGAGAGAAAGGTCTTCTTTTTTACCATTGGTTTACCTCTCAATGGCCGCTACGGCCGGCGCACCGCGCTGATCCGAAGCCAGCAGCCAGGTGCTTCTCCTGGTCTCCCATGTGGGTGCAGGGCCCAAGGACTTGGGCCATCCTCCACTGCACTCCCGGGCCACAGCAGAGAGCTGGACTGGAAGAGGAGCAACCGGGACAGAATCCCGCGCCCCGACCGGGACTAGAACCTAGGGTGCTGGCACCGCAGGCACAGGATTAGCCTATTGAGCCGCAACACCGGCTTAAAATATATACTTTTCATTAAATCCTTCTGTGTATTAAGCATTGTGATACATAGGTATATGCACCGTGTATGTATAAAACAGAACATCAGGGGTGGGCGTGAGGCCGCAGTGGTTAAGCTACTGTTTGTGATGATGGCATCTCATATCGGGTGCCAGTCTGAGTTGTGGCTACTTGTCTTCCAATCCAGCTTCCTGTTAATGCACCTGGGAAATCAGTAGGTGCTAGGGATCCTACCAGCCAGGATGGAGTTCTGGGCGTCTGGGCCCAGACCTGGCTGTTAAGGTCATCTGAACAGATGAACCAACAGATGGAAGATATCTTTTTGTCTTTCAAATAAATAACATCTTTAAAAACAAACTGCTTTAAATGGTATGGTGAATGCTGAAGCGCTTACCCAAAGTCATCAAAACATTAACCAAGTATTCATCCAGATTTTTCATTAAGATTTTTTCCCAAACAATCTTGTAAGCTTTTCAAAAGCCCAGGATAAAAAAACTTGGGAAACTTGACTCCTTGGGAGGCTTACAATGTCAATTGTAAATAAATTTACTGAGCTACAAGTAGCAGCCTTAACTAGTACAATAAAGGACATTATTTAGCGTTACTCTGTCAGTTTCACAAGCTTATTGAGTGTGGAAATCCTATTTTTGCTGATGCAGATCCTATTTTTGCAGATACAGACTTATTAAAAGCCATATCCATTTCTGTTATAATTTCAAACCAAATTCTTAAATATGTTTACATGTAGATGTACTTACTCATTCTAAGTAATATGATTACTAAGTATGGAGGTATGTCAAAAAGTTTCTGGGAAAAAAATTTAAAAGATTTCAGTGACAAAGACTTTGAAAGCCATGCATAATTTATTCATAATAAGCATTTTTCAGGGACTTTGTGAGAATACATTATATATATAATACAAGTTTCAGTGAAACAATGCTTAGAAATCCACGCACAGTTTTGTTTTTTTTTTTTTTTAATATTTATTTATGGGGCTGGGCTATGGCATAGTGGGAAAAGTCGCCACCTGAAGTGCCGGCATCCCATGTGGGCGCCAGTTTGAGTCCCGGCTGCTCTATTTCCTGTCTAGCTCTCTGCTATGGCCTGGGAAAGCAGTGGAAGATGGCCCAAGTCCTTGGGTCCCTGAACCCGCATGGGAGACCTGGAAGAAGCTCCTGGCTCCAGGCTTTGGATCAGTGCAGTTCCAGTTGTTGCAGCCAACTGGGGAGTGAACCATCGGATGGAAGACCTCTCTCTCTCTCTGCCTCTCCTCTCTCGGTGTAACTCTTTCAAATAAATAAATAAATCTTAAAAATATATATTTATTTGCAAGGCAGAGAGATAGATAAAAAGGGAGAGACAGAAAATGAAATCTTCTACTTGCTGGTTTACTCCCTAAATGACTGCCAACAGCCAGATCTGGGCCACGCTGAAGCCAGCAGCCAGTAACTCCATCCAGGTCTCCCACATGGGTGGCAAAGGCTCATGTACTTGGCCTTCTTCCCTTACCTTCCCAGGTGCGTTAGCAGAAAGCTGGGTCAAAGGCGGGGCAGCCAGCAGTAGAACCTGCACAGCAGTTCGGGTGCAGGCGTCACGGAGGGCAGCTTAACCACTGTGCCACCCAGCTGGCTCCATGGGTGTTTATGTAATTTGTGTAAGTTTCTCTGAATACACTATGTGGGAAGACTCATCATTTGTGCTAAGTTCTCAGATGAACGTGTGGTAGTCAAGGAGTCTGCTGTGGGTATTTAGTGCAATGGTTAAGATGCTGCTCAGGGTGCCTGCATTTGAGTCTGGGGTCTACTCTGATTCCCATTTACTGATAATGTGCACCCTGGGAGGTGGCAGATGATGGCTCAAGTACTTGAGTCCCCCCTACCCGTGTCATACCTGGATGAAGTTCCAAGCTCCTGGCTTCACCTGTCCCAGCCCTGGCTATTTTGGGTATTTGGGGAGTGAACAAGAGGATGGAAGATCTCTCTCACACTCGTTCCCTAGCCCCCTCCTCTGCCTTCCAAATGAACATACAATAAACTGGGGGGCATCGCCATGGCACAGCAGATGAAGCTGTTGCCTGCAGTAATGACATCCCACATGGGCACTGGTACGAATCCTAGCTGCTCCAGATCCAATCCAGATCCCTGCTAGTGCACCTGGGAAAGCATCAGAGCATGGCCCAAGTCCATGTGGGAGACCCAGAAGAACTCCTGGCTTAGGATCAGCCCAGCTCAGACCGCTCTGGCCATTTGGGTAGTGAACCAGAGGATGGAAGATCTCTATTTCTCTCTCTCCCCCTCTCCTTCTAATTCTGACTTCCAAATAAATAAGTAAATATTTTTTTAAAAAAATACAATAAATTTAAAAACTGAAAAAATAAGGTGCTTTGTATTTCCAAAGATACTTTTTTGTCAGTAAGGTGGATGAGTATGGTAGTTGTCCCCACAAGCCTTCTGTAGCACCTTTGCTTCAAGGATTCCTTTTGTTCTTTCTTTGCTTGGTTGGATGAAATGTGTGTCAGCTTATTTCTTCTTGTCCTATGTCCCAGGAACAATGGTGCTCTCTCTAGTCATTTTTCTCCTTCCTACCCAGATTCTAGCCCTGGGGATGAGAAAACTATCATCTTTGATGATTCTGAAACAAAGTCAATGAGCTCAGAAAATATCATCCAAGGGAAAACTGGTCACTGATGAATAAATGATGTACATGGAATTCATAAATTTCTGTATTCGTGGTTGCTGTGAAGAATCAAGGGAGGAGGCCCAAAGACTTTCTATTCAGTAAAGTTTAATAACTTCCAGGTCAACTGCTTACAAGGATATTTTAGCTCCTACTGTTACCACATGATCATCTGTGAACTTTCATACTTAAATCCACCCTGCATATTATGTTATATCTCATAAATAAAACTCATATTTGTACATCTATATATCTATAAATGTAAAGTTATCTGACCAGGCAAAAGAAAAAAAACTTCCTTATGCAAGCAAGATAAAGAAACTGAAGAACCAGGTACCAGAGAATGGGTGTGCCAACAGCGTCAGAAGAAACAGGATTTCCACAGAAGATGCTCTAGATATCCAGAATCCTGAATGAACGACTGGCAAGCATCAACTCCCTCTAATAAAGAACTAACCTTACACATACATGTCTTTTAAACAAGACAACAAAACACTGCAGGATGAAAGGAAACATATATCCAATAACAGGCCATAACTGCTCAGAGTTCCACAAGCAATGGCATGTTGAGAAAATACATAATTGCCTACCTAAGTTGATAATATTTTGAGCCCAGAAACTGGGATCACAGTGAAACTGGATGGTGTTGTTGGTCACTGGGGAAGCATCACACCTTGCACGAAGGAGGTGCCGTAACCGGTATGTAATCTAGAAGAAAGGAGACAGACAATGAAGCATCAATATCTATATCAGGAAAATAATAAATGCCCAGTAAAAACACAAACACATTCTCTGGGTGGGAGGTGTGAGGCAGTTAAGATGCCAACTGGAACACCTGAGTCCCACATGGGTGTGCCGGGATTCGATACCCAGCCATGGCTCCCCACTCAGGTTTCAGCTCACGCACGCCCTGTGAGGCAGCCATGACTCACAAAGTCACTTCCTGCTGCCCACATGGGAGACCTGGACGGCTGCTCAGTTCTGGCTTCAGCTCCATCCAGAGGTTGGTGTGGGCAGCTGAGTGTGAAGCAGTAGGTGGGAGTCTCTGCTTCTATCTCTATCACTAATTATTAATGTCTCTGGTGTGTATCCCAACACACAGTGAACATTCATATAGCTTATAAAAAACAGACATATGTCATTTTCTTTCCAAAGCAACAGTTCTGAGGTATGACTCAATTAGCTGTACCAATGAATCCAAAACTGAGAAGTATTGTAAAATAAAAGGTTAAAGCCAGTTCTGTAAATTAAAAAAAATTACATAGAAACATCAAATCAGATCTGTAAAATAACCATTTTTAAAAGATGGATTGATTTATATTATTAGAAAAGCTGAGTGACAGAGAGGGAGGGACAGACAAAAAGATTTTCCAAACCCTGGCTCACACCCCAAATAGCCGCCACAGTCAGGACTAGGCCACAGTCAAGCCAAGAAACGGGAACTCCACCCAGGTCTCCCACAGGGGTAGCAGGGGTTCAGGCGCTAGGCCACCTTCTTCTGCTTTCCCAGGTGTAACAGCAGGGAACACAATGAGAAGGGAAGCAGTGGAAACCAGAACCACTGCTCTGATACAGGATGCAGGAGTCCCATGGAGCAGCTGAACCCATGGCGCCACAATGCCAGCCCTACTATAAAACAAAATTTGAATATATCCTGCTCAGTTGTTCCAGCCCACGTGATACCATTACCCACGCAGGCTCTTGTGGAGGCCCCACACACTTTGGGTTCTGTGAAGCCTCCCACCTTCCCTCCCAGAGCCACAAGAACGAACCTGCCCCACAGAGCCCCTCTGAAGACAGACAAGTGTCCCTACCCACCATCCTCCTGCCCTAGAAGCAACTAAATGGCCCTATCCACCTTCGTACTGCCCCAGAAGCAGGCCCTGCCCACACACCATTTGCCCCAGGGGACAACCAGTAAACCAACCCTAGAGAGCTCCAGGAGGCCTGGGCACACTGAAAAGCAGCTCCTCTGACAGCCTCCCCTGACCTCAGAAAATAGCTGAGCCGTCTTTCCTGACTGGTTCGGCCGCTAAAGCTCCAGGAGAGAATGGACACCAATGGGAACCTGCTCTAAGACAGCTGCACCCCAGCTGCTGACAGGAGTCCACAAATCCTGTACCCCAGGCTACTGAGAAACCAAAGCCAAGGCAACATATCCAAATACCCTAGGACAGGTAACCAGAACAAAGGCTTTTACCCCAAGAGGCACCGCATAAAACTGATAGAAGGAACTGATCTGTCACACTCACAAACTCTAATGTGGGGACATAAAAAGTTTGTTAGCTTTTTATTACTACAGTGAAACACTTGAAGTAATCATAACTTTACAAAGAGAAAAGGTTCATTTAGCTCGCACTTTTGGAGGTTCAAGTCCAAGACTGGGCAGAACTACTGGTGAGGCCTATGATGAGAGTGGCAGACGGCAATGGCAGAGCACAGGCAGAGAAAGGATTCCAAGTGAGATGAGGAAGCAGAGCGGTTGGACAGAGCCCAGGCTCTCACGAGAACTCAAGAGTTCACGAGGGAATCAGGTTCTGAAGGCACGCCTCCAGTGACCTAAGGACCTCCCTCTAGGCCTCACTCTGTCACTTCCCAACATCACCTCCATGGGGACCAAGACTTTAACACAAGGGCCTTTGGGATATTCAACACCCAAAGAAGTATGCAAAACATAGCAATAAAAATAAAAAGCTGAGTTAACATTACGCCCCCAAAGTATATAGTAATCCTCTAGCAACAGACTACAAAGAAATAGAAATCAATGCACTGT
Source organism: Oryctolagus cuniculus (assembly GCF_051225735.1). Taxonomy (NCBI): domain Eukaryota; kingdom Metazoa; phylum Chordata; class Mammalia; order Lagomorpha; family Leporidae; genus Oryctolagus; species Oryctolagus cuniculus. Next base: position 184,913,487 of record NC_142869.1, read on the forward strand.
TTGACAATTCAAAGAATGATTTTTAAAGAAAATTGATGAGGTACAAGATAATGCAAACAATTCAACAAAATTAGAAAGATGAATCCATGAAACAAGAAACTCAGCAGAGATGAAAATCATAAAAAAGAGCCAGTCAAAAATCGTGGCACTTAAAGAACTGAATAAATGAAATTAATAATACAGTTGACAGCCTCAACAGCATAATTAAGCAGACAGAAGAATTTAAGCTGCCAGCATCACATGTGGGCACTAGTTCAAGTCCCAGCTGCTCCTCTTCCAATCCAGCTCAGTGCTAATATGCCTGAGAGAGCAGTGGAAAATGGTCCAAGTGCTTGAGCCCTGCACACAAATGAGACACCCAGAAGAAGCTCCTGACTTGACTCCTAGCTTTGGTTGGGCCCACGTCTGACCACTGTGGCCACTGGCAGGTTGAACCAGTGGATGGAAGATATCTGTCTCTCTCTTTTGCTCTCTGTGACTCTGCCTTTCAAATAAAATAAATCTTAAAACTTTCTAAAGCTTGGGAAAGACATGGACCTCCAGATCCAAAAGATGAAAGAAAAAACACTCCTCCCTGAGGCATGTTATAGTGAAACCCTCAAAAATACAAGAAAACTACCATCATAAAAATACATAAAACGCCAAAACTCAACAGTAGAGCAGATACCCAAAAGATGAAGTCGAGACTCAAACACTATCAGCTACAGAAAACCAACAAGCCACTAGGAAGAACCAGAGGAAGAAAGGAACATAATGACTCCAGTATGTTTCTAGATATCAATAGCAACTCTGAATATAAATGAGTGAAATTCTTCAGTTAAAAAATATACTCTGGTTGAAATAAGAGAATGAGACCCAATGATACGCTCCCACAAGAAACTCACTTCACTAGTAGACACACATAGACTGCAAGCAAAGGGATGGAAAAGATATGTCACGCAAATGGAAACAAGAAACATGTAAGGGTAGTTATGTCAGATAAAATATAATTCAAAAAAGACCAAAAAAAGGTCAATATATAATAATAAAGGGATCAATTTACCAAAGGAAATAAGCAAAGTACATTTATTCTTCAAAGCTCATTTCACGATATTTATTTCTTATTTGTATTGCTTTGCACTGCTGCATGGGTGACTGTTTTTAGGTGTGGTGATATATGAACAGAAAAGACTATTTTAAGAACAATGCATATCCTAGTTTTCAGAAATGATGTTAAGTTTGCTCCTAGTTTAAGAACTTTTGTTATTTCTCAATCATAACTGTAAGAGATGTTCTGAAATATTCTACTTCACAGGTGCAACTGTTTTTGGTTCTAAAGTAAAATTCAATATATGTGGCCTTTTGCTGTAAAATTTAGCACTTTTTGTGGTAGGCCTCTGACTTATTATGAATTACATTTTGTGTATACTGTGGAGGGAAAAGCTCTCCAAGCGGCGGACGCTGTGGCTCACTAGGATAATCCTCCGCCTGCGGGGACGGCACCTGGGGTTCTAGTCACGGTCGGGGCGCCGGGTTCTGTCCCAGTTGCTCCTCTTCCAGTCCAGCTCTCTGCTGTGGCCCGGGAAGGCAGTGGAGGATGGGCCAAGTGCTTGGGCCCTGCACCCACATGGGAGACCAGGAGAAGCACCTGGCTCCTGGCTTTGGATTGGCGTAGCTCCGGCGGCCATTTGGGGGTGAACCAACGGAAGGAAGACTTTTCTCTGTCTCTCTAACTCTGCCTGACCAAAAAACAACTCTCCAAGCAAGGATAAAATATAAGCTCAGTGGTCATCCCATTGGCATGACTCATTTTAAATGCATTAAATTAAAAAATCCCCACATGGAGAAACATATTATGGTGACACAATTACTCTATCTCTTGTTTGTGCCCAAAAGCAAACTAGGATTATTGACTTATGCAAAAATATGCATGCATAAAAACAAAAGTAAATAGGAAGTCATAAATACCTCACAGGATAAATATTTGTTTGGTCTTTAATAAACTAAAGTAAAACAGGAACTTTTAAGAATGTTTACATTGGCCAGCTCGGAGGCCCACCTGGCTAATCCTCCGCCTGCAGGGCCAGCACCCGGGGTTCTAGTCTGGGTCGGAGCAACGGTTCTGTCCCGGTTGCTCCTCTTCCAGTCCAGCTCTCTGCTGTGGCCCGGGAAGGCAGTGGAGGATGGGCCAAGTGCTTGGGCCCTACAACCGCATGGGAGACCAGGAAGAAGCACCTGGCTCCTGGCTTCAGGCCATTCAGGGGGGTGAACCAATGGAAAAGGAAGACCTTTCTCTCTGTCTCTCTCTAACTCTGCCTGTCAAAAAAAAAAAAAACCAGGGATCACACTGTCAATAGTGAGGCTGTAGTTCAGCACATCTGAGACAGTTCTCTATGCCAAATGAGGTTAACATCCAGTACGCTCTCCTGTACCCAGCACCAACAAGCAGAATGCAGATTCTGAAGTCAGTCTGAGGTCATGGTGTCTACACTGCCTCTCTCTCACGGTGGGACTCTGGAACTCCGTGCCTTAGTTTCACCATTTGTGCAATAGACAGGTTAGAATTAGTGCCTGGCACACTAGAGATGACTGGTAAACGTTACCACCAGGATTACTGTTTGGGTTGAATTCAACTGCCATGAAAAGAGTAAACTTAAAACAAAACAGGAGTGATGCTGGAACATTAAAATTTACGTCCCACCAAAATCACAGCAGTCAAAAATATTTGTAAAACTTCAGTAGTTTTATCAATTAGAATAGAAATAGGTAAACATTAAGTACTAATGTACATTTCTGAATTTTAAACATTCCCATGACTATGGTTTCACAGGACATTTTTACAGTACGCTAAACACCATAATCTGTCTTACCAGTCGCTTGCTATACAGTAATGCTGTACTGCTGCCACTGGAAACTGCCCATTTAGAAAAATGCATGACGTGTTCCAACTGTTTGGAAAGTCCAGCCACCTCCTGTTGCTGTTGCATAAGTTTCATACGATGGTCCTTTGCAAGGCTCTGAAAACAAGAAAGTAATTTTAACATCAGTTTCTGCATATTGCATTATTTAGATGTATTTGATTTCAAATAAACAAATCAGAATAATCACCATCTCTGAGCAGTCAACTGAAACAAAAAGAAACAAAGCATGAGTTGCTTATAATAAGTATATGCTAGGGGCTGGCGCTGTTGCATGGTGGGTTAACCCACGACCTGCAGTGCATGCATCCCATGTGGTCGCCAGTTCAAGTACCAGATGCTCTACATCCAATCCAGCTCTCTGCTATGGCCTGGGAAAGTAGAAGACAGAACAAGGATGGACTCCTGCATCCACGTGAGAATCCTGCAGGAAGCTCCTGCAGCCATTTTGGGAGTGAACCAGTAGATGTAGTAGATGTAGTAGATGTAGTAAGACCTCTCTCTCTGCCTCTGACTCTCTGAAAATGCCTTTTACTTTTAAAGATGTATTCATTTGAAAGTCAGAGTTACACTGAGAGAGAAGGAGAGGCAGAGAGACAGACAGAAGTATTACATCTGCTGGTTAACTCTCCAATTGGTCACAATGGCCAGAACTGTGCCGATCCAGAGCCCAGGAGCTTCTTCTGGGTCTCCCACATCTGTGCAGGGGCCCACGGACTTAGACCATCTTCTACTGTGTTCCCAGACCATAGCAGAGAGTTGGATCGAAGTGGAGCAGCCGGGACTCAAACAGGTGCCCTTATGCGATGCCAGCACTGCAGTTGACGGCTTTACCTACTCCACCACAGCGCTGGCCCCAATAAATAAATCTTTCAAGAGAAAATAAAAAGTGTATGTTGAATCCAATATTCACAAAGAGATGTATCAATGAATAATCCAGTGAAGCTTCCAGATCACATGATTTACTCAATCTTGAGATGCCTTCACCTTTTAGGGATTCTAGTTCCACCTGCAACTAGTTTTGGTCTACAGTCATGTCCTGTGCAGATAACACTTTCCATTTGTACATGGTTTTTTTTTAATGCAGATTATTTCTGTTTATTAAGAATTATCATGAGAACCATAGACATAGTGAAAAACTGTACCAGAGCACTAAGGAAACATAGAAAAAAAGCAGAAGATAGAATAATCAGAGGTGGTGAAAATGATGGGTTAAGGGATCCTATCCATACTCTGGTTTCTCTTCAGATCCTATAAATCTTTCGCCTTTCACTAAAGGATCCCATCCAAAAACCTCATCCATGGCCTGCCAAGAGAAAAGGGAAAGTATAAGGCCCTCTACTGTGTCAGACAAATTAAAAATTTCAAAACGATAAGATGAACTCAGATTCTCAATAAAATGTGAAACCAGATCCTGGCCCTAGTCAGTTCCAAACCTGGAAAATACACACGTACTACAGTGAATTCGCTAACCTCAGAAGCAAGTCTGTATCTGAGGGACTGTTATCAGTCACTGTCTTCATCATGTCAAAGTTCAGAGAGATGACAATTTACCTGTTATTTCTGAATCTAAAAACCACATGTAATGGGAATAGAAATACTGTTGACTTCTGGGGAGTATACAAACTGAGAATCAGAAGCCCTAGAGTTTTGGTTTTCCTCTGGTAACTATTTGGGCCAATTTCCCTTGAGTCTTAGCCAATAAAATTATCTATATTTGTCTTAAAGGAGGGCTCTGAAACAGGAGAATGGGTTTGAGGATTAGAGCCTTATTTCAAAGGTGCTGAGAAAATAATCAAAGTTGATATTTTAAATACGGATGGCCAGGTTCATTCTTTGAGTAGTAAGGGTCTAGGCATTATTTTCTTTGTTCTTGTTTAAAAGTTCTTCAAGCGTTTCTGATACCCAATCAAGTCTGGAAACAAAACCACAGTAATCTATGCATTCTCAATCTCTGGGAAAGCAGATCATAAAGTTCTATTTGATTTTAAGCACAGCTTTGAAAATTTTTCAAATTCTGCTTAAATGGGGCCTTTTTGAAAAAAAAGAAAAAAAAAGCTCAGTATCTTGAATAAGTGTTACTATAAATGGAATGTGATTTTTTCTGCTCAGAATACTTCCTCACTACATAACTACTTGTATCCAAAAGCACAAAAATATTTCAACCTTTGTTTCCTGCATGGTTGACAAACCATGGGAATAAACAAACTTCCCCAGGAAGGAGAACCTCTCTGATAGAGGCCTTCTAACTTGGCCAACAATGAAACAGAGTTTGAAATACATCATTTCCACGAGTCTCATTCTTCCTCATATCTCCAAATACTGGAGTTCTTCTCTTTTTATTCTAAACTACTTGTTCTTCAAGAATTCTCTCTACATCTGTAAAACTGAACAACATATGATTGGAACTGTGTGGTAAAAATCCCTGTAAGTTGTTACATCTTATTATTTGAAGTCAAACACTGACTTTGGATGTTGCCCTTCCTGAGTTTAAAAAAGCTGATGGGGGCTGGCGCTGTAGCATAGTGGGTAAAGATGCTGACTGCAGTGCCGGCATCCCATAAGGGCACTGGTTTGAGTCCCAGCTGCTCCACTTCTGATCCAGCTCTCTGCTATGGCTTGGGAAAGCAGTGGAAGATGGCCCAAGTCCTTAGGCCCCTACACCCACGTGGGAGACCCAGAAGTAGCTCCTGGCTCCTGGTGTTGGATGGGCCCAGCTCCAACCACTGCGGCCACTTGGAAAGCGAATCAGCGGATGGAAGACTTCTCTTTCTGTCTCTCTGTAACTCTAACCTTCAAATAAATAAATAAATCTTAAAAGAAAAAATGCTGATGAAAACAGTAATATTTTTCTTACCTGAAGTAATCAACAACCATACTGAGTGTCTTGAACAGCTCCGAGGGCTTCTTTCACATAATTAAGACAAGGGCAGGAGCCACATTCTATTGCCTGATTTCTAACAAGGCTGAAAGAATAGTCGTGCATTACCTAACGACTGGCTGAATTCTGAGAAAGTCTGTGTGAGGAGACTTTGTTGTGAGAACACAGGACCTTCTGACAGCACACCAAGATGGCCGTGATGCCATTACATGAAACCTTACAGCTCAGTCATCACGGAAACCTCGCAGGGTGGGTGACTGTATATCTGAGAACTAAACAGAACTGTGTATCTTTCCAGAAAAGTCTGCTCCAATATATCCTTTGTGATGCAAACTCTTCATTTCAAGAAAGCTCTGAAATGACTCATCTCTTCAACATTCACAAACCTCCTAAGCAAGGCGCTACGCTGATTGTATGAGCGTAAACATCCCTGGGATGTTAGACACTCACAAACTGTTGGCTACAGTCTAGAACGTGGCAAAGAAAACTTGTGAGTAGAGAAGGAACAAGGCCACGGAAGAGCCACTCTGCTGGCCACGCGGCCCGGGGTGGCAGTGACCCACCTCCAGCTGATGCAGTAGCGCTTTCCCTTTCTTGTTGATTTCTACCATCAGTGTAAATATGGCAACCTTGATGTCCTGTTCCACTTGCTTCTGGTTTTGATTCACTTCGATGATTCTGCAAATTAAATTAATTGGGGGTGAAACATCTACAATTTAAGGCAATTTTTATTTCCCATACTTAAAATTGATGCTTTAATGTCTAAATTAGACCAACATGTTTTCAGCTCTTAAAAAGCTCCTAAGAATCCTCCAGTTTAAAAGGACATTTTGAAGATCACAAATAAAATTCTTCTGAATTAAGTATTCATATAATTCAATCTTACATTCAAAATATATAAAATTGGAAAAAAGCCTATTAAAATAATATAGCTTGAAAGACACCCAGTAAAATAAAAGGAGTAAGAGAGAAGGGGAGACTACAAAAAGGACTTGAAAAAGATAAACCATGATTCTAAACAAGTTCTGTTGTATTTACACAAATGTGTGAATGTGACTCATGACCAAACAGTATTCGCTATACCTGACTAAAAGGCAAAAAGACAGTAGTACTTTGCTACTTAATACATTTATCTTGAAATAACTCAAAAAAGCTCCATCGTCCCTGCTGTTTCTCCATAGTTATTCTCCAAAACTTATGACAAAAAGTACAAATATTATCCTGTTGAAAATTCTTCAGCATAATTTTCTGACAAGATTAATGCTTTGACAATATTACTATCAGATCAAGAAAACCAGCCGGACCCCAGAAGTAATCTATTTCCAAAAACTCATTCAAATCTTCACAGTGGGAGAATGGGATAAGGGACAAACAATGACAGGCTTGCAAATGCATACAAATGAATTAATAGCAAAGTTGGGAAATTTAATCCTTTAACAGTCAGGTAGGTTATAAGAGGATATAAACAATTACTACCTACTAAGGAAGATTCTCTAATTTCCATCACAATTCAGAAACCAATTGTTTCTCAACAACAATGTTATTGTTTTGTGAAAACAGCACAAATTACAAAAACTGAAAAATAACAAATTGGAGAACTCATCCTAGCTAAGATTTAATACAAAAATTTACAATGATCATGAAAGTAGAATACTGGCAAAAAGCACACACAAAGTACAAGTATCCACAAATAAATCCACACTTAAACAGTCAATGGTTAATTCCTTCTATTTTTTTTTTAAACAGAAGCATCAAGGTAATTCAATTGAAACAGTATAATTGTTGCAACAAATGGTATTGGGAAAAACAGACATCAATATGTAAAAAAAGCTGAACCTTGACCAAGAGCTCATACCCTAAATACAATAAAAGGCCAAATAGCCATCTGTAAATGTCATTACACAAGGTTATTTTACTTAAAGCTTAATAGTTAGCAATGGACATTTTTACCATTTAACAATGAATACTTTTGCCAATAGATATTATCTCTTTCAATTAACATTCATTATAAAATTTCAATTACTGAATCAAAAATGTTATATCCCACCAATTATTCTATTTGGCAAAATATACTCTACTGAATAGAATATGGTAAAGGAAAAAGTATTTGATTAACAATAGCTATTATGTGAAAAATAAAGGTTAGAAAAATGAGAACTGATAAAGGAAGAGTAAGAGAAACTTGAAGACATACAATACAATGCAGAATAATGACTAGACTGATATCCCAACACTAGAACAACAAGAAAGGGTTATCTTCCATTTTAAGAATCTCTTTTGGGGCCAGCACTGTGGCGCAGTGGATAAAGCTGCCGTCTGAGCAGCAAGCATCCCACACTGGCACCAGTTCAAGTCCCAGCTGCTCTACTTCCGATCCAGCTCCCTGCTAATGTGGCTGGGAAAGCTGCAGAAGAAGGTCTGAGTCTTTGGGCCCCTGCACCCATGTGGGAGACCCTGAAGAAGCTCCTGATACCCGGCTTCAGATGGCCCAACTGTGAACTTTGTGGCTATATGGGGGGAAGCCAGTGGATGGAAGATCTCTCTCTCTCTTTCTCTGCCTCCCTGTAACTCTGACTTTCAAATACATAAATCTTAGAAAAAAAATAAAAATAAAAAAGGAATTAGCAGGGGAAGAAGTCAAGTGCTCCACTCCTCACTATGTCTCAGAATGAATTATGAAGACTGATCTTGGACAAGATGAACCTCAGCTAACACGGTTTTCCTGGCAACTGAAACCCCTGCAAAGCTGCTTTTGTGTGGGCTCTTCCCTAGACAAAGTCAGGCTTTTGTATGCAAAGCAACCAAAGAAAGAGGACGGAATGAAATGTGCCCCCAAGTGGTTTTTACAATGTGGATTATGCCACATTCCTGCTTTGCTACCCAATCACAGAATTCTCATCAGACAAGGAATTTAAAGTGAACAGCTCAACAATCCCTGACTCCTGGTGTCTCTCTGCAATTAGAAGATCATCACAGCTCAGGCACTGTAAATTTCAGCAAACCATATAGTATCAATTAGCTATATATTTGTTAAAATAGTGTTTAATACTGGCAAAAATGGCTTTAAGATCATGGGGTTTCCTTAAAATTAGACAAGACCAGATAATCATAAATTATCAGTACGAACCAGTTAAATGAGCTATTACTAATGGTAGCTTATCATCAATTTTTATGGTTGAAAAAATTCTTCCCAACTCAAAGTTTCTAGAAAAGTCTTTTCAACCATATATTATTAGTCATCTCATAGCTTAGCACTTCACAGTCAGTTAAAAATAATTCTACTCTAAAAGTAAATACACTTGACACATATGAAAATATAGTAGTAGGCATAAAAATTTACCTGTTTTGGATCTGATTTCCTGTAAATTTTATATATTTTGTCTTTTCCATCAGTTTGGTGATTAATGTGTCTATTATCACTTTCTGGTTCTGAAAAGCTTCTTCTATAAATTGGTATCTGAAGAAATAATAAGCAAATTACTTAAATATTTGTATAAAATAAAAGTAGAGAAATGATTTTTGAAAAGATACAAAAACAACATCAAAATTTTTTAAATACCAAATATAACCCTCAAGGCAGGCTTTCCAAACTTCCTCACAAATTATTCCTCAAACAAAAAGTCAATTTAACAGATGTAGTAACTATTTTTAACATTTTTTACATCATTTTAACAGACGTATTAACTATTTTTCGTTTTGTAACCGTGAACATTTACTGTAAACATACATTTTAAAGATCATTTGTAGGCCGGCGCCGCGGCTCACTAGGCTAATCCTCCGCCTGGCGGCGCTGGCACCCCGGGTTCTAGTCCCGGTCGGGGCGCCGGATTCTGTCCCGGTTGCCCCTCTTCCAGGCCAGCCCTCTGCTGTGGCCAGGGAGTGCAGTGGAGGATGGCCCAGGTGCTTGGGCCCTGCACCCCATGGGAGACCAGGAAAAGCACCTGGCTCCTGGCTCCTGCCATCGGATCAGCGCGGTGCGCCGGCCGCAGCGCGCCGGCCGCGGCGGCCATTGGAGGGTGAACCAACGGCAAAGGAAGACCTTTCTCTCTGTCTCTCTCTCTCACTGTCCACTCTGCCTGTCAAAAAAAAATAAAAAAAAAATAAAAAAAAATAAAAAAAAAAGATCATTTGTAGTTACTTTAGAAAGGTCTTGAACATATGCCTTCAGGATAAATGGAGAAAGAAAAAGCCAAACTCTTGATGTCATGCCTTGTTTGGTAAAGGTTTAAAAATATGATTACAACAAACAGCACTCTAAAAAAGGTGAAGACCCACTTGGGATGCCCCATCCCACCCAGGAGTGTCTGGGTTCAGCTGTCTGCTTTGCTCCCAGTGTACTCTGGGAAGCAGCAGATGGTGGTCCATGAACTTGGTTCCCTGCCAAGTGAACAGTTTAACAACCCCAGTCTCCTGCTGGGGAGACTTGGATGAGTGGGTATTTGGAGGAGTAAAAAAAAACTCAGAGATTGCTGTCTGTCTGATTTTCAAATAAAATAAATTTACATAAAATTTTAAGTTTGGGGCTTTCATGGCACAGCAGGTTAAGCCACCACCTGCAATGCCAGTCCCAGTTGCTCTACATCCGATTCCCTGCTAATGTGCCAGAGAAAGCATTGGAAGATGGACCAAGTGCTTGGTCCCCCGTAAGCCATGTGGGAGACCTCTGGCATTCCACTGAGGTCCTGCTTCGGCGAGACTCAGCTCCAGCCACTGTGGTCCTTCGGGAGTGAAAAGATCTCCCATCTGCTGGTGCAGTCTCCAGCGTCCCCAACAGCTGGGAAGGGACCAGGCTGAAGCCTGGGTTTCCCAGGTGTATGGCAAGGACCCCAAGTCATCACCTGATGCCTGCAAAGTGAAAATTAGCAGGAATCTGGAGTCAAAAATGGAGTGGATATGTGAACCCAGGCACTCCATATGGTGTGCTGATTCCTCAACTGGTGATGTTATTGCTGTGCAAAACACTCAACCTTGTCTAAGTGCAATTTAATGAGTAAGTATTGTAAGTACGGTTACACTCAGAACAGGGACACACAGTTAAGAATTTCATTGGGTTTTCTTTGTATATAATCAAGTCATCTATACAATAACACTTTAAATTTTAGGTTTTAAAATCTCAAATATGGGTCATAAGTATACATTTATTTAAAATTTTGTTTGAGAGGCAGAGACATAAACAAAGGAAGTTACCATCTGCTGTTACATTCCCCAGTGCCTGCAATAGCCACAGCTGGCTTGAGGCTAAAGCCAAGAACTCAGGGGAGGTCTCCTAGGGGAGTAGCAGGAACCCAGTTTCTTGGGCCACCTCTCTCCAGATTCCGCACAGGCAGGAACGTGGAGTCAGAAGCATGCACGAGGAATCAAACCTGGTTACTCTTGAGATGTGGGATACAGGCACTAAACACTAATGCCTACATTTTTTACTGTTTCTTCCAAAAACAAACAAACAAACAAACAAACAAAAAATTTCTTTATTTGAAAGGCAGAGAGAGAGAGATCTTCTATGTGGCTTCATCTGTGTCTCTCACATGGACTTGGGCCATCTTCCACTGTTTTTCCAGGCCACTAACAGGGAGCTGATTAGGCAGCCGAGCAACCAGAATGGAAACTGACGCCCATATTGGGTGCTGGTGGTGCTTAACCTGGTATGCCACAACACAAGCTCCCTTCTTCTGCCTCTACTGAGATGGTTGTATCAATTTTCCGTTATTCTTTTAATATAATATTAATGACATTTAACATCAACGACTTTGATTATTTTATGCCTAAGGCCACCCTGGTTGTGGTTAGTTTTCCAAAAGTGGTAATATTAATGTGTTTAAGTTTCTTATTTCTTAGAAATTATACATTGAATTCACGGATGAACTCAGCCTGTAATTTTCCATATCTATTATTCCCTCTCAGTTTCTGGTGTCTGGGTTATGCTGGAGTCATAAGACAGGCTGGAGATAATTCATTCTACTATTCTCCAGACATGTTTGTATAATTTATGTAAACTATTTTATGGATTCATTAGTGAAGTCATTTGGGTCTACAGTTTTTCTATTTGTGGTATACAAATTGCACATACTTCATATACACAGATTTACAAACACAGTGCTCCTCCCCCACCTCCCGCCCACACTCCCACCCTTCCTCCTCCTCCTCTCCTATTCTTACTCTTAATGTTTACAAAAATCTATTTTCAGTTTTGCGGCTTTCTTTGTGGGAAAGTTTTAAATTATGGATTTACATTTTAAAACTATTAGTTTCAATAAAAGTTTATTTTCTAAAGTGTCATCATTTTATGTAAAAATTTTCAAAGAACTGACAGCTTTCATTTTTATCTTAACTACAGAGTGCATAGTGATGCCCAGCGTTGGCTACGGCTACGTGGGCTTGCTCTCTCTCCCTGAACCCTTCACAAAGCGATCTGCTCCTTCCCCTGCGCCGTTTCTGGCTCTGACTGAAATGCATTTGTCTTTACTACATCCCATTTTTAAGCCCACTTTGGATTTGATTTGCTGCCTTTCCTAACTTGAGATCAATGTTTACTGTTAACTTTTTATCCTTATTATCTAAATATTTAAAGATATAAATTTCCCTCTCTTCATAGTCTTAGCTATAAATCTTAAGGTCTGATTAATATATGGTATTTTTGATATCCTTCAAGTCAAAATAACTTGAAATATCCACAGGAATTTCTTGGACCATTTAATTAACTGCTTAACTGTGAACTAACCACAAAGTTAAATTTGAAAGAGTACAGATTTCACATACATCTTTTATACATATTAATTGGTTTTCAAATTCACCATTATTATCATAGGCCTCTAACCAACTTAGTAGTTTCGTGTACATTTTCTACTAACAAGAATGGTCTCCTATATTGTAACAGTGGCTATTAAAATCAAGAAAACTGAGATTGATTAAATCTGGTCATCTACAGACAATATTCCAATTACATCATCTGTCTCACTGTCTTCTATGTAATTTTCCCCCGTAGTCTAGGAGACAGCCCAAGATCACACATCAGTACATTTAGTTTTTTATGAATTTCATACCTTCATTTCTAAATATATGGTATTTTTCTCATATTTTCTAGATCAATTACACTGTTATTATACAAGTTATTAAACTGAATTTCAATCATTTGGTCAGCATGTGGTTAAACACCTTGGGGCTGTAAAGAATGGGTCCGCTCAGGCAGTGTTCCAGTAGTTCTATAAGACCCAATACTATTTCTGTTATTTAAATCTCAGTGACATATCTATATTGATTTTTAGCCTACTTATTTTGTCAATTACTGGGTAATGTTGAAATTTTCAACTTTAGGGACCAGCGTTTTGGCCTACAGGGTGAATCTGCCACCTGCAGCAATGACATCCCATATGGGCGCTGGTTCGAGTCCTGGTTGCTCCACTTTCAATTCAGCTCTCTGATAACAGCCTGGGAAAAGCAGCGGAAGATGGCCCAAGTGCTCAGGTCCCTGCCACCTATGTGGGAGTATGGACTAGATGTTTTCCAATAGTATTTGAAAATTCTCACCGATTAGATTTGTCTGGAAAGACTGCTTGATTCCCTAGTTTCCTTCTTTGGTGTACATTTGCATCCAATCTAAATCGTCTCTTTCTTGCTCATCTCTTCTACTTCCCACCCTACTGTTTGCCACACTTCATTCTGAATATTTCTTTGATCATATTCATTTTCATTTCCTGATATATCAAGTCTGCTTTTAAACCTTTTACTGAGATACTTTCACTTATATACATTCCACTTCATTTTGTTTTATAGCATTCATTCTCCATCGAAATGTTCTTCAACATCTTTAATATGGTAAGATGCACTTCGTGACTTTAACACTACTTGTTTCATTCGTATCATCTATTCTCCTAACATATCTGGTTATTTCTAGTTGTGCTGACTACAGATTCACAAAATTCACTGTTGAATAAATGCAGTCTAGGATGGTTCCTTTCTCAAGGGAGAATTTACATTTGATCTACCAGGTACCCTGGGGCACCTGAAACATGATTCCACTTTAATCTAACCTCAGGCGACTTCAGGCCTTGTAACTACTTACTAGGCAATTCACTCTGAATATAATAATGTAGACTTTCAGGGTCCCAACTTAAGATTAGGTGAATCTTTCCTTCTTAAAATCCTTGAGCTCTAATCCCTGACTTCTCAGCCCCGAGAGCTTAACAGAGTATTCCTTGAGTAACCAGCGCTGTGGCATAGTGGGTAAAGCTGCCACTTGCAGCTCCAGCATCCCACATGGATGCTGGTTTGAGTCCCAGCTGCTCCACTTCTGATCCAGCTCTCTGCTAAGGCCTGGGAAAGCAGTGGAAGATGGCCCAGGTGCTTGGGCCCCTGCACCCATGTGGGAGGCTCAGAAGAAGCTCCTGGCTGCTGGCTTCAGACTGGCGCAGCTCCAGCAATTGAGGTCATCTGGGGAGTGAACCCATGGAACCCAGTGAACCCACGCCTCTCTCTCTCTCTCTCTCTCTCTCTCTCTCTCTCTCTGTAAAATCTGCCTTTCAAGTAAATAAATCTTTAGAAAAAAAAAAGTCTTCCTATTCTCTTGACAAGTCTCTAGGCAGGCGAAGTATCATTTTCTAACCCCACTCTTGGCCCAACAATTGTTAACTATATTAGCTCTAAAATCTCATGTAGATGTTTTCTATATTTTGTCCAGGTTTTCTAGATGTCCTTACTGGTAATGCTTGACTCAAATTATCTAATCTGCCACTATTCAAAGACTCGACCATTCTAAGCAACGGTGTTCATCAGTTTACATGAATCTTACTGTTAAAATAAGTGATTGTTAACTGAAATGCCTAGGAAGTCACATTTAAAAATAAATGTAAAATCTTCTCATTTTACAACGATGGCAACTAATTCCAGGTATTTTAGACTAGATTTTGGGCCAGCGGTTCTCTGGAGACATTTCTGAGTTGTAACAACTCAGGGAGGGGAGGGACAGTGCTACTGGCATCTAGTTGGTAGAGGTCAAAGATAATGCTAACCACCGTAAAAGGCACTGAACAGTGCTCTACAACACAAAGAACTCGCTAGCCCCAGCTCTATTTCACGAGTCGAGAAGCTCTGGTGTAGGCCAAGTTAAGATGACGCAGACTGCCCTCTGGCTGGAGTGGCAACGAGCCTCCACTCCTCCCATGCTGTGTACATAGGAAAGACGCTGTACCTATGCTCTTTATGTTCTAACAGCTGGCAGTCCCGACATGTCAGCTTGTCACATGTCTCACAGTAAAGCTTCAACTGCTCCTTTTTATGAAAAGGACAAAACACTGGCCGCTGACTGGTCACACCAACTGCCTCTGTAGAAACAATGGGAGGCAAAGAGAAAAACATTAACACAACAGAAAAATAAATATTAGATCGCCCACTGGAATTCAATATCACTGATACAAAAGAACTACCCATGGTTTATTTCTACACCATAACTACCACTAGATGTCAGATATGAAAAAAGTAAGTATTTGAAGAAAAGGTAAGTAAACTTTTCACTTTCCAATTCAGGAAGAAATGAAAGGGCCAATATGTGATTAGAAAGACGTTTTATGGAATAACAAGTCTTACAAAAATATACTTTATAAGTGAATATGAACCACTTGGATGTTTTCTAAATCCCAAATATGGAAGGAGTTTATTTCTGATTTAAAATGTATCAAAGGAATAATAAATATTTCATTATCCTACTTTCCAAAAATCCTAACAGAATACTCATTAACAAAGAAATAATCATAATGTTTTACTATTACACTAGTTTCCCATGTGATTTCACAACTTTTGTAATACGAAGATAAAACTAGGAAATGCTTATATTACTATGTTAAGTGGAACAAACCAGAATACAAATAAATGTAATGACTGATTAAACATCAAACATCTATTAACTCACTAATAATTAAAACAAAACCCAACCGCTTCAGAAATAATCCCATTTCCAGAGAAAACTTATTAACAACCTAGTGTCTTCCTCTGGATGCCTGTTATGTGTACAACTACATTTAGTACAAGAAAACGCTAAAAAAGTTCATGGAAAAATGGAATTAAGATAAAAGTTATTTTGGTACAAAACAGTTTGAAATCCATGTCTAGTTTCTCGTAACATTCATTTCCATAATTTTTAAAAAGTATTTATTGATTTTGATTTATTTGAAAGAGCAACAGAGCAAGGAGAGGAGAGGATGAAAGAGGGAAAAATCTTCCATCTCCTGGTTCACTAACCGAATGCCATGCTGGGAAACAGCTGGGGATGGGCCAGGCCAAAAGCACATGGGTGGCGGGGACCCAGGGCGTGCAAAACTGGGAGCTCTTTCAGGAGCCACGTAAGACTTGAACCCAGACACTTTAATATGGGATGCATGTACCCCAAGCGGTGGTTTAGCAGTCCCACCACAATGCCCATCTTAAACTTCAATTCAATTATTTAAAACATTTTTTTATTTATTGGAGAGGCAGAGAGACAAAGAGCAAGACACAGCACATCCTTTCACTGGTCGCTCCCCAAAGCCTGTCCTGTCACAGCCAGGGCTGGGCTCAGACTACAGGGGGGGATATACAATTCATGTCTCCCAAATTACATAAACTAACACTACTGTCTCCCAGGATCTACCTTGCCAGGAAGCTGCAGTCAGGAACTAGAACCAGCAATAAAACCCAGATACTCTGATGTGGGAATGCAGGTATCTTAACTGCTAGGCCAAATACCCACTACTCATTCCATAAACTTCAAAAAAATTGTTTTTAGGGTTTATCTGAAAGCCACAGGGGAAGACAGAAATCTCCTACCCACTGACGTAATCCTTAAATGCCCACAGAAACAGGGGCTGCACAAAGTCAGGAGCTGGGAACACAGCCCAGGTCTTCCACATGGGTAGGCAGGGACTCAAGTCATTATTGGCTGTTTCCTCCAGTGCACTTTAACTGGAAGCTGGAAGGGGTGGAGCCAGGACTCAACACAGGCACCCTGCTGAGGGGTGCAGGTACCCTAACTGCTGCATCAAATGCCTGCCTCTCCTCCCAGAAGCTTTTTGGAGACCCTCCATAGGCTTGACCAAAATAAACTTATCTTTTAATTCCATTCACAGTAACTTTTTGAAGTATCCTCATATAGAACAGGACTTTATTTAATAAAATAAAAATGGGGCCGGCGCCGCGGCTCACTAGGCTAATCCTCCGCCTAGAGGCGCCGGCACACCGGGTTCTAGTCCCGGTCGGGGCGCCGGATTCTGTCCCGGTTGCCCCTCTTCCAGGCCAGCTCTCTGCTGTGGCCCGGGAGTGCAGTGGAGGATGGCCCAGGTGCTTGGGCCCTGCACCCCATGGGAGACCAGGAAAAGCACCTGGCTCCTGGCTCCTGCCTTCGGATCAGCGCGGTGCGCCGGCCGCAGCGCACCGGCCGCGGCGGCCATTGGAGGGTGAACCAACGGCAAAGGAAGACCTTTCTCTCTGTCTCTCTCTCTCACTGTCCACTCTGCCTGTCAAAAAAAATAAATAAATAAAATAAAATAAAATAAAAATGGCACTACACATACTGTCTTAAAAATGCTTTTCTCACATATTTTAGAAACCTTTATGGGATAGTAAACATATTCACCTTATTTTTATTTGTTATCTGTATAATATTCCATCAAATGGATGCACCAGTAGATGTTTGGAAGTTTCTCAATTTAACACTGTGTAATAATACTGAAATGAACATGAAACTTATGATTTAAATATTTCCATGAGACAATTCCTAGTGATAGAAGTTTTGGCTCAAAGGGCAATTTATACAGAAACATTAAATGGTCCTCTAAAAATGGTACCAATTTTTACTTCTACCTATTAACAGGGTATTTAATATTAAATCTTTCTCATTTTCTTAAGCACAAAGAGAGCCTACACTAATAATAGAGATCAAACACCTTTTCAGAGTCATCAACTATTTGTATTTCTTTTAAAGAAATATCTGCAGGGCCAGCACTGGGGTGTGACTGGTAGAGCTGCCACCTGCAGTTCTAGTATTCCTTATGGGCACTGGTTCAAGTCCTGGCTGCTCCACGTCTGATCCAGCTCCATGCTAATGCGCCTGGGAAAGCAGCAGAGGATGGCCCAAATCACTGGGCCCCTTCACCCAAGTGCAAGACCCAGAAGAAGCTCGTGCTCCCTGGCTAAGGCCTGGCCCAGCCCTGGCATGGCCATTTCAGCGATTTCCAGTGTAACCAGCAAGAGATGAAATCTGTTAAAGCATCTGCTACTGATCTCTACCATTTTTCTGCCCAGTTCTGTTACTGACTTGAATGCATATTTGACACACTGTCTGCCAAAAATTAGGAAAATTTTAGGAATTCTTTGCCTACTTTGACTTTGGCTTATTGTATTTTTTTCCCCTAAAAAGACATTTTATGGCTTTAGTTTTGAGAACTGTTTCTAGAAAAGTTACACAAATATATTTTTCCTCATTGGTGTATTTTTGTAGGTTTTTACTTCAAATTTTTAATTCACATAAAATTTACTTCCGTGTAGTAGTCACAATCCTTACAAAAATCCTAATTGTGTACCAGCAAGGAGAATGCGTTAACAGGCTCACATTTTCTGATCATAATAAAATGGTAAAGTAGAAAACTGTAAAGTAGAAAACAAAACAAACCAAAGCACTTATTCTTTAAAAGAATTTTTGGGGCCATAATAATCAGACTGGTGAGCAACTTGACTGTATACTGTCTACACATCTGCCAAAGCAGAAAACAGGCAAACACACACAAAATCTCATAAATCTCAACTACTTGGTAACCGTAAATGCAGAATCAAGCTTTAAACCCTTATAATTCAAAGAAAGAAAAAAAAGGCATTCTGCTCTGTGAAGATAACAGGACCTATACCCTTAAGTATGCCTGAGACAAGTTGGTTTGGGCCCACGGCCAAGAAATAATAACAGTGCTTCTTTCTTCTCTAGACAGAACATATGTAACCGGCTTATAGTCTATTGACTGAAGAATTTAAATTGATTCATAGTCATAATCATCATGGATGATTTAGAAGATCAAATAAATTATCTTATTAAGACAAACCAGAGGCTGGCGCCGTGGCTCACTTGGCTAATCCTCCGCCTGCAGCGCCGGCACCCCGGTTCTAGTCCCAGTTGCTCCTCTTTCAGTCAGCTCTCTGCTGTGGCCCAGGAGGGCAGTGGAGGATGGCCCAAGTGATTGG
This sequence comes from Oryctolagus cuniculus, assembly GCF_051225735.1. Lineage (NCBI taxonomy): Eukaryota > Metazoa > Chordata > Mammalia > Lagomorpha > Leporidae > Oryctolagus > Oryctolagus cuniculus. The sequence goes on from NC_142869.1 coordinate 184,932,459, forward strand.
GCCCCTGCACCCACATGGGGAGACCAGGAAGAAGCACCTGGCTCCTGGCTACGGATCGGCTTAGTTCCGGCTGTAGTGGCCATTTGGGAGGTGAACCAACGGAAGGAAGACCTTTCTCTCTGTTTATAACTCTACCTCCTTTTAAAAAAAAAAAAAACAGACCTGTGCTTCAATTCAGCTACCTATTCCATGGCCACACACTAGAATTTCGTCATCCATAATTGTTCCATTTGAAAATCATAATTTCAGAGATCACGTTGTGTGCAGGTTAAGCTGCCACCTATAATGCCAGCATCCAATCGGTGACAGTTCAAGTCTCAGCTTCTCCATTTCCAACCCAGCTCTCCCAGCAGGTAGGCCAGGAAAGCAGTGAAAGATGGCTAAAGTCCTTGGGCCCCAGCTACTCAAATAGCAGACCTGGATTGTGTTTCAGTCTCCTGACCTCGGCCTGGTCCAGCCCCCACTGTTGCAGCTGTTTGGGAGAGTGAATCAGCAGATGAATATCCCTTTCTCCCCCTCTCCCTACTCTCTTGAATGAATGAATCTTTAAAAACAAAATCACAAATTCAAACATAACACTCTCGTAACTTGAAAGACAATCTTCCAGTTCTTAGTTACTACCTCATTGTAGCTCATTGGAATCTCTGCTCTCTAACCATTTTTTTCATCCTATCAGTCAACACCCTCTATTTCCTTTCTTATCCAGTCATCTGAAAGATCCTTCAACATGCCCCTCGAATTTCTGTAACATCTGTCTAGCTAAACCCCAACCTTACGTATCGCCAACTCTTCTCTACACCCTCAAATTGCTGAGACATGATGGAAGAAGTTTTATGGCATACACTGCTAATGTAACCTTGATGCTACTAAGCAATCCTGTTTCCATAGCGTAACTCCGTTTCAACTGGAGTTATCTGGCCTCCAACATAAACTTTCAACTCTGAGGCTGGCACTCTTTCCATGTGCTCCATGTCTATTTGTTTACAGTCACATTAGCCTGTAAATCCTGTAAGAATTATCTGAATTATGCACCTTTTCATCCCTAGGACTTAGCAAACTTCCTGGAACCAAGAGTAGGTGCACAAAGGAAAAGCAGCAGTGGGGCCAGAGTGGCATGGCCATTGTGGATCATTTGTGGAGTGAACCAGTGAGCAGAAGAACCCTTTTCCTGTCACTCACTCTGCCGTTCTTAAGAAGTAAAATAATTTTTAAAGAAAAATACGGCCGGCGCCGCGGCTCACTAGGCTAATCCTCCGCCTTGCGGCGCCGGCACACTGGGTTCTAGTGCCGGTCGGGGCACCGGATTCTGTCCCGGTTGCCCCTCTTCCAGGCCAGCTCTCTGCTGTGGCCCAGGAGTGCAGTGGAGGATGGCCCAAGTGCTTGGGCCCTGCACCCCATGGGAGACCAGGAGAAGTACCTGGCTCCTGCCATCGGATCAGCATGGTGCGCCGGCCGTGGCGGCCATTGGAGGGTGAACCAACGGCAAAGGAAGACCTTTCTCTGTCTCTCTCTCTCACTGTCCACTCTGCCTGTCCAAAAAAAAAAAAAAAAAAAAAATACAATAAGTCATAAAATGAAGTTCTACTACATGCTATGACATGGATAAACCCTTAAAATACCACACCACATAAAATAAGCCAAACATCAAAGGACAAATATATAATTTCACTTGTATGAAATATCTAGAACAAGCAAAATTACCAAGACAGAACTAAGAGCTTTCTAGGGGCTATTGGGGGAAGGAATGATAATTATTACTTAATGGGCAAAGGGATGCTGATTGGGTGATGAAAAAAGTGTTGCAAACAGATAGTAGGGACAGTTGCTTAAGATTGCAAATACGATCAATGCCACTGAATTGTACACTTAAAAATGGTCAAAATTATAAACTTTGGTTTATTTGGGTAAAGTATGTTCTTAGGGAACTTTACATTAAAAGCAACAAAATAAAAACCCAGAAACCATAATTACATAAAAAGAAAAGATTCTTGGGGATGGCGCTGTGGGTAAAGTAGTGGGTAAAGCCACTGCCTGCGGTGCCAGCATCCCATATAGGCACTGGTTCAAGTCCTGGCTGCTCCTCTTCCCATCCAGCTCTTTGCTATGACCTGGGAAAGTAGCAGAATATGGCCCAACTCCTTGGACCCTGCACCCCCTGTGGGAGACGCTCCTGGCTTTGGATCAGCACAGCTCTGGCCGTTGCGGCCAATTGGGAAGTGCACCGGTAGATGGAAGACCCCTCTCTCTCTCTCTCTCTCTCTCTCTCTCTCTGCCTCTCCTGTCTGTGCAACTCTTTGAAATAAATAATTAAATCTCAAATAAATAAATAAATAAAGCAGATTCTCTGGTTGTCTATCAGATAAACATGAAGCAGGCTTATTAATTCCAAGGGCATCAGAAGGAGAAGGAAGAGAGTTCTAAACCTTTAAACCCATTATTTGCCACCCTAAACAATAATGTAGAAAAAAGAAAAACTAGTTTAAAAAATTTCTTTATGGGCTGGCACTGTGGTACAGCAGGTTTAACTGCTGTTGGAAGCACTAGCATCCCATATGGGTGCCAGCTTAATTCCCAGCTACTCCACCTTGACTCCAGATTCCTGCTAATTTGCCTGGGAAGGCAGCAGAGGACTGCCTAAGTGATTGGGGCCCTGCACCCATGTGGGAGACCTCATTGAATCTCCTGGCATTGGCCTGGCCCAGCCCTGGCCAATGTGGCCATTTAGGGAGTAAATCAGGGGTTGGAAGATTTCTCTTTCTGTTTCTTCCCCTCTCTGTAATTTTACCTTTGAAATAAAATAAATCTTAAATTTTTTTTGCTACATTTACGCCAATGTAAGACATTTACAGGAGCAGGAAGGCTGTATGAAGTATGAATGTAAGGCAGAGGATATGATTAGTGCCTCCCCACATTTCTAAGGATTTGTACTTCAGGTGTTTTAAAAAAACAACAGTGCATGTACTGCTTGTAAGTGTATCAAAGCAAGTCAATACCCAAAGACTGAAACAGAAAGAACTTCTGTTACCTGGAGATACTTCCTCCTTCTGTCTGACAGTGTGGTCTTTCGTGAACTTCACCCTCTGATGAGCTCTTATACATGTTTTGCACAGCCATTCAACACACTCTACACAAAATCCATTAGCTTCCGCATTGTCCTCACAGCTGGTACACACCTAATAAGAAATGTGTCACGTAAGTTTTCCAGAAAAATGAAAAACTTAACATACCATTAACCAGACATAAACGGTATACCTACCATAATGGATTATAATCAGTTATCATCTTCATAGTGTTTGTAAATTTAAACTGATAATTGTGCATTGAATTATAAACGTAAGAAATGGAATTCTGCACCAGCAAGAATGTAAGTACCTTTTCTCCTCAGTCCACACACTAACTCACCCAGGCACTACGCCAGGCTTGAGGATACACGCACTCATGAGAGGCAGTGCGGACTGAAATTCCATTTTCCCTACTTACAAGCGGAGTACTCTTGGGCTGGATACTTGGAGTATTTATCCTTAACACAAGATGTCATGAGTAGTTGTGAAGATTAAATGTGTGGCAGACACATATCATTGGAATAATCACACTAATAATTATAAACTAAAAAGTCTATAAGAAAGAAAATGTTGGAGAGGTTGTTTTAGTGGGGTTTGAAGGATGGGAAAGGCTTTTCCCAAGACCAGATCAGCATCCGATATTAAAGTTGAATCACCACGTACTTGATGAACAGCCTCCTAGGCAGAGCACGGCATACACGAGAAGCCCCAGGCCACAAGAGGACAGGACAGGCCCAGAACTCTGGAAGAAATCAGGTACAACTGAAGCGAGAGGTGAGGGGCGAGAGAGGGCGCTGGGGGACAGCGAGCAGGGTCCAGATGAGGGAGGGTCACAAGTGGTCTCTGTCTGAAGCAACCTATGGCAAGGCACGTTTGGATTTCAGTATCACTATTGCTGCAGTGTAGAAAACAGATTAGGCAGCACATTTTTAGAGAGGCAAGTGACGCTTGTAAGGGACAGAAATTCTGTGAACGTACCTTATTCTATAGATTTCACTTGGGTACTACATGAATGTTTTCTATGTAGTTGTAAAAACTTAAAAATCTCTAAACACAAAAACAAAATGAAACAATACTGCCTACCAAATGGATGGCTTAACCACAAATACAAAAGTTATGCTTTTCAAGCAAATTTAAAACATTATGGTAGTGGATGTTTGGTCTAATGGTTTACTGAAGTGGCAGGATGCCAATACAAAACCTTGGGACCTTGGCAAGCAGGGGTGATACCGCAAGCAGTTACACTGCTGGCATCCTTGTGGGAAACGTGGACCGAGTTCAGCTCCCAGGTTACTGCACGCATTTGGGGAGTGAGCCAGAAGACGGAGGCTAAAATACCAAACGCATGATGATTTGATTGACTATCTCTAGTGCTCACATGTAGCCATGCTTTGTAGCTTTCCATTCTGACAAACACACGATACAACTCTCTCAGCTCTAACTCGAATCTTCCTTACTTTCTGTTATTCTGCATGCCCATGTATGCAAGGTCTTCCAAAAGTTCATGGAATTCATGTACAATGAAAAACCTACGTAAGCCGGCACCACGGCTCACTAGGCTAATCATCCGCCTGCGGCGCCGGCACACCGGGTTCTAGTCCCGGTCGGGGCGCCGGATTCTGTCCTGGTTGCCCCTCTTCCAGGCCAGCTCTCTGCTATGGCCCAGGAGTGCAGTGGAGGATGGCCCAAGTGCTTGGGCTCTGCATCTTATGGGAGACCAGGAGAAGTACCTGGCTCCTGCCATTGGATCAGCGTGGTGCGCCGGCCGTGGCAGCCATTGGAGAGTGAACCAACGGCAAAGGAAGACCTTTCTCTCTGTCCACTCTGCCTGTCCAAAAAAAACAAAACAAAACAAAACAAAAACAAAAAAACACCCTACGTATAGACTTGAAACTATTTTTGCATCCTTGTATGACTTACAAGTTGCTGTTGTTAGCTTCTAGCAATAGTGGTACTAAAGGGAAACAACAAATTCAGAAAGAATGGACTTGACTTTTTTTTTCCATTTTTAAGATTTTATTTATTTATTTGAGAGGCAGAGTTACACAGAGAGGGATAGACAGAGAGAAAGGTCTTCTGTCCACTGGTACACTCCTCAAATAGCCACAACGGCTATCCATCCAATGCCAGGAGCCAGGAGCTTCCTCTGGGTCTCCCATGCAGGAGCAGGGGCCCAAGCACTTGGGTCATCTTCTACTGCTTTCCCTGGCCAAGAGAGCTGGATCAGAAGAGGAACAGCGGGTACACGAACTGGCACCCATTTGGAATGCCAGCACCATGGGCGAAGGTGTAGCCTACTGCAGCACAGCGCGGGACCATGGATGTGATCTTTCTGAACAGATTCCTGTCTGCCTCCTACTCCCGGCAACCTCTGTCATCACCCCAGTATTGTTTTACCCCAGCAACAGCAGCCCCTTCCTAGAGCCAACAGTTCTATTTATAGTCTTCCCAATACTTGCAGAACCAGATTTATTGCAAACCACTACCAGTACAAGAGGCCTCAGTATCTCAGCTAAATGCGCAGATCTCAGCGCCAGCCAAGCTGCATCTCCACCTCTTCCAACCTTTTGCCTCTGTTCTCTTTGCTACCTCCTAACATTGCTACCGCTATGATACCATAAGAATTTTCTTTCTATCTTTTGAGAAAACTTTATATCTAGTTAACAACTCTTAGTTTTAAGATTGAAAGTGTCGGGGCTGTGGCACACCAGGTAAAGCCACTGCCTGCAGTGCCAGCATCCCATATGGGCGCTGGTTTGAGTCCTGGCTGCTCCACTTCCGATACAGCTCTGTACAATGGCCTGGGAAGGCAGTAGAAGATGGCCAAATTCTTGGGCCCCTGCACCTGTGTGGGAGACCCAGAAGAAGCTCCTGGCTTCAGATCGGCGCAGCTCTGGCCATTGCAGCCATTTGGGGAGTGAACCAGCAGGTGGAAGGCCTCTCTCTCTCTCTCTCTCTGCCTCTCCTCCTCTCTCTGTGTAACTGTGACTTTCAAGTAAAATAAATAAATTAAAAAAAAAAAAAAAAAAGAATGAAAGTGTTGTCTGACTACATTAAAACTTACATGCCCTATAATACATGAGACATAATAAAGCACTGAGTCATTTATTTAAGAAGCAAGAGGGCCAGCATTGTGGTGCAGCTGGTACATTTGTCGACTGCATTGCAGACATCCCATTTGGGCACCAGTTCCTGTCTTGGCCACTCCACTTCTGATCCAACTCCCTGCTAATGATCTGGGAAAGCAGAAGATGGCCCAAGTGTGTAGGCCCCTTCACCCAAGTGGGAGACCTGTATGGAGCTCCTGGCTCCTGGCTTTGGCCTAGCTCAGTCCTGGCAATTGTGGCTATGCCGAGAGTGAATCAACAGATAGATGATCTGTCTCTTCTTTTTCTCTCTCTCTGCAACTCTTACAAATAAACAAATCTTTATTAAAAAAAAAAAAAATAGAAAACAAGACTTCCAGCATGGGAAAGAGATATAAATATAAACTCAAAGAGTAGACAGAATTCTAAATTGAACTAGAAATGTCGATTTTCATATTTTGATAAAAGTAATTTGCTTCATCACCTTCTGCAAGGTCTATAATCAATCTGATGGTGATGAGCACCCATGGTGCCACTACACCATTTCTGTTCCTTAGTTTCACAGCAATTAAACTGTATCCTCCACAGAAAGTCCTGCTTTGGTCTATGATTAAAGTTTGAATTAGAAAGACCTGTGGATACTTTTGAGACAATAAACACAGGTATTTAGGTAGAAGTGGCCATGTCCATTTACAATGAATGCTAGGGGCAGGTGTGCAGCGCCGCAGTTAAGTCACTGCTCACATCTGCACCCCTATCAGAGTGCCTGGTTTAAGCCCAAGCTTCTCAGCTTTTAATCAGGCTTCCTGTGAATGTGCACTCTGGAATGATGGCTCAAGTACTTGGGTCCCTGCTACCCATGTGAGAATGACAGCAGTTCCAGGTTCCTGGCTTTAGCCTTTCCCAGTTCTGGTTGTTGCAGGCATTTGGGTAGTAAACCCACAGATGGAGAACCTCTCTCTCTGCCTTACTGGCTATCAAATAAAAATAAATTTTCAAAATATTTTAAGTGAAGCTACATTCCTGTTCCTTCAAAAAATACAAAGTTGGAAATGAGACAAAAAGGTATAAAGATTAACCATGCATATTAGAAATGTCTTGATAAGTAGAGCTAATAATAAAATCACTTTCCCCTTGGCAGATTCAGTTCCTCTCCAGATCTTCTGCTCCAAGTTAAAAAGAGCTGCCTCGGCCGGCGCCGCGGCTCACTAGGCTAATCCTCCGCCTAGCCGCGCCGGCACACTGGGTTCTAGTCCCGGTCGGGGCGCCGGATTCTGTCCCGGTTGCCCCTCTTCCAGGCCAGCCCTCTGCTATGGCCAGGGAGTGCAGTGGAGGATGGCCCAGGTGCTTGGGCCCTGCACCCCATGGGAGACCAGGAAAAGCACCTGGCTCCTGGCTCCTGCCATCGGATCAGCGCAGTGCGCCGGCCGCGGCGGCCATTGGAGGGTGAACCAACGGCAAAAGGAAGACCTTTCTCTCTGTCTCTCTCTCTCACTGTCCACTCTGCCTGTTAAAAAAAAAAAAAAAAAAAAAAAAAAAGAGCTGCCTCGAGAAAGCATTGATGAGTCACGACCCACAAGCACACCGATACACCCTATCCAGTGCACACTGTAGAATTACTCTCCCGATCATTCCAAGGACCCAACATCTAGATTTAGGAAGCCAACAGACATGTCCTACGTGTGAATAGCCCAAGTTGGAAAGAAAAGAAATTGATTAATTCAACATCCTGGACACTGCTATCAAATGAGATTTTTCAGAGTAATACACCATATGGAAAAGAAGACTTTCGTAAAAATGTAGAAACCTATGTATCAAAGACGTGCTGCTTTTCATATGTATCATTATAGAGTTTTTCACTAAAAGAGAGAAAAAGGTCAACAGAAGAATGTAACTGCCAGGGGCCGGCGCTGTGGCGCAGCGGGTTACGCCGTTAACGCCCTGGCCTGCAGCGCCGGCATCCCATATGGGCCTGAGTGCAAGTCCCGGCTGCTCCTCTTCTGATCCAGCTCTCTGCTATGGCCTGGGAAAGCAGTAGAAGATGGCCCAAGTCCTTGGGCCCCTGCACCCACGTGGGAGACCCAGAAGAAGCTCCTGGCTCCTGGCTTTGGATCAGCACAGCTCTGGCTGTTGCGGCTATCTGGGGAGAGAATCAGCGGATGGAAGACCTCTTTTTCTGTCTCTACCTCCTTCTGTAATTCTTTCAAATCAATAAAATCAATCTTTAAAAAAAAAAAAAAGAATCTAATTGTCAACACACAAAAAATAAAGAAATGAAATAATGTCAAATACAGAATAATGGTTCTCTGTGGAGGACAGGCAAGGTGGAGATGCAATCAGAGACGTCCATACTGGCACTGTTGTATCTGTCACTACCATGTATGTACTGTGTAGAATACTACATAATTCCATTACACAGCAGTCTGATGTCTGACACCAGCAGTCTAAGATGCCTCATCAAGAGGCGGCAAAGGTACAGCTTCATTCACTTACCTGATTAGACTTTTCGACCGTGCTGCTGGGGACCTCAGTAGTGTCCTTCACGAAAAAATTGTCTATGATATGTCTCTCAGCACATTCCTGGCTGCAAACTGGGCATCGGATAACTCCAACTGGGAAAAACAAAATCACATCCTAAGTTTTAATACAAAATGCTAAGTACTAAACAAATGCATCCATCAAATTGTAACTTGGGCTCTTTACAATGTCTACTCATTAAATAAGCAACTCAGTTTATGTGCACACAAAATATATTAAATGGAGCATAAATCCTCCATTTTAAATTACATGCCCTCTCCCCCAGAAACTACATTTTTCCAACAGTGGTTTTCAAACAAGGATGTATAGAACCACATAGGAGCCGGCGCAGTGGCTCAATAGGCTAATCCTCCGCCTTGCAGTGCAAGGCACACCAGGTTCTAGTCCTGGTTGCCCCTCTTCCAGGCCAGCTCTCTGCTGTGGCCCGGGAGTGCAGTGGAGGATGGCCCAAGTCCTTGGGCCCTGCACCCTATGGGGGACCAGGAGAAGCACCTGGCTCCTGCCTTCAGATTAGTGCGGTGCGCCGGCCGCAGCGGCCATTGGAGGGTGAACCAACGGCAAAAGGAAGACCTTTCTCTCTCTCTCTCTCTCACTGTCCACTCTGCTTGTCAAAAAAAAAAAAAAAAGAAAGAAAGAAAGAAAGAAAGAAAGAAAGAAAGAAAGAAAGAAAGAAAGAAAGAAAGAAAGAAAGAACGAACCACATAGGAGAACCAGAATCGCTGGTTCTTTTTAGACCTATTGTCTCAGGATTTCTGTAAGCAGAGAACAGACATACTCATTTTGCTTAAAATCTCCACAAAAAAAGATAAATATTCCTTTGAGAAAAGAACTCTATCCTAGCACTTAGTAAAACAAGAAATAATTATGAATGAATTAAAAACCTAAGATAAACTTGATAGTGTACATTATACCAAGACTTACAAAAAGCTCTCAGATACCAGTGAAATGCACAAGAACAAGCGCAATGTAATCCAAAGCACAAATTCATTTGTAACATATTCAAGCAACAAACAAAAAGATACACTGGAAAAAAAATCATTGTGGTATATATACACAATGGAATATCATTCTGTCTTTAAAAATTATTTAAAATCTTTTTAATTAGAAAACTTAAAGAAAAGCAGAAAATTCTACTGTCATTTCCAACAGGGATATACTTGGAGGACACTTAATTGAAATAAACCAGGTACAGAGACAAACACTGGATGCCCTCATTATGTAGAAGCGTACGGCTGATCTCACAGAAACAGACAGTAGAATGGGGAAGGAGATGCCTTTCCGGTGGTGGCAGCTGTGAGAAGCTGAGCTGAGCATAAACCAAAGTGTCCTGTGCAGCGGGAACGGCCACGCCTCCCCAGCCCCATAAAGCACCTGATCAGTTCCTGTAGCAAAGGCAGCTGGTGGAACTTCTTCACCACCCTGTCTGCCTTGTGTTCAAGAACAATCCCCAAGAGACTGAGTTCACACTGGCCTCATGGATTTCACTTTGGCAAGTGAGCCAAAGAACCTGGCGTTAACATATTCCTGGCAACCAGGAAGGGATCTGCAGAGGGATTATTTCCCTTTGGGGAAGATGAGGGTGCAGGATGGACTGATGGCTATCCTCCTCTTGCAGGAAATGAGCAGATGGCTGAACCTCTGCCTCAGCATCTCTGTGGTGCCTTCCTTCCTGGGATCTCAGTTCTCCTCACTCAAACTATCTTTCTTTCTATCCTCTATGCCACCCTGTTAACTCATCTTGCTCAGTTTTTGTTTTTACTTTAAACCATCTTAAAAGATCTGTATGGGGGGCTGGTGCTGCAGCACAGTAGGTTAAAGCCCCAGCCTGCAGTGCAGGCATCCCATAGGGGAGCCAGTTCAAGTCCCAGTAGCTCCTCTTCCGATCCAGCTCTCTGCAATGGCCTGGGAAATCAGTAGAAGATGGCCCAAGTCCTTGGGCCCCTGCACCTGCATGGGAGACCCAGAAGAAGCTCCTGGCTTTGGATCAACTCAGCTCCGACCACTGCAGTCATTTGGGGAGTGAACCAACGAAATGGAACTTTTCCCTCTGGATCTACCTCTCTGTAACGATCTTTCAAATAAATAAAATAAATCTTAAAAAAAAAAATCTGTGTGGGATGTGTTGAAATGACAGCCTCCTGCCTTACAGGACATCCAGGTGGGACAGACTGAAAGGGCAGGTTCCCAGGACTCATCAGCACCAGCAGGTGGCCAGCAGGTTACACAGCTTCACCAGCTTCTGACTCCTGGAGCTGCAGTTTTGGGCTTTGCTTTAATCCTTTCTGAAAACTCCTCTCAGACTGCATGTTTTTATTAGAAGATCTTGCTTCCCAGGACATGATCACATTCCTGTCCACCAACCCCAGCTCCCCCTAATCACAAGGGTGGAGTTTACCTCCAAGCCACATGAATTCAAACAAGTGGACAGCGCCTGACAGCCACCACGGAGCAGCTGGTGCACAGCCACAGAGGCATCTCTGAGGTCTTTCGTCCTGATCCTTTCAAACCCAGTACCTCTGCTTCTGTCCTTTCACTTTCTTCCCCACTTTTATCTGTAGACAGATCAGAAGCCGGAGGTTCAGTACTAACGGACAGCTGCCCAGTCACGTGGATTAATTACAACCAGTCCCTGGACGCCTAAAATTTAGGGCCTATCCAGAGACTGTTGGCCTACGTTTCAAAAACAGACTCTTTGTGACTCAAGGATGGCCCAGCTGCCTGAGAGCAGTAGCTGCCACTGCCTTACTGGTCAAATGGGCCTCTACACTCATGGTGGGACAACCCACAGAGGTTCAACCACCCCATCAGGTGCACACAGTTTTAGAGATCAAAAGACTTCATTAGTTAACAGGAGGAAGACTAACTAAATACCAAGACTTTGTGTTAGACACTCCTAGATACGACATTAAAGGTCAGAACTGGCCACTCTCCTCCCAGCCACAGATGACTACAGAACAAACCCACCCCAGCAGGCCTGATCGCTGGGAGGAGCCCCTCGAGAGCCTGGATGCTGAGTGGCACACTGATGGAGGGCAGGCTATGCTAGGGTGAGTTTGCCTGCAGAGAGGTGGTGACACTCCCACCCCAAACCCCAGCCCAAAAGGCAGAAATGGTTGCCCTGACTCAGGCTTTGCAACTGGGAGAAGTAAAGCCATCAATATTTACAAAAACTTCAGATAAGACATGCCCATACCACTCTATGGAAGGAAAGGCAACTGTTAATGGTCAACACTTCGTTAAGAATGAGGACCTAATTTTAGAGGTGGTCATTCACTGTGAGTGCCACCTAAAGGATGGGGCCATTGGGAAGCAGGGAAACAATTAGGCAGACAAACAATCAACAGATGTCTCACAAGTCACTAGCCCTAATGATAGAGCCTTCCTTCCAAGCTTCCTGGCCGTGCCTGGTATGTCTAACAAGAATATGAGGCAGCCATAAGACTGGGATTTGGAGCGCAGGATACCAGACGGTTCATCATAAAACAATAAGGTTCTTATCCCAGCACAAACCAGTGAAGCTTATTAAACACCTCCACAATGAGCCATCATGGGAGATACCAAGTGGAAACTAGTCCATTGAGTCAGAAAGACCATAGAGCATAGATCCTCTCCTGCAAATGTGTGCCTGTGATAATTCCAACAACCATCCTCTTTTACCTTCATTGACAAAACTAATCCAACACAGAGGGATATAACCCCAAGAGAAGAGAGGCAGATGGGTTTAATTCAAATGCCCCTCAGATCAGGATGCAAGTACCTTCAGGTATCCCTGAACAACTACCTTCACAGGCCAAGTGGAGGCATTCCCTGTCTGCACGGAGAAAGCAACAGGTGAGTAAATTCCCCTTAAGGAAAACAAGCACTCCTTCTGGATTTCCCTAATCCCGAGAGTGATGTGGGCTTTCCTTTGTAGCGAATGTTACCCAGACCCTCTGGATCTCCCTAGGAATACTGTAGGTTACATGTCTCCTCTCTCCCTCTCCCTCTCCTTTTCTCTCTCTCTCTCTCTCAGGACGCGACTGCTGGGTGTCCTACTAGCTGGCCACAAAGTGTTAGCAAAAAAATTTTTTAATTTATTTCACAGAGTTAGACAGTGAGAGACACAGAGAAAGGTCTTCCTTCCATTGGTTCACCCCCCAAATGGCCGCTATGGCCAGAGCTATGCCAATCCGAAGCCAGGAGCCAGGTGCTTCTCCTGGTCTCCCATGCGGGTACAGGGGCCCAAGCACCTGGGCCATCCTCCACTGCCTTCCCGGGCCACAGCAGAGAGCTGGACTGGAAGAGGAGCAACTGGGACTAGAACCCGGCGCCCATATGGGATGCCGATGCTGCAGGTGGAGGATTAACCAAGTGAGCCACAAGGCCGGCCCCAGCAAAAATCTTTACAATACTGTCAGAAAGCTCAGCAGGATGGAGTGGCTAATTCCTAAAGATACACAAAAGAATGGTGCAAAACAAGCTCCTAACTCCATCTCCCTATTAGATTTACAAATGTATAAAACCTTTCCCTAATCTGCCAGTGTGTTGGAAAAAAATTTTAAAAACTATGCTACAACATCTGTCCAAATCATCCATTTATCTTGACCCGCAATTCCACACATACGTTGCTCTAATAAACTTTTTTATAAAGATGTATTTATTTATTTGAAAGTCAGAGTTACACAGAGAAAGAAGGCAAGGCAGAGAGAGGTCCTCCATGCGCTAGTTCACTCCCCAAATGGCCACAACGGCTGGAGCTGCGCCATACTGGAGCCAGGAGCTTCTTTCGGGTCTCCCATGTGGGTGCAGGGGCCCAAGGACTTGGGCCATCTTATACTGCCTTCCCAGGCCATAGCAAAGAGCTGGATCGGAAGTGGAGCAGCCAGGACCTGAACCGGCGTCCACATGGGATGCTGGCATTGCAGGTGGCGGCCTTACCCACTATGCCACAGCGCCAGCCCCAAACTTTTCTTATAGAGCTTCCAGAGCATCTGATCAATTTGACAGTGTCACATATTGGTGGAGCTGAGATTTGAACTCAAACACTAGAGTCCATACCTATATATACCCTAGAAGTCATACCGTATAATAATTTTCTAAATTTATGAAAATGTCTTATTAATAGATGTCATTTTAATTGAAATGTCATTTTAACTGAAATTATGAAATTTGGTCATAATTTAAGGAAGAATGTGTTTTGTATGTTTGTGAATTTGACCTACATGAATTAAACCTCCCAAAATGCTAACCTAACAATACCTTTTTACCCATAAACTTAGAGGAAATTATAATTGCTATTCTTCCAAGCCTAAGCACATTCACACTTTCTTTACACAAATCGGTAAAGAATGTATCTAGAAATTAGAGCAATAAAACCTGAATAACTGAAGAAAAATAATTCTTTAAAGGATAGACATTCTGACTTTTAAAGGCCAGTTATTTCTTTGTGTTACCTAATTAGGTTGAAAATCTTTAAGCAGCACATAACTTCCTTTACACCTGTTTGTAAATGTCACCTACAGTGAAGCCCTGCACCTCATCCACCTTCCAGCATACATAATCCAAGTTATCCTGCTCTGTCACTCCGCATTTCAAATAGAATAAATCTTTGCCCAAAAAAGGGAGAGTCGTTCAGGTTTTATGTTCTTCTGAATCTAAGTTTCTATGTTAGCTAAAATAAAAACATATTTAAATAGTTGTAAGAGGGCTGGCGCTGCAGCATAGTGGGTAAAGCTGTCTCCTACAGGGCTGGCATCTCTTGCTCGCTCGCTCGCTGGCTCTTTCCAATCAGTGGATGGAAGACCTCTCTCTGTCTCTACCTCTCTGTAAATCTGTCTTTCAAGTAAAATAAATCTTTTAAAAAGTTTTTTAAAAAATCAGATGTTGCAAGCTTTTGCGTTTTGAGATATGAATGCAATTTAGTATCCTCTTTTTTGAAGTTTTAGTTTCCAAACCTGAGCATAAAGCAGTAAAACACACATACAAGTGGGTTAAATGATAGGACCATGACATGGATCACCAAAAGGAAAGGACCTATATCCTGCATGCCAGTGCTCTGTCCATGGTCCTGTCAATTCTATCAATGGCTTGCTAAACAAGCATACATAACCATGCATCACTTAACAACAGGGATACTCCTGAGAAATGTGTTGTCAAGTGACTTTGTTCTTGTGCCAGCACCAAAAAATGGAATTACACAAACTAAAAGGGCACAATGTCACTAAGGACACAATTGTATAACAAGACTCAAGTAAATGCTATCTCAGAGAAACCCACTCTAAATATATAGAGTTGTTAAAGAAAAAAAAAAAAAGATGGATACACAGTCAAACAATAAGCTTGACAAATGATTAAGATTGATAAATGATTGAGAGATCAACAACAGGAAGATGTTACTATAACAAATGTAAATGCACCCATATTTAAAAGAATGTTAATAGCACTAAAGGGAGACTTAGAAGCCAAATCAATCCACTTTCATCAATGCACAGATCAATTAGACAGAAAAATCAAAGAGTAAAACTTGGTGACACTATGGACCAAATGGACCTAACAGATATCTACAGAACTTTTCTCCCCACAGTTGCAGCATACACATTGATCTCTAGTATATAGAACTTTTGCTAGGATAAACCATACACAAGGCCATAAAATAAGTCCCAGCAAATTAAAAAAAAAAAAAAATTGAAATCCCACCATGCCTCTTCTCGGACCACAATGGAAATGAAGCTGGAAACGAACAACTCAAGAATCTCTAGAACTCTTGCAACATATGGAGACTGAAACACATGCTCCTGATAGAAGAAATCAAGAGAAGTCAAAAAATTTCCAGAATGAATGAAGATGACAATACATCATATCAAAAGTTATGGGACACAGCAAAAGCAGTGTTAGCAGAGAGGTTTATAGCAATTGGTGCCTATAAGAAAATGGAAAAGTACCAAATAAATGAGCTATCAATGCATGCCAAGGACCTAAAAATATAACAAACCAAATCCCAAATTAGTAGGAGGAAAGAAATAATTTAAATAATAGTTGAAACCCCCAAAATACAAAATATCAGTAAAATGAAGAGCTAGGTTTTTTTGAAAAAATAAACATTGACACACCACTGGCCCAACTAAGCAC
This sequence comes from Oryctolagus cuniculus, assembly GCF_051225735.1. NCBI lineage: Eukaryota > Metazoa > Chordata > Mammalia > Lagomorpha > Leporidae > Oryctolagus > Oryctolagus cuniculus. The sequence goes on from NC_142869.1 coordinate 184,948,252, forward strand.
AAAAAAAAAAAAAAAAAAAAAAAAAAAAGACCCAAAGCAGTAATATTGGAGAGGAGAGATGCAAAAGGAGATGTAACAACACAGACACCTCAGAAACAAAAGCAATCATCAGGAATCACTATAAAGAGCTGTCTGCCAACAAACTGGAGAAGTACAAGAAATGGGTATATTCCTGGACATGCACAATCTACCAAAATGGAGTCATGAAGACACAGAAAATCCAAATAGACAAATAACCAAGGTAGAGACTGAATCAGTAATAAAGACTCTCCCAGCAAAGGAAAGCCCAGAACCAGACAACTTCACTGCTGAATCCAACTTGACATTTAAAGAACTAATTCCAATTCTTCTAATGTTATTCAAAACAATTGTAAGGGAAAGTATCCTCCCTGACTCACCTTAATTCCTAAACCAGGAGGAGCCAGTACTGTGGCACTGTGGGTAACACTGCCGCCTGCAGTGCAGGCATCCCATAACATAAGGGCGCTGGTTTGAGTCCCAGCTGCTCCATTTCTGATCCAGCTCTCTGCTATGGCCTGGGAAAGCAGAAGATGGCTGAAGTCCTTGGGCCCTTGCACCCACACGGAAGACCCAGAAGCAGCTCCTGGCTTCAGATTGGCACAGCTCTGGCCATTGAGGCCATCTGGGGAATGAACAAGCAGATGGAAGACCTGCTCCCTCCTTCCTTCTCTCCCTCCCTCCATCCCCCTCTCTGCCTCTGCCTCTCTAACACTGCCTTTCAAATAAATAAATAAATCCTTTTAAAAAAAAATAAAAGATGCTCACTCTCACCATTGCTATTGAATAATGCCCTGGAAGTTTTAGCTGGAGACATCAGGCAAGAAAAAGAAATCAAAGGGATATAAATTGGAAAAGATAGGCCAGTGCCGTGGTTCAATAGGCTAATCATCCGCCTGCGGCGCAGGCACCCTGGGTTCTAGTCCCCGTTGGGGCACCAGATTCTGTCCCGATTGCCCCTCTTCCAGTCCAGCTCTCTGCTGTGGCGTAGGAAGGCAGTGGAGGATGGCCCAAGTCCTTGGGCCCTGCACCCCATGGGAGACCAGGAAAAGCACCTGGCTCCTGGCTTCAGATCGGCGTGCCGGCCGCAGCGGCCATTGTGGGGTGAACCAATGGAAAAGGAAGACCTTTCTCTCTCTCTCTCTCTCACTGTCCACTCTGTCAAAAAAAAAAAACAAAAAAAAAAACCTGGAAAGGATGAAGTCACACTATTTACACATGACATGACTCTCATAGCAGAGTTCAGTAAACAGGCAGAATACAAAATCAGCACACAAAAATCAACAGCCTTCGTACACACAGACACGGCCACGGCTGAGAAGGAACTTCTAAGATCAATCCCATTCACAATAGCTACAAAAAAACCATGAAATACTTTGAAATAAATTTAACCAAGGAGGTCAAAGATCTATTTGTATCATGAAAATTACAAAAACATTAAAGAAACAGAAGACACAAAAAACTGGAGAAAAGTCTTCCATGTTTATGGTTTGGAAGAAGCAATGGTTCAAACGTCCATCCTACAGATTCACTGTGATCCCAATCAAAATACCAAGGACGATCTTCTCCGATTCAGCAAAAGGATGCTAAAGTTCATGTGGAAAGGCAAGAGACCCTGAAAAGCTAAAGCAATCTTATACAACAAAAACCATGCTGCAGGCATCACAATACCAGATTTTAAGACATACTACAGGGCAGTTATAATCAAAACACCCTGGTCATGGCCAGAAAAACAAAACAAAACAAAAAGACATGTAGAAAAATGGAACAGACTAGAACTCCAGAAATCAATCCACGCATCTACAACCAAGCTTCTCTTTGGCAAAGGAGCTGAAATCAATCACTGGCACAAGGATGGTCTTGTCAACAACTGGTGCAAGAAAATCTGACCGCTGTGTGCAGAAGTATGCAACTAGATGAAACTAGACCACTATCTCACACCTTACCAAAACATCCACTCAAAAAAATCAAAGACCTCAATCTACCACCAGTTACCACCAAATCACTAGAGAACATTGCGGAAAACGGCAAGACACTGGCACAGGCAGAGTTCTTGGAAAAGACACCAGAAGCACAGGCGATCAAAACCAAAACTGACAAATGGGGAATTACATCAAGCTAAGAAGCTTCTGACTCCAAAAGAAACACTCAGCGAAGTAGAGAAGCAAACGTCTGAATGAGAAAATATTTGTAAACTACACAACTGATAAATGCTTAATATCCAGAATCTATCAAGAACTTCAGAAATTCAACAACAAAACAAACAATCCAGTTAAGAAAGGGGCAAAGGACCTGATCAGGTCCTTTTTTTCCTGTTTTTCAAAAGAGGAAATTCAAATGGCCAATACACATTTGAAAAAATGCTCAGGATCACTAGTAATCAGGGAAACGCAAATCAAAGCCACAGTGAAGTGAACACCTCATGCCAGTTAGGATGGCTCTCATACAAGAATCAACAAACAACAAATGCTGTGGGGGGAAGGCACTAACCCACTGTTCATGGGAATGTAGACTGGTGTAGCTACCGTGGAAGACAGTATGGTAATACCCGAGAACTGTAAATACACACCTGTCATAAGACCCAGCAACCCCATTCCTGGAAATTTACCCCAAATCTAAAAAAATCAGCATATGAGAGACTTATCTATACCCCCATGTTCACTGCAGCTCAAGCCACAATAGTTAAGATAAGGAGTCAACCCAGATGTCCGTCTACTGATGACTGGCTAAAGAAATTACGGTAGGGCTGGCACTGTAGTATAGTGGGCTAGCCTCCGCCTGCAGCACTGGCATCCCATATGGGTGCCAGTGTGTATTCTGGCTGCGATCCTCTTCCAATCCAGTTCTCTGCTACAGTGTGGGAAAGCAGTAGAAGATGGACAAAGTGCTTGGGCCCCTGTACTTGCATGGGAGACTTGGAAGAAGCTCCTGGCTTTGTTTCAGTCCAGCAATGGCCATTGAGGCCATCTGGTGAGTGAACCAATGGATGGAAGACCTTTCTGTGTCTCCCTCTGTCTGTAACTCGGCCTCTCAAGTAAATAAAATATTTAAAAAAAACAATGGTATATATACACACTATGGAGTAGTACTCAGTTATAAAAAAAAAGTGAAATCCTGTTTTTTGTAACAAAATGATGCAACTGGAAGCCATTATACTTAGTGAAATAAGCCCATACCAAAGACACATATCATGTTTTCCCTGATCTGGGGTAACTAACAGGGTACCTAAAATATAACATATTGGAGTGAAATGGACATACTGAGATTCAATAATTTTTTTACAGCCCTTGTCTCTCCGGTTGAGGAAGAGTGGTTTTTTCTTCATATCATTTTTTGAACTCTTTACATAGTGCAGGGTTCAGAAAACTGAAAGTAATCTTTGTAAAAATTCAGAGTGGGAATGGGAAAGGGAGGAAAAAGAAAGGTTGGAGTGCAGGTGGGAGGGAGAGTGAAGTGGAAAGTTCCTAAATCTGTATTTATTAAATGCATAAAACTCGCATAATGGGGCTGGTACTGTGGTGTAGGGAGTAAAGCTGCCACCTGCAGTGTGGGCATCCCATACGGGTTCAAGTCCCAAATGCTCCACCCCCGATCCATCTCTCTTGCTGTGGCCTGGGAAAGCAGTGGGAGATGAACCAAGACTCTAGGCCCCTGTACCCACACGGGAGACCTGTAAGAAGCTCCTGACTCCTGGCTCTGGATTGGTGCAGCTCTGGCCATTGCGGCCATCTGGGGAGGGAACCAGCAGATGGAAAATTCTCTCCCCCTCCCCCTGCCTCTATCTCTTTGTAACTCTGCCTTTCAAATACATAACTCTTAAAAAAAAAAAAAAAAAAAAAACTCCTGCAATTTTAAAGGAAAACAAACTTAAATAATTGTTTTTTTAAATCAGTATGGATATGAGTCTTGAACAAATCAATCATCTCAATTCAAGTGATATTTCAAACACACCCAATATCAGCAGAACGTACATTCTTTTAGTGTGAGTGGGATGGTAAGCAAGATATAACATACATTGAGCAATAACACATGTTTAAATGAATTTAAAATAACTAAAACTACAATAAAATCAATTTGGAAGTTAGTAATTGAACTGGAAAAATCCCCAAATGCTTAGAAATCAATTTATTTCCAAATTACCCATGCGTTCAAAAAAGATTCAAACTAAACTTCCATCTCAAGTAACCAGAAAAAAAAAATAACTCAAAGAAGGAAACAAAGACCAGAAGTCAATGAAAAAAGAAAATACAAGAAATCAATTAACCAAAGCCATTTCTTGACCCCCTCAAAAAAAAAATCAATAAACCTCTAGCTAATCTGACCTATAAAGAGAAAAAAGTATCAAAGTAATAAATATAGAGGCTATTTCTTAAAAAAAAAAAAAAAAAAAAAGAGAGAGAGAGCCCATATTTCTTGATTTGAAGGCAGAGGTACCTGGTCTTGCAGTGCAGCAGTTAACAGGCTGCCACCTGAGATGCCGACGCCCCACACGGGCGCTGCTCCACGTCTGATCCAGCTCCCTGCTGCCAATACACCTGGGAAAGCAGTGGAAGATGGCCCTAGGGCGTGGGCCCCTGCAGCCAGGTAGGAAATTCAGAAGTTACTGGCTCCTGGCTTCGGTCTGGTCCAGCCCTGGCTATTGCAGCCTTTTGGGTTGTGAACCAACAGATGGAAGATCTTTTTCTGTAACTTTGCCTTTCAAATGTATAAAATAAATCTTTAAAAAAAAAAAAAAAAGAATGAAAGACAAAGAAAGTGACAGAGTGAAATTCTCCATCTACTGGTTCATTCCCCAACTGGCTGCAATAGCCAAAGCTGGGCCAGGAACTCCATCCAGGTCTCTCACATGGGTGGCAGTGACTCATGTACTGGAGTTACCATTTGCTACCTCTCAGGCATATGAGCAGGGAGCTTGATCCAAAGCTGATTTGAATCAAGACTTGAACCAAGCACACTGGTATGGAATACAGGCGCCCCCAGTGGCAGCTTAACCTGAACAACAGTAACGCTCCCTTCAAGTCATTTCTACGGACCTTAAAAAAGTGGTAATGGAGTACTTTGAACAGCCTGATTATATGAATTCACCTTTTAAAGAAACAGTTAACAAAAATAATCTTATGAAAAAGTTTAAACCCTGAATGCCTTATCAATTACAGAAATATAATTTGTAATTAAAAAGCTTCCATGAAGTTCAGACCCAAAGGTCTCCACTAATGCACTATACTGAACATTTAAATGTAACACCATCCCTAAACAAATCCTTTTAGAAAATAGGAGAAAAGGTTAACAAGAATCATTACCAAAATTTTAGAAAAGCAAATACAGGAATAATATATAATGGTTTATACATCATGGTTAAGTAGGGTTTATTCCAGAAACACAAGGTTGGTTCAGCATTCACACCAATTAATTCATTACACTAACAAAGGAAGACATGAAAAATTTAACACCTATTTACAACAAACATTCAGCAACCAGCAAACAGAATGTTTCTTCGGCTTGATAATGACTAACTTCAAAAGCTACAGCTAACAATACTTTATGATGAAATACTAAATGCTTTCTACCGGGACTGGAAAAAGGACAAGAATGTCCACTCTTGCCATTTCTATTCCAAGCTGTTTTACTGAGTATAGAAAAGGCAAGACAAAGAAATAATATGCAAATAGATTGGGAAGAATGAAGTAAAACCATATTCACGGCCGGCGCCATGGCTCACTAGGCTAATCCTCCGCCTTGCGGCGCCGGCACACCGGGTTCTAGTCCCGGTCTGGATGCCGGATTCTTTCCTGGTTGCCCCTCTTCCAGGCCAGCTCTCTGCTATGGCCCGGGAGGGCAGTGGAGGATGGCCCAAGTACTTGGGCCCTGTACCCGCATGGGAGACCAGGAGAAGCACCTGGCTCCTTGCTTCGGATCAGCGCAGTGCACCGGCTGCAGCCCATGGGCCGCGGCAGCCATTGGAGGGTGAACCAACGGCAAAAGGAAGACCTTTCTCTCTGTCTCTCTCCCTCTCTCATTGTCCACTCTGCCTGTCAAAAAAAAAAAAAAAAACATATTCACAGCTGAAGTGATTGTATACACAAGAAACACTAAAGTACACGCAAACACACACACATGCTGCATGAAATACTATTCTTAACAAATTAGGTACACAAGACCTGTATAGTGAAAACTGGTCAAACAAAAATGAAAGATCTAATTATGAGATATTTAAAATATTCTCGTATTGAAGCACAACAGGTTAAGCCACTGCTTTCTATACCAGCATCCTGTATCATAGTGCTGCTCCCTTCTGATCCAGCTCCCTGCTAATGTGCCTGGGAAAGCAGCAGAGGGTGGCTTGACTGTTTGGGCCCTAAAACCCATGTGGGAGACCTGGAAAGAGTTTATAGATCCTGGCTGGGTTTAACCTTGCTCAGCATTATTGGCTGTTGTGGCCATTTAGGAAATGAATCAGTGGATGGAATAGCTCTTTTTTTTCCTTTCCCTCTGCCTTTCAAATAAATATATATATAAACACACAATATGGTTAGGATTCTCTCTCTCCTAAAGAGTCAATGCATTCTTTTTAAAGAGTTTTTCATTTATTTGAGAGGTAGAGTTACAGACAGTGAGAGGGAGAGAGAGTGAAAGGTCTTCTGTCCATTGTTTCACTCCCCAATGGCCACAAGGGTCAGATCTACACTGATCTGAAGCCAGGAAGGAGCCAGGTGCTTCTTCCCAGTCTCCCACGTGGGTGCAGGGGCCCAAGGACTTGGGCCATCTTCTATTGCTTTCCCAGGCCACAGCAGAGAGCTGGATTGGAAGAGGAGCAACCGGGACTAGAACCGGGGCCCATAGGAGATGCCGGCGCTGCAGGCAGAGGATTAACCTACTGCGCCATAGCCCCAGCCCTTCAATGCATTTTCAATTAAAAACCCAGCAGACTTTATAGAAACTGATCCTAACATTTATATGAAAATGCAGTGGACAGAGACCAGCAATAATTCAAAAAAAAAAATTAACAAATTTGGAGAACTTAGGTTACTTGATTTCAAGACTTACCATAGAGGAACAGTAATCAAGGCAGGATGGTATTCATATAGGCACATAAGACAAATGGATAGAAAAGAGTCCAGCAATAATGTATGTACATCTATAATGGATAACAAGTCTTCAACCAGAGTCACAAAAGGATAGACTGAAAGAAAACATAATGCACAAGAATTCTGTAGAAGTGATAAATCCTATAGTTTTTCTGGCCGGCACCACGGCTCACTAGGCTAATCCTCCGCTTGCGGCACTGGCACCCCAGGTTCTAGTCCAGGTCGGGGCACCGGGTTCTGTCCCGGTTGCTCCTCTTCCTGTCCAGCTCTCTGCTGTGGCCCGGGAAGGCAGTGGAAGATAGCTCAAGTGCTTGGGCCCTGCACCAGCACGGGAGACCAGGAGGAAGCACCTGGATCCTGGTTTCGGATCGGTGCGGTAGGCTGCAGCGTGCCGGCCATAGCGGCCATTTGAGGGGTGAACCAACAGAAGGAAGACCTTTCTCTCTAACTCTGCCTGTCCAAAAAAAAAAAAAAAAAAAAAAAAAAAAAAAAAGCCTAGAAGTAATCACAGTCCAGAATAGCCCAGTTTATTTGGTTTCTAAATGCCATTCCTGCTACTAATGGCAAGAAGCAGCTGATTGCACCTGCCTTAGTCTTGCAGTGTATGACACTGGAAAGGAACAGTTTGCAACAAATTATGACAAGATGAAGGTGAAAAGGAATAAAAATTAAGCCACTAAAATGTATCTGATTTTAAAAATCTGAAGTTGATAAAGCAAATCCTTTGGCACAATGATAGTGACTATGACTCTTACCTCTAAAATTAAAGAATCACACAATTATCTTGTATTTACATTAAGAACTAGGCAGATTAATTAGTGAGCAAGAATGTGAGGAGGGCACGAAACTTGACCTGCTTTTAAGGAGCATCGAGAGACTGGCAAGCCACGCCATAACAGCTGCCAGAGAGAACTGCATGTGACCCAGAGCTATGGTAAGCCAACAAGCCACAAGCAAACCATCCTCAGAGCCTCTCAGAGCAGACGCTCCTGAGAGCAGCAGAGCGAGCTGACCAGCCACACTCAGAGCTCCCAGCCAGCCCTGCGCTCGCCAGCTCGGAGGCATCACCCGTGTGGACTCAGAGCAAACTCCCTTCGGGATGAGGTCACTGGATGAAGCCACCCTTTGGGCACGTGTGATTCCCTACTGCACAGTAAAATCCTTACTGGAACCAACACTGCCTCCGTTACTACACTCGTGACAACTTTATCATACAGAACAATGCAGCCCATGAAATTACAGAAATGACTATTTTAATAGCCTTTATGGAGAAACTGCTTTACTCTTTTAACTTCAGGTTAAAACCATGAGGGAAAGGCTGATAGGCAACTGACGTCATGGCTTCCAAGTATCACCTCACAAGCTACTTACTAGTTTGCAAATGGAAGAACACAACTTTATAATGTGATTTGGCCAGGAAACCTCAGTGCCTCCTGAGACACCTATATTCTTACCTAAAAAGATTTACCCTGAATTTAATCAAGCCATTAAACTGTCAGTTCAAAGAAACAACTCAACAGTGCAAAATATTTTGCAATTCCACTGGTAGGTTCTAACAAGTCCAAACACAGTGAATATTCTAGATGAAGACAGAAAACACATAACAAAATGTGATACACACAACTGGGACTGAGTTCTGATTTGAACAAAGCAAATGGAAAGGATGTAAAAATGAACTGCATTAAAATATCGGAAAACAATAGCAATTTTAGTTAGTTGTGATAAGGTTACCAGGATTACCAAGCTGACTGTATTTCTTGGAGATGCAAATTAAAACACTGATAACTAAAGTGCCCGTATCTATGATTTACTTAAAAAATGCAGCAAGATATATTGAAAAATGGCAGGATGCCTCAGTAGTTGGTCTGTCCACCAAAACAAGAAAAAATAATGTCATCAATTATTTCAGAACTCTGGGCCCCTTTAGGCACTCACAGCATTGGCAGAAGTGCTGAACGAACAGGCGGCCTGCTCCACTTTGTAAGAGGATGTTCCATCTTCTCCCCTGCTCCAACATGAGGACAGCAAACTATACCCCCAGGAAGGCTGAGGAGAGCCAGGTGAACAGCAAGGATTCTGGGCTGTGTCTGTCTGATACAACAGCTCCCTGAGTGACGCTTGGCTATATTTAACTCCTCATGCTACTGCAGCTTCTCTGAAGACACCTATCAGGACATTTTAAAAAGACTTTTTCTTAATCTAGACATCTAAAGAAATCTGAGAGGTCACAAGCTGATAGAGCAAACAGGCAAGAATATTCAGTAACACACAACAAGAAATATAGGCTTTGCAAAAAAATAGTTTGGAAATGTCAGCCTACAAATACAAGCTTTAGGCCTTAACGTGCAACAAAAGCAATCCCTGAGGAAGAGAATCTGCTTCCTAGAGTTACCACATTGTGGTGCTCAAACTGTCCCGTTCTCAAAAAAAAAAAAAAAAAAAAAAAAAGCACCCGTTCTCAAAAAAAAAAAAATTGCCATTCATAGAAATACACTGGAAAACTCAACACATTACTAGGGGGAACAAGAATTTGATGCATTATCTCTGAAAAATGAGCTGTCTCAAATATATTCAGAGATCACAGAAACCAGGAACAAAGAGTCAAAGGCTATAAATGAGAACAGTGTATATACAAACAGGCATCGTCAAAGGAACAAAACAGCAATTCTTGAGCTGAAAAGTGTTAAGACCTAAAATGAAAAATTCACAGAGGGGTGTAAGAAACAATCAGCAAACTTGAAAATAAATCAACTGAAACTTCCCAGCCTGGGAAGCAGAATGAAAAAAGAAAACAAACACGAACAGAACCTAAGGGACACCCCCAAACATACCACAGATACCTGCTGGGAATTCCAAAAAAGGAGAAAAGGGGGCAGCAAAGTTTGAAAGGGTCTGACAACCTCCTAAACGCAAGGAAAGACATCTATCTATCCACACATTTTAGGTGCTCAACAAGCGCCAAGAAAAATGAGGCGGCTGCTCTTTCCCAAGATGGCGGCGTGTGTGGGCCATCTTCAGGCTACACTACATTCCCCCATCGCAGTCAGCTGGCTGAGTGAGGTGGTGCTGTGGAGGACCCCTGAGGGCTGGGTGCTGATACTCAGCAGCTGTTTGTTTATCAGGAGATGTATCAGGTCTTGGCCACCAAGCAGAATGGAATTGAAGTTCCAGTGACCACACACAAGGAACACACACATTGTAAAAGAGTTTAGAAAAGTCGTGAATGGACTGCTGTAGCCATCAATGAGACCCCCACCCCCCAAAAGGAATCACCAAGGAACAGGAGAATTAACGGAATTACAGAATACTCGACACACTGCTCCTCTTCACTGAGCACCTCCCTGGTTCCCACAAAGGTTCTCAAGACCCAAATTCTCGATTAGTTGATGCTGGTGATTTGTTCGTTTACTAATTGGTTCAGTGAAAAAACAGCAAGATATTCTCTGCCATTTTTCATGTGATCACTTTAATGTCATCAAAATTTAAACTATCGTGCATCAGGGGCAGCACTTGGTGCAGAAGGTTAAGCTCTACCCTCGATCCTGACATACCTTATCAGAGCACCAATTAGAGTAATAGCTGCCCTACTTCCAATCCAGCTCCCTGCTAACAGACCTTGGAAAGCAGCATGAGATGGCCAACTGCCTGGGCCCCTCCCACCATGTGGGAGACCGGAATAGAGCTGCAAGCTCCTGGCTTCAGCCTGGCCCAGCCCTGGTTGTTTTAGCCATCCGTTACTCTTCCTTTCAAATTAATAAAATATAATAGTGGTGATGATTACAGAATACTGTGATCACATTCGATGCCATACAATTATACACTTGAAGATGATTGGGGGGGGGGGCTATATGACAGCAGGTTAAACACTCCCACCTGAGTGTCTGTTGGGAGTCCTGCTACTCCACTTCAGACCGAGCTCTCTGTTAATGTACCTGGGAAAGCAATAGAGGATGGCCAAGCGCTTGTGCCCCTGTACCCACATGTGAGACCCAGATGAAGCTCCTGGCTATGGCCTGGCCCAGACCTGGCCATTGCAGCCACTTGGGGAGTGAACCAGTGGATGGAAGACCTCTCTCTCTGTCTCCTCTTCTCTCTGTAACTCTTTCAAATAAATAAATAAAGCTTTAAAAGAAAAAAAAAGGCACTGGTGTTGTGGAACAACTGGTTGAGTCAACATTCCATTTGGGCGCCAGTTCAAGTCACACATGTGAATTTTTAAACATGAATGGGTTTTAAAAACCGTAAGAAAATACCATCCCTATCAAATCCTTTTAGAAAATAAAGGAAGATTTAAAAAGAATCATTACCAAAATATTAGAAAATCAAATACAGAAAAAATATATCATGAACAATATATGACTAAGCAGGGTTTATTCCAGATATGCAAGGTTGGTTCAGCATTCACATCAATTAAAGTAATTCATTACATTAAAGAAATAAAGGAGAAAAGCCATATACCCTACACACTAGTGGGCATTCTGGTGTGGCTGGTTAAGCCTGGAAAGCCTGCATACTACATGAGTGCTGGTTTGAGTGCCAGCTGCTCCCCTTCTGACCCACCTCCCTGCTAAGTGCCTGAGAAGGCAGTGTAAGACAGTCCAAGTGCTTGGGCCCCTGTGACCCTTGTGGGAAACCCAGATGGAGCTCCAGGTTCCTGGCTTTGGCGTGGCCCAGTCCCAGCAGTTGTAGCCAGATATTTGTAAGGAAACACTTGTAGGACTGTCAAAAAATAAAACGACTGACAATAGTAAATGTTGGTGAATATCTTAATCTCAGCCAATAGAAGCAAACAGGAAATGCTGGTGAGTATATGAGAACTGGTAAAACTTGAGAATTCATATACTCTATCATCAAGTATGCTGGCAGCCAGCGCTGTGGCATAGCAGGTAAAGCCGCTGGTTCAAGTCCTGGCTGCTCTACTTATGATCCAGCTCTCCACTATGGCCTGGGAGAGCAGTGGAAGATGGCCCAAGGCCTTGGGATCCTGCACCCATGTGGTAGACCGTGAAGAAGCTCCTGGCTCCTGACTTTGGATCAGAGCAGCTCGGGCCGTTGCAGCCATCTGGTGAGTGAACCAGCAGATGGAAGACCTCTCTCTGCCTCTCTGTGCCTCTGCCTTTCAAATAGATAGAAAGTATGCTGCTTTTCAGGAAGGTTCAAGACTCATGTGAACAGGGGATACATTAAGCCAAAAGTAAGGGGTGGTTTTGGCTTGGGGGTTAAGGGGCTAGATTGGGATGCCTGCATTCCTTATTGGAAGGCCTGGGGCTTGAGTCCAGGGCTCCACTCCCAGTTCCAGCTACCTGCTAATGCACACCCTGGGAGGCAGCAAGTGATTGTTCAAATAGCTGGGTCCCTGCCACCCCTGTGGGAGGACTGGACTGAGTCCTCAGCTCCTGGCCAGCCTTGGCCGTCACAGGCACCTGAGCTGCAAACCTGCAGATGAAAGCTCTGTCACTCTGCCTCTCAAATGTCAACAGTGAGCAACATTTCAAAAGCACAATAAAATAGAAAAATTGTGGTATATTTGTACAATGTATTATTAGAGAATTTAAAAATGAATGGATATGTTATGCACAATATCAAGGATGACCCCTTTAATATTAAATGAAAATATCAAAAATAAATTGAACCAGTATTCCTTTCATACAAAGTACCCCCCCTAAAAATTAGTCTCTGCATTTGTTGAATACTAAAATTTTAATATGCCTAAATTGATGTTTTTAACAACCCACACTGAGTACATAGGAAAAGAGAACATGTACACATGAGCTTCTCCACAATCCAATCAAATATTACTCAGATGAGCTGACCTTTGCTAACTAAATACTATCACAGGCATGATTTTTTTTTTTTTTTTTTTTTTGACAGAGTGGATAGTGAGAGAGAGACTGAGAGAAAGGTCTTCTTTTTGCCGTTGGTTCACCCTCCAATGGCTGCCGCGGCTGGTGCGCTGCGGCCGGCGCACCACGCTGATCCAATGGCAGGAGCCAGGTACTTCTCCTGGTCTCCCATGGGGTGCAGGGCCCAAGCACTTGGGCCATCCTCCACTGTACTCCCAGGCCACAGCAGAGAGCTGGCCTGGAAGAGGGGCAACCGGGACAGAATCCGGCGCCCCGACTGGGACTAGAACCTGGTGTGCTGGCGCCGCAAGGCGGAGGATTAGCCTAGTGAGCCGCGGCGCCGGCCAAGACTTTCTCTTTCTATTCCTCTCCCTCTCGGTAATTGCCTTTCAAGTAAATAAATAAATCAAAAAAAAAAAAAAAAATTCTTGGGGCCAGCATTGTGGCACAGTGGGTTAAGCTGCCATCTGTAACACTGGCAAGCCATATTTTTTTCTGACCTGAGTCTCAGCTGTTGACTTTTCCGCTTCCAATGCAACTCCCTGCTACTCTGCCTGGGAAAGCAGCAGAAGGTGGCCCAAGTCCTGCCACCCATGTGGGAGACCTGGGCACAACTCCAGGCTCTTCTCCTGGAGTCACCCTGGCCCAGCCCAGGCCACTGTGGCTGTCTGGGGAGTGAGCTGGCAGATGGACGATATCTGTCTCTAACTGCCCTTAAGTAAAAATAAGTAAATATTCTTGGCCAGCGCCGCAGCTCACTAGGCTAATCCTCCGCCTTGCGGAGCCAGCACACCGGGTTCTAGTCCCTGTTGGGACGCCGGATTCTGTCCCGGTTGCCCCTCTTCCAGGCCAGCTCTCTGCTGTGGCCAGGGAGTGCAGTGGAGGACGGCCCAGGTGCTTGGGCCCTGCACCCCATGGGAGACCAGGAGAAGCACCTGGCTCCTGGCTTCGGATCAGCGCAGTGCGCCAGCCACAGCGCGCTGGCCACGGCAGCCATTGGAGGGTGAACCAACGGCAAAAGGAAGACCTTTCTCTCTGTCTCTCTCTTTCACTGTCCACTCTGCCTGTCAAAAAAAAAAAAAAAAAGGAAATATTCTTAAAATACATATTTTTCTACTTTCAAAATAATTCAGTGTTCCCTGATGTAAAATTGATCAGCACACTGGTCATGGTTCTTTTACATGATACTAGCATATGAACCAAGCTGTTTTCATTATATTCCAAAAGCTGTCACACAAATAGGAGTTCCTGACAGTGGAAGATGGTAAAGAAGCCCCTATGCACACGCTTTCCTTCCTCACCCTCTTACAGCATTTATTTCTATGATTTTCCATTAAGTCAGACTGCAATATTTACAAGGAAGTTTTCACAAAGTTCAGAGGGCAGGCATGTGACTCAGTGGTTACACTGCTGCCTGGAGACCCATTTCCTGTCCTGGATACTGGAGGGCCTGGACTGTGTCCCAGCTATTCTGCTTCCCACCCAGCTGCCTGCCAGTCATGACTCAAGTAGCTGGGTCCTGCCGTCCAAATGAGATGTTTGGATTGGGTTCCAGGCTCCTGACTTTAGCCTGTTCCAGGCCTGGTTGTTTCCAGCACTGCGTGGTGCTGGTGGGAACTGTGAACCGGCACATGAAACCATCATCTATCTGTCTCTCTGCCTTTCAAATAAAGTTCACTTAGCCATTAATGTTGGCGAGGCCTGGCTTCTTCATGGGCGATCTGTTGGGGCCAGTGCTGTGGCACGGAAGATTAAAGCCTCTGCCTACAGTGGAGCCCATCCCAAATGTCTGCCAGTCGAGTCCTGGCTGCTCCACTTCCGATCCAGCTAATGCGCCTGGGAAAACAGCAGAAGATGGCCCAAGTAGTTGGCCCCTGCACCCACATGAAAGTGCAGGAAGAAGCTCCAGGCTTTAGCCTGGCTCAACCCTAGCTGTTGCAGCCATTTAGGGAGTGAAATAGCAGACAGAAGATCTCTATTTCTCATTCTCTCTCTGTATCTCAGCTTTTCAAATAAGTAAATAAATCTCTTAAATTAAAAAAAAAAAAAAGGAAGAAGGGTGATGTTATTGTGCTGACCAATGGCACCCTGGCTCTGGCTTCACCGACACCATTCATTTAAAGAAACAATATACCTTGACATGCCCTGGTTAATTTCTATAAGGCTATCAATGAGCTATTAAACACTTTCTCTAATACTTCCCTAAGGAAGGATTCCCGTGAACTGTACTCCCTATTCCCTTGAGTAACTGTATTATAGCCACACTATCAGAGCACGCAGCAACTACAGACTACTTTGCCACCCCTTATCCATATTGTTAGACTGAATTCCACAGCTAGACATAAGAATTTTGGGCAGAACACCTTTCCTGTTGTTTTCCTGGCATGAGACTTCTTGGCTACACCAGAGACTCAACAGGTAGCACTGGCACAAAGATAAACAGATGTATCAGTGAACAGAAGCACATGGGGACAATTTCTGACCTAGGAATGCAGTGGAGAAAGGATGGTCACTTCAACAGTCCAGAGAAAAGTCAACACCCATATGCAAAACTAACCTGGATTAACACCTCATACAAAAATCAACTCAAGATGATCACAAATCTAAATTAGATTTCTTAGATACAGCACAAAGAAAAATCTATAAAAGATAAACTGGACTTCATCAAAATAAGGAATTCGAGCTTCTTGGAAAAAAAGGTGATATGAATGCAGAGACTCGTTTTGTCAAAAAGAATGTGCTCAAAAACTGGGAAAGCAAGCCAAAGGACAAAAACTTCAACTGCTGCCCTCAATGGGACAATCTGTTTATCCAAATAACAAAAGGAAGTGATTATAATAAAGAATTTACTATAAGCTCATAATAGGTAAATTGATGGAAAAGGAGAAAGTCTTCCATACAGATTATCAACTGATAAGCACAGAATGACAGAATAATCATTTTGCAATATTACAGTAACAATAAAATCAGTAGGTGCCGATCCAAGCTTGTTGGGACCTGAATATTGAACAGAGATCCTCAAGTAGCTCATGGAGGATTATTTAATTACAAAGGGTCAGAGGGAGGTTTCTTCAGAGCTGGCCAGTGTGGCAGCCACCACCTTCAACAAGGGATCAAAATCCACATTAACAATTAATGAGACTCCTTTATGTAAAGTATTCGTACAATAAAGAGCAAGTCTAAAGGAAAACCACAGCGGAGGACGATTCTTTAAACTACAGAGGACTCCATGAAGAACACAGGGATGCCATCAGACAGGACTCAGCACACTACACCCCACAGCCCCCTTCCCTGGGGCAGTCCCTCAGACCTCCTGGGAAAGGCATACCTCATGTGTTCAATGTGATAGGCTCCAGGAAATCTGAATCCACCTTCTGGAATTCGCCCACAATTCCATTCTAAGTCTTGGTGGCAATCTGTGTTCTCTATCCCCACTTCTGCCTCCCACCCCAAAATACTGTGAAGCACATTAATGGGACAACAGGCAAAATGGATTATGGGCCATGTATTAGATAGCAGTGTTATATCAATATCAAATTTCCTGAATTTGATAGACTGTTTATATGTGAGAATATCTTTGCATTATAATACTTAACCTGTACATTTATATATGTGCAGCTTTTTATTAATGTTGCCTCAATAAAACATTTTTTAAAAAATATAACCTCTTTATTCTTCAGACCCGTTGCTATGTTTAGAGCTGAAGGGTCACCATGTCTGCAACTTACTCTCACAGGATTTGAACAATTAGTACACAAAGTGAGAAAAACAACGTGGTGAAATCTAACATCCTTAAGAAAGTCTCAGAGGAACAATATTCCTTAAAAATTCTTACTTGTGGTCATTATGCTTGAAGAGCAGTTAGCTTTGATCTAAAAAGCCCATTCATATTTTTAAGAAAATTTTACTTTACTCCCTATCTTTGGGACTCAAGTGCTAATGTTGGAAAATCTGAGGACAACTGACGATCCTTCCATTATAACTGATTGTAGTCTTCCTGTATGGATGCCCAAAGTTTATTTTTCCTAAAGCCCTAGAACACATTTCAGTGACAGCTATTTTGTTTCCATTCTCCTAGGCACGTGGTACAAATATTTACCTTTACCATTTTGTTGGATTATCTTCTGTTATTTTTAGTTTTGTTTTGCATTCCTCAGGAACATTCATCAACTTGGGTATTGCTGTATGTGAGATCCTGCCACTTTATGAATCCTCCTTCCCACGCTGTATTTCTCTTATGGTACTTTCTATATAGTTACACTATATAGAATCCACTCATTCAGCAAGACTCGGGTTCATCTTCACGTCTGAAACACTTCTAACTCGCTCCTGAACCTGCCAGCTTCTCCCTCCATGTCCTCCTACAGCACAGTCATTTTTTCATAGCACGGCATTTCATTTCACCAGCTCGTTGTGTACAACAGGTTTCCTGGCACGTCTGCCTGAGGGAGGTGCACCAGTACCTCCACTTCTTCAGGCCCACTACTCACAGCACTGCTGTCCTTCCCCTTCCCTCTCTAGGGGGACCTTCTGTGATTTCTATTACTTGTGAGCTACTTCTCCTATGCTGGGGTGAAAACAGGCGACAGCTTTCCTGGATTCAGAATTCCATAGCTGTCTAGAGCAGACCTAGGGCACCTTAGGATAACCACAAAGTTCTGTTATACACTATCAGTTCTGCCTCCTCCAGTGTCCCTTCCCCATTTTTGCATCTTTTCCTGTTCACAACAAGGAAAAAGTCTCCCCCACCCAGAGTCACCAATCCTTCCATGTATGCTTTGCATCCATGCCCTCCTCTTCTCAGAAGCCTGAGACACGAAAAAAATCTCTTATCTATAATCAAGTGTGGATCCTTTCCAATTAAAAAATGTTTTATTAAAAATGAAACTAAAAAATCTTAACTCTGTAATTCCCACCCCCTCGGATACGGCCTCATGCCTCCCTGCTCTGCAGAGGGAAACTTCTCCACAGAGCTGTCCAAACGTTCCAACTGCATCTCCTCATCACTCACATGTTGCTTAAAGCCACCTCAATCTGGTTTCTTCTCTCTGTGACAATACGCTTTTGCACAGCTGCCATACAGAAGGTTTGTCTGGATGGAGTCTCTGTTTGCAAGCCCCCCACTCTTGGTCTGTTTGTTAAACCTCTCACTTGACCTTCCCCAGGAGCACAACACTGCAGAGCACTGCCAAGGCCAATGCAGCGGTGCAGCAGGTTAAGCTACTGTTGAGAACGTCCACATTCCGATCCAGATTCCTGCTTATGTACTGGGAAGGCAGTGGAAGATGAACCAGGCCTGGGAGCCTGCCGCTCACATGGGAGACCTGGGCAGAGTTCCCGGTTCCTGGCTTTGCACTGGCCCAGTACTGACTACTACAGCCCTTTGGGGAGTGAACCAGCAGGTCAAAGACTTGTCTGTCTCTCCCTGTTTCTCTGTCATTCTGCCTTTCTTTTTTATTTTAAAGATTTATTGGAAAGACAGTTACACAGAGGGAGAAGGAGAGGCAGAGAGAGAGAGACATACAAAGAGAGAGAGAGAGTCAGAGAGAGAGAGTCAGAGAGAGAGAGTCTTTCATCCGCTGGTTTACTCCTCAGTTGGCTGCAAGGGCCGGAGCTGCACTGATCCAAAACCAGGAGCTTCCTCTGGGTCTCCCACGAGGGTGCAGGGGCCCAAGGACTTGGACCATCTTCCACTGCTTTCCCAGGCCATAGCAGAGAGCTGGATGGGAAGTGGAGCAGCCAGGACCCAAACTGGTGCTCATATGGGATGTCACACTGCCAGCCCCTAGATATTTATCTTTTAAATTCATTGTACTATACTATGAATGCTTATGGTTTACTTATATCAGAATTTCTTTGAGAAATAAGGCAATTTCACAACTTGAGAGAGGAGGATACAAGGTCTGAAAAATATTTTTGAGGGGCCAGTGCTGTGGCACAGATGGTTAAACCTTGGTCTGAAGTGCCAGCATCCCATATGGGTGCCAGTTCAAGTTCAGGCTGCTCCACTTCTGAGACAATACCCTGCTAATACACTTGAGAAAGCAGAAGATGGCCCAAGAGCTTGGGCCCCTGCACCCACGTGGGAAACCTTGAAGAAGCTCCTGGCTTTGGCCTGGCCCATCTTTTGCCATTGCAGCCATTTGGGGAGTGAACCAGATTCTCATTCTCTCTCTTTTCTTTTTCTTTTTATTCTTCTTCTTTCTCTGCCTTTCAAATAAATAAATCTTAAAGAAAAAACTAAAATATTTTTCAAAGAACAGATGAAAAGCAAAAATATTGGGAGAATAAGGGTGGAGTTGGGGAAAAAGCAAAAATACTAAGGCAAGTCAGTTTATTTAGTTATCTTATATTTTTAAAGATTTACTTATTATTTGAAAGGCAGAGTTACAGAGAGACAGGCAGAAACAGAGAGAGGGAGGGAGGAGGAGAGGGAGGAAGAGGGAAAGAGAGGGAGGGGGAGAGGGAGGGGGAGAGGGAAGGGGGGAGAGGAAGGGAGAGGAAGGGATAGAGGGAGAGAAGGAGGGAGAGGGAGGGACAGGGAGGGAGAGGGAAGGAGGGAGAGATGGAGGGAGGGAAGGAGGGAGGGAGGGAGGGAAGGAGGGAGGGAGGGAGGGAGGGAAGGAGGGGAGAGGGAGGGAGAGGGAGGGAGGGAGGGGGGAGGGGGAAGGGGGGAGAGGAAGGGAGAGGAAGGGATGGAGGGAGAGAAGGAGGGAGAGGGAGGGACAGGGAAGGAGGGAGAGATGGAGAGATGGAGGGAGGGAGGGAGAGAGGGAGGGAAGGAGGGAGGGAGAGAAGGAGGGAGAGAGGGAGGGAAGAAGGGAGGGAGAGAAGGAGGGAGGGAGGGAAGGAGGGAGGGAGAGAAGGAGGGAGAGAGGGAGATCTTCCATCAACTGGTTCACTCCCCAAATGTTTGCAATGGCTGGAGCTGGGTCCATCCTGAAACCAGGGGCTTCTTCCAGATCTCCCACATGGGTGCAGGGGCCCAAGGACTTGGGCCATCTTCTACTGCTTTCCCAGGCCATAGCAGAGAGTGGGATCGGAAGAGGAGCAGCCGGGACTAGAACCAGCACCCATGTGGGATGCCAGTGCTTCAGGCCAGGGCATTAACCCGCTGCGCCACAGCGCCAGCCCCTTATCTGTATTATTTTAAAAGCCAAGTATTTGAACACAGACCTTACTATTATGTACATGAGCATACTACAATACCAGGACATCTGGTACATAATAAAATCAAACACATTTTTAAAGAATGAAATCAATATGGAATAATATTTTAATTGTCATAAGAATCATGATCACTTCATATTATGGTCAATTAAGGCTCCAAAATGCAATGTACACTCAATGTATGTTGTCAATGTACAGTCTGTTGTTAACAATAAAGGACGGCAATCAATCTCAGTGTTGTTAATCATGAAACTTTTAGATCCAGCTAACAACAGACGGAAAAGAGCCTAGGACTTGCCAGCTTGGTCACTCTAATGTTACTATGATTGCAAATGACTATCATCTTTAGTATAGCTGAGAACGAGGCTTCAAGTACTCAAATAATTTCATGCTGGTCAAGATTACAATTCCATCAACTCTGTGCATCTCATAAAATGAAACAAAAGTGGCAGCAATGGTTATAACTTTCTATGGAACATGGATCTCCGTGCCCGCTAACTGCATACTCAGGTGCCAGGAATGACAGTAACTGGGAAGCCATCAAATACCAACAACCCTGATTTCCCTGGACTCATCCTTCTGTATTTTCCTAAACTGGAGAGGAGGAACCAAACTACGAGTACCCGACCTTGATTACACCTCACTGGCACTATAATGTCTCTACCTATTAACTGAAACTGCAATCATGTTTATGGCTAGTTTGTATGTGCCCTACATCCTGCAACTTGGGACTCTCCAGACTGCTGAGATTGAGGGCTTAAAAGAGGACGCCATGGGGACTTTCCCAGGAACTGGGAGTGAGGTTTTATGCCAAAAGCATAATCTTTGATTCTGACAGTTGCTTTAGTTAACAAGATAGTCAAACCCAGCAGTGGGCATGTGGCACAGGAGTTAGGATGCTTCTTGGGACACCTGCACCCCACACTGGAGTGCCTGGATTTGTATCTGGCTTGCTTCCAATCCCAGCTTCCTGTTAAGATACACTCTAGGAGACTGCAGGTGATGGCTAAATGCTTGGGTCTCTGCCACCCATCTGCGAGACCCAGAATGACTTCCAGGCTCCTGGCTTTAGCCTGGTCCAGCCCCTACTGCAGGTTAAGGATACCCCTTGGAATGTCACCAGCCACAATGGAATACCAATTCAAGCGCTGGCCACTCTGCTTCTGATCAGCTTCCTGTGCATCTTGGGAGGCGGCAGATGATGGCTCAAGTACCTGGACCCTGGCTTTGGCCTGGGCCAGCCTTGGCAGTTGCAGGCATTTGGGTAATAAACTAGTGAATAGAAGATTTCTTTTTCAAGTAGATGCAAATAATAAACATGTTTTAAAAATCCACAAACCTATTTATCCAAGCACATATAAATTAGTTGAATTCGTAAGGAATTTAGAAACATGGTCTGCATGGGGCTGGCGCTGTGGCACAGTAGGCTAAGCCTCTGCCTGTGGCACCAGCATCCCATATGGGTGATGGTTCATGTCCTGGCTGCTCCTCTTCTGATCCAGTCTGGGAAAACAGTGGAAGATGGTACAAGCCTGTGGTACCTGCACCCATGCGGGAGACCTGAAGAAACTCCCGGCGAATCAGCTTAGCTCTGGCTGTTGCAGCCACCTGGGGAGTGAAGAGGGGATGGAGACCTTTCTCTGTCTCTCCCTCTGTAACTCTACCTCTCAAAATCAGGAAGGGAGGGAGGGGGAAGGGTCTGCAGTGCAGAAATCCCATTATGCCTAAGGCAGCCACGTGCAATTTGATAGATCATACAGTAGAAGGAAACTCCTGGCTCCAGGGAAAAGAAGGATTTAAGAAAGTCTGCATTCCATTTCCGAAGGCACACAGTCCTTGGTGCAGCACATGCAAGAGGGCATTTCTCTTAACCCACACAAATCCACTGTTTTGGCTTGTCCTCCCTGCAAGAGCATATGTGAAATGCAGCCATCTAACACCCGTGTCTGACAGTGCCAGTCTATTTTAAAGCTTAACTTCTGAGAAGAAGGTCTAATGCTTTCCCTCACCCCAGTGAATTGTATTTTACTGCATAATGTGGCACATATTCCATTTTTGGCAACTACCAGTCTAATATACATTGAAAATGTAGGAGTAAAATTAGAGAAATGGGTCAAGGATACAGGAACAAATGTGACAGACTTGTGCATCTAGGTGACAGTTTAACGTGGAAAGGCCACTAAGAAAACTTCTAAAATACGAACCAATATTTGCAAAGTACCCACATCTGAGTATACAAAGACACAATGCAATTAAAAAAGTCTTCTGGTATCAACTTTCTCCCAGGATAGAGTAACTAGTACAGAAACAAGTTTTTCTGCCAAGAATTACTACACAAAACTTGGCAAAAAATACCTACTACCTCAAACAGTTACCTCATGTAACTGTTAATGCAGTACGTGGTGAACTACAACTCTATTGTCTAAGTGGGAACTGCTCTGACCAGGGCACCAGGAGCTACCGCCAAAGCAGAGCACAGCTAAGGAGCCAGAGAGAATGTGGGACTATGTACCAGATGGAATATATAGGCCAAAGCACTGGAGAAGGAAGCTCAATAGAGGAAGGGTGCCAAGTGAGTTCTGCCAAGTCCTTGGCTAAAGGCTACCACGCATGTGTAGAGAGAGACCAGGGGAAGTTTACCAAAGACAGCAGCTGCTAAGGGATTGAAACAGGAGCAAAGATACTGGGAGCCAAGCAGGAACAAAGAGAAATAGGAAGATGGCAGTTGTAAATCTACCATACCAAACACAGTGCAAACTGAATAAATAATTAAAAGCAAAAATTGATAGCCTAGATGAAAAAGCAAGACAACTAAATGCTATTTACAAAAGACACTTTAAATATGTACATTAAAAGTCAAAGTATGAAAAAAATATACCAAACAGATAAGAAAACTGGCATAGCAGCATTATCACACAAACTGCAATTCAAGACAAAGCAGTCATAGCAGAAAGGACAAAGGAGGCCATTTCATGATGTTAGAGAGCAGGAAAGACATCAGGAACACCGCTAACGAAACTAACCAACTTAAAGAATCCAGAGGGGCCAGCGCTGTGGCACAGTAGGATAGAGCCCCGGCATCTCACATGGGCACCGGTTCGAGTCCCAGCTGCTCCACTTCCAATCCAGCTCTCTGCTATGGCCCGAGAAAGCATCCGAAGATGGCCCAAGTCCTTGGGCCCCTGCACCCACATGGGGGACCCGGAAGAAGCTCCCGGCTCCTGCCTCCAGATCAGCTTAGCTCTGGCTGTTGCAGCCATCTGGGGAGTGAACCAGCAGAAGAAAGAACGACCTTGCTCTACCTCTCTGTCTTACAAATAAATAAAATGAATCTTAAAAAAAAAAAAAAAAAGAATCTAGAGACCTCAATCACAACTGATGATGACATAGTCAACAAGCTAGACAAATGCTGAGCCATAATGTGTCTCAAAAATTTCAGGGGAGGGGCCACTGTGGTGGCATAAGGAGCTAAGCTGCCGCCTGCAATGCTGCCATCCCTAAGGGCACTGGTTTGAGTCCCCAGCTGCTCCATGCCAATGAACTCCAGAATGCAGAAGATGGCCCAATGGCTAAGGCCCTGCTGCCCACACGAAGACCTGGAAGAAGCTCCTGGCTCCTGCCTTCGGACTGATCCAGTACTGGCTGTTGTGACCATCTCAGCGGTGAAACAGCCGATCTAGCTCTCCCTCTCTCTTAACCCTGGCTTCCAAATAAATAGATATTTATGGGGTGCTGGTGGTGCAGTGTTGTGAGGCCACAGCCTGGGACGCCGGCACCCCATATATGCACTGGTTCAAGTCCCAGCTACTCCACTTTTCATCCAGCTCCCTGATGGCCTGGGTGTTTGGGACCCTGCCACCCATGTGGAAGACCCGGGTAGAATTCCTGGCTCCTTGCTTCAGCCTGGCCCAACCCAGGCCTCTGCCGTCATTTGGGGAGTGAACCAATGGATGGAAGATCTCTCAGTCTCTCTGTAACTCTACCTTTCAAATAAATCTTTTAAAACTCTACCTTTCAAATAAATCTTTTAAAAAATTAATAAAGGAATATTATGAGCAAATTTATGCCATTAACTGTTACAATCTGATGAAATGGACAATTTCCTTCAATTGATAAAGTGAATTCGGTTTTACTCTCCAGTGCCTCTTGGCCACTAAGAGCGGCCCCCCCACTTTTCTGCCTGCATGCTAGGCTACCTAGGGCTACTCCTAACACACGCTTTTCTCTGCAGCTCTGGCCTGCCTGGTATGGACTTCCCAGCTCACTTTAAAAAAAAAAAAAAAAAAAGATTTATTTGAAAGGCAGAGTTACAGAGATGGGGGGGGTGCAAGCGCGAGAGTGCTCTTCCATCTGCTGGCTCACTCCCCAGATGGCCACAACAGCCGGAGCTGTGCTGATCCTGTGCTGATCTGAGCCATTTGGGATGTTGGCACTGCAGGCAGCAGCCTTACCCGCCACAGCACCACCCCCCTCCAGCTCACTTTTCTAAATCTCTTCTCCCTCTTATAAAGCCCTCACCTTCCCGTGTATTTCTCTCTAAATAAATGTTAAACCTTAAAAGAAAAGTGAATTCAAGGAGAAACAGACTATGTGAAAACCTTCATTGTATGAAAGGCACTGGAAAACTGCAAGCACAGATGGACTCACTGGTGAATACTTATAGACAAATATTAATTTTACAGAAAGCCCTTTCAGAAAATAGAGATGGAGGAAACATTTCCTATAATATGTTGAGGAAACTGTTACCTTGATAACCGAAACGAGATAAATATAAGGATATTTTATGGTCAATATTCTTCAAGAATATAACAAAAAAATTCTTAAAATAGCAAATTAAATCCAAGAGTATACCAGACAAAGGTTAACACACCATGACAAAGTGAGGTATAGCTCAAGCATACAAGATTGGTTTAATTCTTGGGAGGGAGGCGGAGGGAGGCGGGGGGGAGGCGGGGGGAGGCGGGGGGGAAAGAGGGAAAAAGAGGGACTTCTACCCACTAGTTCACTCCCCAAATGGCCACAATGCCCAGGTTGGGCCAGGTTGAAGTCAAGGGCCAAGAGTTTCATCCAGGTCTCCCACGTGGGTGGAAGCCCAAGGACTTGGGCCCGATTTTGCTACTTTCCCAGGAGCATTAGCTGGGAGCTGGACTGCAGTGGCGCAGTTGGGACTTGAACTCACACCCATTCAAGATGCCAGCATTGCAGGCAGCAGCTTCACCCTCTATGCCAGCCCTTGTAATTCTTATATTAACAGTAAAAAAGGAGAAAAACCACATGATCACTTTCACTACATACAGAAAAACCATGACAAAATTCATCACTCATGATAAAATGTATCAGTATTCTGGGTATAGAAGGGAACGTTTTCATTTTGGTAATGGGCATTTATTAAAAATAAACTAACACAACCTGACACTGGCATCTTTGCTGGAGTCACAGTGAACTGCGAGCTGCTTCAGGGGCATCATGATCAGTCAGCATCAAGGCAGAAGGCATCGAGCTCCAAATCAAGAACTTCAAGATCTCCTGTGACAGCCACTTCCCAATCAGAACTGCCCGGACTCACTGCTGCAGAAGGCCATGACCTCTGTGCACAAGCGGTACCTGCCTGGCCCACTTCCTGGGTCTCAATCTGGGCAGACCTGCGGGTTGAAGGCCTGTTTCCTGGGAAGATCTCAACTGACCCCCACTCTCTTCCTCTCCCTCCTCTGTCCCAGGGTGGTAAAGGGAGACCTGCATACACTGTGATCCCTATCCTGGGAACCTGAATAATGAATGACTTAGTAAAACAAAGACATCCTTTCTCATTTAGTGTTCAAATCCAGCTACTACTCAACATTATACTGGAGGTAGTGCAATAAGGGGAGAAAGGCATAAATGATAAAGAATATAAAGATTTTTTTTCTACTCTTACAAGAAATCCTAAAGATTCTACCAAACAGGCCGGCGCCGCGGCTCACTAGGCTAATCCTCCGCCTAGCGGCGCCGGCACACCGGGTTCTAGTCCCGGTCGGGGCGCCGGATTCTGTCCCGGTTGCCCCTCTTCCAGGCCAGCTCTCTGCTGTGGCCAGGGAGTGCAGTGGAGGATGGCCCAGGTGCTTGGGCCCTGCACCCCATGGGAGACCAGGAAAAGCACCTGGCTCCTGGCTCCTGCCATCGGATCAGCGCGGTGCGCCGGCCGCGGCAGCCATTGGAGGGTGAATCAACGGCAAAGGAAGACCTTTCTCTCTGTCTCTCTCTCTCACTGTCCACTCTGCCTGTCAAAAAAAAAAAAAAAAAAAAGATTCTACCAAACAAATAAAACTAGATTTAATAATCAAATTTAGAGAGATAATGGGATATACAATCAAACACAGTTCAACACTCATGTACTAACACACACAACTGTAAATACATTTTTAAAAACACCATTAAAGGGGCAGGCATTTGGCACAGCAGTTAATACACTGCTTAGAATGCCTGCATCCCATAGAGTTCCTGGGTTCAAGTCCTGGTTCCATTCTCAATTCTAGCTTCCTGCCAATAGAAACCCTGGGAGGCAGCAGGAGATGGCTCTAATGATTGGCTCCTTGCCACCCATAGCAGAGACTGGGGTTGAGCTTGGAGTTCCCTTGGAGTGAACCAGGGCATGGAAGGTCTGCCATAATTTTTTTTAAAGATTTATTTTATTTATTTGAAAGACAGAGTTACAGAGAGAGGTAGAGACAGAGAGAGAAGTCTTCCATCCACTGGTTCACTCCCCAAATGGCCGCAATGACCAGAGCTGCGCAGATCTGAAGTCAGGAGCCAGGAGTTTCCTCCGAGTCTCCCAGGTAGGTGCAGGAGCCCAAGGACTTGGGTCATCCTCCACTGCCTTCCCAGGCCACAGCAGAGAGCTGGATAGGAAGAGGAGCAGCAGGGACTAGAACAGGCACTCATATGGGAGGGATGCTGGCATTTCAGGCAAGGGCTTTAACACAGCACCACAGCGCCAGCCCCCTCTGCCATCAAATCTTTTTAAAAATTTTTAAAATATTAAGCATTATTATAAAATATTTTAAGTGATTTAAAGATTAAGCAAAAATGCTACAGTGAAAAACTACAAACACAGATAAAGGGTCAATACCGTTAACATTGTAACCAAGGGAGTAGGATTTAAGGGGGGAGGGCATAGTACCTGGAGGGTGGAGAATCTGAAACATTGTACTCCTTTGAGCTTATTTTTCAGATACTGCTCCAGGAAGGTTTATCTAGAAACATTGTACTGGGAGCAGGTCAGACCACCAGCAGCAAGGAAAGTTGCAAGTAACCAGGCTAAGTCAGATTTCTGCACATACTGTACCCCCTGCTCACCCCACCTTTCCTACTTCCTCCACATAAACTGCAAGCACCAAGAGCCCTCCTGCTCCTTTTCTATCTCCTGGACACTCTTAATCCTGCTATAAACCTAGGCAGGGCCGGCACTGTGGTGTGGTTGGCTAAGCCTACGCCTGTGGCACCAGTATCCCATATGGTGCCAGTTCAAGTCCCGGCTGCTCCCCTTCCAATCCAGATCTCTGCCGTGGCCTGGGAAAGCAGCAGGAGACGACCCAAGTGGGTGGGCCCCTGTACCCACCATGAGAGACCCAGAAGAAGCTCCTGGCTCCTGATCAGCTTAGCTCCGGCTGTTGTGGCCATCTGGGGAGTGAACCATCAGATGGAAGACCTCTCCCTCTCTCTCTGCCTCTCTTCTAACTCTTGACTGTGAAATAATAAAATAAATCCTTAAAAATAAATAAAGCTTTCCTTTGAGTAACTCCAGCTTGAGGCTGATTATTTGGTGATACCAAGTGTATGAACCCCTTGTGTCTGCTAAGATCATACTTCCCAGATTGGCATCTAGACTCAATGCAGTTTTGATCAAAACTACAGCCATCTTCTGTGTCGAAACTGACAAGCCAAAGTGTAAAAAAAAAGCAAATTAACTTCAAAAAACTAAAAATTTTTAAGGAACAAAATTGTACAATTTCAAAATTTGCTAAAAGAACCCATAATAAAAACTATGGCTTAGCTAAACAGATTCTTCAATAGAGCAGAACCCTGAGTTTAGAAATAGACTGTACCTACAACACAGTAATATAATTAAGCACTCTTTTTTAAAATAAGTGTTGCTTTACTATATGGTTAAAGTCACAACCTCTATGTAGCGGCATGTGTGCGTGCGCACCCTTGCGTGTGCGCACACACACGCATGCACACACACAAACCCATCTCAAATGATTACAGAGCAGATCTTTGGCCTAGCAGTTCCAACCACCGTATCAGAGTGCCCCAGTTCAAGCTCTGGCTCTGCTCCAGATTCTCGTCACCTGCTCCTGTACACCCTGGGAAGCAGCAGGTGATGGCTCAAGTACTTTGAGTCTCTGCCACCTACATGCAGTTGCTGGCATTTGGTGAGTACCAGCGGATGGCAGCTTGCTTTCCAAAAAATACATATTCTTTAACTGTTGACACATGACTTAATTTCATACATCTCCAGAAGACTTAAATCAAAGTGACCTCCCCAAAAAAGATTTAAGAATGGCCATTAAGCACAGAAAACCATGCTCATCATTATTCAGAAGTTATAACCATTAAATATGCTTTCACATACCTAGAATGTCTAAATTAAAAAGACCAAAAATAGCCAAACAGACAAGCGTGTGAGCCAATGGACTGCTGGGGTATGAAGGGACTCAACCACTGTAAAACGTACACGTACCAACCAGACAAAAACATCCCAAGGAAATGAAGACACAGCCACTCCAAGACTTGCCTGCAGAGGCCTGCTAGCCGGCAGCCTGCCTGTAGTCTCCTTATCCACAGGGGGTACACAAAACTGGGTAGCACCAAACCCACAGTGTTTTCTCTCTCTCTCTCTCTCTCTCTCTATATATATATATATACCCACACACACTATAATAAACTATATATATAATATATATAGTATATATATATGCACACTATAATAAACTTGAATTTTTAAATACGGCACAGTGAGAGACTACCAACAATAAATTAACAATATACTGTAGGAGAGCAGGCATTTAGCTCAGAAGTTAAGGTGATCAGAACACCTAGGTTCCATCCTGACTCCAGTTCCCCACTAACACAGATCCGCAGGGACAGGGTGATGGCTCAGTCATGTGAGAGATGTGGACTGAGTTGTCATCTCCCGGCCCCAAGCCCCCAATCAGGGGTTCACTGCAGGCATCTGGACAGTGAACAAGTGGATAGGAGCTCTCTCAAATAAATAGAAAAAATTTTAAAAAGCCACATGAATGTGATCTCTCTCAAAGTATCTCAGTATACTGGATTCACCCTTTTTGCGATATGGGATAATACAGCGCCTGCCTGATAAAGAAGGGAGGTGAATTGTGATGTACTATTAAGCAACCTGATCGAATGCTGTGACAGTCCATCGTAACACTGAGCATGCCTACTAAGTGACTAACAGGCAGGTACCCTTACGCAGCATGTATACACTGGACAAAAGAATGATTCGAGTCCCAGGCTGGATTTCATTACACTACTCACAACAGCATCCATGTATTTCAGGGATCCTCCATTTAATAGTTTGACAGGGGCTTCCCAAGGGTAACAAAATGTATAAAGAAAAACTCAACTAAGGAATAGCTGCTATCCCCAGAGAAATGACAGATTACATATGGAACTGGTACAGTAACACAGACCAACCTCAAACACTAGTAATCCTTTGCCACTAAATCATGATTTGCACCTTTTTGCCAAGAACCAAAAGAAGAAATTAGCTCAAAGAATGTAGTTACATATCTTGTCAACTGCCAGTTCATAAAGAAGTCTTAGCAAACCAATGGATTTGTGTGTGTGTGTGTGTGTTTTGACAGGCAGAGTGGACAGAGAGAAAGGTCTTCCTTTTCCATTGGTTCACCCCCCAATGGCCGCACCGCACTGATCTGAAGCCAGGATCCAGGTGCTGCTTCTGGTCTCCCATGTGGGTGCAGGGCCCAAGGACTTGGGCCATCTTCCACTGCACTCCCGGGTCACAGCAGAGAGCTGGCCTGGAAGAGGGGCAACCGGGACAGAATCCGGCGCCCCGACTGGGACTAGAACCCAGGGTGCCGGCGCAACAGGCAGAGTATTAGCCTAGTGAGCCGCGGCGCCGGCCTAGTGTTTTATCCACTCCGGACAAATAGAAAACAATTAGAAAAGCAGGCTCTCAGTATTCTAAAACTGTTCTCTAAGAGGCCGGCAATTTGGCACTGTGGGTTAAGCCACCATCTGCAACGCCAGCATTTGGTGCTGGTTCATGTCCCGGCTGCTCCACTTCTGATCCATCTCCCTGCTAACCTCCTGGGAAAAGTAACAGGATGGCCCAAGTAATTGGGACCCCGTACTCACGTGAGAGAACTCGAAAAAGCACTTGGCTTCAGTCTGGCCCAGCCCAGGCTGTTGCAGCCACTGGGGGAGCAAACCAGCTGATGGAAGATCTGTCTAGCTCTCTCTGTAACTCTGCCTTCCAAATATATATATACATCTTTAGGCCAGCGCCGTGGCTCACTAGCCTAATCCTCCGCCTGCGGCACCGGCACCCCGGGTTCTAGTCCCGGTCGGGGCGCCGGATTCTGTCCCAGTTGCCCCTCTTCCAGGCCAGCTCTTGCTGTGGCCCGGGAGTGCACTGGAGGATGGCCCAGGTTCTTGGGCCCTGCACCTACATGGGAGACGAGGAGGAAGCACCTGGCTCCTAGCTTTAGATCGGCGCAGCGCGCTGGCCGCAATGCACCAGCCGTAGCGGCCACTTGGGGGGTGAACCAATGGAAAAAGGAAGACCTTTCTGTCTCTAACTCTGCCTGTCCAAAAAAAAAAAAAAAATTATATATATATATATATACACACACACACACACACATACACACACATCTTTAAAGAAAATTGTTACTTAACAGTTTGCTACCCTTTGGCTGAATAGTATGCCCTTACCTCAAAATACAATAATGTTCTAACATTTCTCCAAGATCAGTTTGTCTTCTGATGTAATACACCCAAAGAAAATACATTTTTTTAGAGCTCTTGCCTCTTTCCTAGATGCAACCGTGCGCTAAGGAAGTGAGAATGGCAGCCAAGACTGAGACAGGAATCCGACATGAGGTGTGCTGCCTGGCTGCCACACGCAGCCTTAGGAGGGCAGCTTAGACCAAGCTGTAGACAGCATTCACCAATGGGGCTTGGTGGCTAACGAGACTGTCCAAGCATTTGTATAAAGTATACTTTTTCTGCTGTAATAATACATAAGCTTTTTTTTAAAAAAAAAAATTCATTTGAAAGGCAAAGTGACAGAGAGAGAGGGAGAGACACAGAAACAGATCTTCCATCTGTTGATTCATGGCTCCAATGGCCAGGGCTGGGTCAGGCTGAAGTCAGGAGCCCAGAAAGCCATCTGGGTCTCCGGCATGGATGGCAGGGGTCCAAGCACTTGGGCCATTTTCCACTGCTTTCCCAGGCACATTAGCAGGGAGCTGGAACCTGAACTGCCACTCTAAGGCATGCCGGAGTTGCAAGCAGCAGTTTAACCCACTGCCCCACAACTCCCATCCCTATTCCTTTTTATGAAAAAGTATGATGCTGACTTGTCTAAGGAAAGTATGTGCTAGGAAGGATTATTTTACTTGAATTTTATTTAGGATAACAAAAGGTACACAAAAAACATTTTTATGGAAAAGGAAACTGGTTCTGGTAGTGCTGAAAACCATTCCAAACTTTGAATTCTCAATTTTCTGAATACAATTCTCTTACAACCAACCGCATTTTGGAATATAATACTGCCTGAGCTTAAAGCAGTTCTAGGGCTTAATATTATATTATAGAATCAAGAAACTATGCAAGATTAGGTAGAATCAGACTCTCTGGAGGGAGGGACCTAGAAATCTAAATTTTTAATAAGATCAAGTGATTTTCGTAGTGCTAGTATAACACCACCGTCTAAATTACAACAGAACAGCACAAAATGCAACAGATTTGACCTCAACAAACCTGTTTTAACTACAGTATGCGCGCACACACACATACATACATGTAAGTATACATACATAAACAATTACATGCCAACACTGAATACTAGAAAGACTTTACACAAAAACCCAGAGCTCAGACTCAACACTTAAGTAGTAAGGCACCTCAACACTTGCTCTGCATCCTTCACAAGAAGCTACAGGACTGTCAAGAGCTAAGCAGAGGGCCAGCTGTGGTGTAGCGGGTAAAGCCGCGGTGCAGCCCCAGCTGCTCGGCTTCTAGTCCAACTCCCTGCTACATATGCACCTGAGAAAGCAGTGAACGATGGGCCCTTACACCTGCGTGGAAGACCAGGGAGAAGTTCCTGGCTTCAGACGGGCTCAGCTCCAGCTGCTGCGGCCATTGGGGAGTGAACCAGCAGACGGAAGACCTCTCTGTCTCTACCTCTTGCTGTAACTCTTTCAAATAAATAAAAACTTTCAGGAAAATTTAAAAAAGCTAAGTGGAGTTTGGTCCCCACTCTCTCTCCCCACCATTCCCAATTACCTGCTTATCCCTGTAGACACATTCAACACAGGACGCCTACACTTACAAATTTATTAGAATGAAAAAAGAATGGAGCTGATCAAATGAACCTTTTATTAACTTAGGAAAGTACTGTCAAACTTAGTTTGGCTAGTGTTAAAACAAGAGAGGTTAAAGGAGAAAATAAGTCAACAAGATTCAGGATAGGATCTCCAACGTATAAAAGATAACCAATTTTTAGAAGTGCATTTATAAGTAGAATTTCTTCATTTTTTATACTTAGCAAGAGACCTTATCTTGCAATCTAAATGGTTCCTTTAAACGCTTTACAGTACAAAAAATTTGGAGACTAGAATGACACATTTTGACAAGTCTGAAATTCCTAAGTTTTCTCAGAGCTTTATAATTCCTTTTTTCATTCATTCAAGTCCAAGTATAACAGACAAGAACACAATAAATTTTGTTTAGAATTATGCAAAGTCAGATCTTAGTTGGCTACTATAGTTAAAAAATAAGTCAGCTCTCTGAATCTGTGGATTCAACTAACCTCATGGAAAATACTCAGGAAAAAATTGTATTGAACATATACAGTCTTACTCGTCATTACTCCCTAAACAATAGATTATAATAACTACTTACACAGCACTTGCATGGTACCAGAATTGTAAACAATCTAGAAACGATTGAAAGTATACAGGGGGCTGTGTGTATATGTATAGTTTATACACAAATTCTACTACATCATCTTACGGAAGGAACAATCTGAACATTTTTATCTAGAGGGATCTAGGCACCAATTCCTCCACAGATACGAAAGGAGCATTGTAAGAAACTTTAAAATGTAAGAAATTAGAAATAAGACTTAACTGCCACCTGCATTAATGGTCCAACAGGTGGGCCGCTCTGAAGAACTGCAGCTCAGTGGCCAGCTTCGTGGACTCAAGGGCCAGAGACAAAGGGCGGTTAACCACCTCCCCGCACAAGCGGCATCAACATTTTTGCGATTGTTCCCAGAGTTCCAGTTCCCACAAGGCACCTGAGGAAGCTACCTGACACCTACACGGGCAGTGAGCTGGGTTACAGGAGGGGAGCCCTCATCTTCGTGACGGGCTGCAGAGGAAGACACTGTCACACTGGACACGGGCAGGCCTGCCCTCTGCTCTGATACACACCACCTCCTCCTTCAAGGCTGCGCCTTACACAGCACCCTTGAATAAACAAAGAGTGCACAGAGCAAGCCATGGAAAACTGTCCCCTACAGACACTGTCCCAACACACAGCTGACTAACCCTAAGACCACAATCTCTGTAAGGCATCAATGTCATACACCCCTGGTCTAGTGCATTTAATTAGCATCCTATCTCTAATTAAATCAACTGTTCCCTCTAAAAAAGTATGAATTAAAAATTATTTCCCTGTTTCAGTTACTGTTTTTGAAAAGGAGGAGCTCAAATATCTGCAGCATTAAAATTTAAAGACCTCAATCCCATGCGTACTTTAGCCGACTTTTAACGTTTCTAACCTGTTAAGGACAGCGATGGGAGCTACCTGTCAAAGTCACCAAACACGGTAAGGAACACCACGAAGAGGAGTAACTTACACACAAGAAAATCCCGGACTCAAAATTCACTTTCTATTTCTCATCAGCACTTGCACAGCCTTCGCAAGAGACAGCAAAACGCCGTCTCGGCTCCTTTGTCCCCAGGAGAGGGGCGAGAGGACTGGGGACTCGTTAAGGTAAAGAACCCCAAACAGGCGCGGTAGGAAACAGACGGCCTGCAGTCTGCAGTCAATCATCAAACCAAGTCTCCATCACTGGATCTTCGTCCTCCCCCTCCCGCAGCTCAAATAACGCGCGTACACCCGCGCTGATTGGGATCAGATGGACCCGGACAAAGCTGTGCGCTAGCAGCGGGCAGCCGTGCACCAGATGCGGCCGACCAAGCGCGGGCCGCCGGGGAGCGCACGGGGGCCGGGGCCGGGCAGACGCGGGCGAGCGCCAGGCCCCAGGGCCCCCAGCCCCGGCGCGGCGACCCCCGCCAGGCCCCAGGACCCCCAGCCCCGGCCCAGCGCCCCCCGCCGGGCCCCAGGGCCCCCGAGCCGCCGCCGCCCCCCGCCGGGCCCCAGGGCCCCCAGCCCCAGCTCCGGCGCGCCGCCCCCCTCCGGGCGCCAGGACCCCCGCCCCGGCCCAGCGACCCCCGCCCCGCGCGGCGCCCTGACAGCGGGGCGCCGCCGCCCCCGCGGCCTCACCTTGCGTGGCGAACGGCGACGCGCCGCTGACGGGCGGCGGGGTCTCGGCCGAGCCCAGCATGGGCGCGGGCAGCATGAGGTAGCGCTGCGGCGCCGGCAGGCAGCGCTGGCAGAACGAGTGCAGGCAGGGCAGCAGCTTGGGCGCCCGGCTCTGGATGTTCTGGCGGCACACGGCGCAAGTGTCCAACAGGTTGAGCCGGGCCGCCTCGCCGCCGCGCTCCGAGTCCGGGCCCTGCCGGCTCTCGGCCTCGTTCTCCCCGCCGCCGGCCGCCGGCGCGGCCGCCGCCGCCTTCTCCACAGCCACCTCCATTGTCCTCCCGCCGCGGCGGCCGCGGAGGGGGGCGCGCGCCTCCGCCCGCCGCCCCGGCCTCCGCCTCCTCGAGGCCGCTCGCTCGACGCGCCGGCAGGGAGAGCGGGCCGGAGGACGCCGCCGCGGGCCCCGGGGACCCGCCTCCCGGCGGCGCGGCCGGAAGAGGGGGCTCTGTCAGCGGGCGCCGCGCCTCACGCCGCCGAGGCTGCTCCGCGGCCGCGTCGCCAACCGCCGCGGCGCTCGCCGAACCCGCCCAGCCCGCCTTTCTCCCCGGCCGCGGGGCCCGCCCTCTCCCGGCAACTGCGGCGACGACGGGCAGCGCGCCGCCCAATCGCCGCCGCGCCTGGCCAGGGGGCGGGGCCTGGGGGCCCGCGAGGCTCGCGGGCCGCGGCGGGAGGCCGGGACGTGGTGGGCGGAGCCTGCCCGGCCCCGCCCCGGGCCCTAGAATCACGGCCTCTGATTGGGCGTCTGCGTGTGTTTCTCTGCTCTGGCAAGATGAAGGGTCCGTTTGTTAACGACCGGACGCCTAATTGGGCCCGCTGGTGTTAGCTCCTCCCACGGGGCGGGGCTGCGCGTTCTCTACTCCTCCGCGTAACTGAGTAGGAAACTCGGGCTTCGCTCCGCTGAGGCGTCTTGGGGGAGGAGCCTGTGTGGTGGGCGGCTCCAGGGAGGCTGGAGCGGGTTGAAATGGCGGTAGCGAAGCACGAGTAAGGAAAGAGTAAAAAGACGCTGTGTGAAAGCGCTGCTGGGGAGGCAGCATGGAGGCTGTGGGTGGTGGTTTTAAGATTTATGTCTGTGAAAGTCAGAGGGAGACGGAGGGAGAAAGAGATCTTCCGTCCGCTGGTTCACTCCCCAAAGGCCACAATGCCCCGACGGAAGCCGGGAGCCAGGAGCTTACTCCGAGTCTCGCACGTGGGTGCAGGGGCCCGGGAACCTGGGCATCGCCTCTCCCCGGCCAGGGAACCCGGGCCATCCCTTGTCGCCTCTCCCGGACCAGGGGACCCGGGCCATCCCTTGTCGCCTCTCCCCGGCCAGGGGACCCGGCCCATCCCTTGTCGCCTCTCCTGGGCCAGGGGACCCGGGCCATCCCTTGTCGCCTCTCCCCGGCCAGGGGACCTGGGCCATCCCTTGTCTCCTCTTCCTGGCCAGGGGACCCGGCCATCCCTTGTCGCCTCTCCTGGGCCAGGGGACCCGGGCCATCCCTTGTCGCCTCTCCCCGGCCAGGGGACCTGGGCCATCCCTTGTCTCCTCTTCCTGGCCAGGGGACCCGGCCATCCCTTGTCGCCTCTCCCGGGCCAGGGGACCCGGGCCATCCCTTGTCGCCTCTCCCGGGCCAGGGGACCCGGGCCATCCCTTGTCGCCTCTCCCCGGCCAGGGGACCCGGCCATCCCTTGTCGCCTCTCCCGGGCCAGGGAACCCGGCCATCCCTTGTCGCCTCTCCCCGGCCAGGGGACCCGGCCATCCCTTGTCGCCTCTCCCGGGCCAGGGGACCCGGCCATCCCTTGTCGCCTCTCCCCGGCCAGGGGACCCGGGCCATCCCCTGTCGCCTCTCCCGGACCAGGGGACCCGGCCATCCCTTGTCGCCTCTCCTGGGCCAGGGGACCCGGCCATCCCTTGTCGCCTCTCCCGGGCCAGGGGACCCGGGCCATCCCTTGTCGCCTCTCCTGGGCCAGAGGACCCGGCCATCCCTTGTCCCCTCTCCTGGGCCAGGGGACCCGGGCCATCCCTTGTCGCCTCTCCCGGGCCAGGGAACCCGGGCCATCCCTTGTCTCCTCTTCCTGGCCAGGGGACCTGGGCCATCCCTTGCTTTTCCCGGGCCGTCAGCGGGGCGCTGGATCAGAAGAGGAGCAGCTGGGGCTGGAGCAGGTGCCCATGCAGGGTGCTGGCGCTGCAGGTGGCTGCCATAAGGCAGCCTGCATTTTGAAGCCTGAATTGACTCATCCCTGGAGGGAAGGGATGAGGAGGGAGATTTTCTTGCAAGTGGGAAATTTTGAAGGATTCCCCCAGTGAAAAAAGGTGAATTTTTAGTCAGTGATTAGCTTTTTAGATGAACAAAAGGAGTCCATTTTCCAAGGAATTAACATATAATAAAGATTTGCAGATGCCTAAATTGCGTAAGTTTGGCATCACAAAGAAATTTTTAAATCTCAATACTGATGTCCAAAAATTGACAAGTTCAACATTTTTCCTTTCCTCCTTGAACCCTCCACCTTCTGAAACCTGAAGTTATGTACTTGGGCTCGAAATGTAACCTTCAAAGAGCTTGAAGGGTAGAAACAGGGTGGAAAAACAAGCAGTGGCTTACACATGACTTTGAAAAGTCTCTCCGTCCTTTCCTTTAAAGAGCAAAGGAAGTGGTGCGGAATCTTAGCAGTGAGATGGGAAGGAGAGGCTTGGCTAAAATGGACAAGGTCCAGGAAGAGCCGACAGCACAGCAAAAAGGGAAACTCGGGGCATCCCAGCCTCTTCAAGACTTCACCTTGCAGGGCCAGTGCTGCGGCACAGCAGGTTAAAGCCCTGGCCTGCAGTGTCGGCACCCACTGAGAGACCCAGAGCAAGCGCCTGGCTCCTGGCTCCTGGCTCCTGGCTCTTGGCTTCAGATAGGCTCAGCTCTGACTGTAGCGGCCATTTGGGGAATGAACAAAGACCTCTCTCTCTCTCTCTCTCTCTCTCTCTCTATCGCTTTCAAATAAATAAAAAAAAATTTTTTTTTTAAAAGAAAGACTACTTTGGGGCCATGGGATGTGGGCCGTGGGCCGTGGTTTCGCAGGTTAAGCTCCAGGCATCACCTGTTCATGCTGCTCCACTTCCGATCTGGTTCCCTGCTAATGGCCTGGGAAAAGCAGCAGAAGATGGCTCAAGTCCTCGGGCCCCTGCACTTACATGGAGACCTGGATGAAGCTCCTGGCTCGGGCTTCTGTTTGACCCAGCCCTGGCCCTTGTGGCCATCTAGGGAGTGAACCAGCAGGTAGAAAATCTCTCTCTCTCTCTCTCTCTCTCTCTTTTCCCCCTCTCTCTGTAACTCTTTAAAATAAATAAATCTTGTAAAAAAAATTCACCTTTCTCAAACAAATCCTTTAATCCAATCTCCAAATTCCACTACTTAATGACAATCAACAGCTTGTCAGCTCTCTGCATCTGTGGGATCCCCATGCAGGAATGTAACCAACCAGGGGTCAGCAATGTTTGAAACAAAATTCTAAGCTGAACATCACTGTTCCCTAAATGATACAGAATAGTAGCTATTAGATATAAGTAAATCTGGAGGTCATTTAAAGCAGATGGCCTGTGTGTGTAGGTTATATGCAAATATTATAAAGATTTATTTATTTGAAAGGTAGAGTTACAGAGAGGCAGAGGCAGAGAGAATGAGAGGTCTTCCATCTGCTAGTTCAGTCCCCAAATGGCCACAATGGCCAGGGCTGGGACAATCCGAAGCCAGAAGCCAGAAGCTTCCTCCAGGTCTCCAATGTGGGTGCAGGGGCCCAAGTAGTTGGGCCATCTTCTACTGTTTTCCCAGGCCATAACAGAGAGCTTGATCAGAAGTGGAACAGCTGGGACTCAAATAAATCTTAAAAACAAACTACTGGGGTCAGCACTGTGGCATACCAGGTAAAGCCACCGCCTGCAGCACTGGCATCCCATATGAGCACTGGTTCCAGTCCCGGCTGCTCCTCTTCCAGTCCAGCTCTCTGCTATGGCCTAGGAAAGCAGTAGAAGATGGCCCAAGTCTTTGGGCCCCTGCACCCACATTGGAGACCTGGAAGAAGCTCCTGACTTCGGATCGGCGCAGCTCCGGCCGTTGCATTCATCTGGGAAGTGAACCAGCAGATGGAAGAACCAGCAGATGGAAGACCTCTCTCTATATCTCTACCTCTCTCTGTGACTCTGTCTTTCAAATAATTTTTTATTTTTCAAATAATTATTTATTTGATAGGCAGAGTTACAGACAGAAACAGATCTTCCATCTGCTGGTTCACTCCCCAAATGTCTGGGATGGTCAGGGTTCAGCCAGCCTGAAGCCAGGAGTCAGGAACTCCATCCTGGTCTCCCACTTGGGTGGCAGGGGTCCAAAGACTTGGGCCACCCTCTGCTGCTTTCCCAGGCCATTAGCTGGGAGCTGGCTGGGAAGTGGAGCAGCCTGGACTCTGCTGGGGGATGACAGCATTCATATGGGATGCCAGATATGCAAGCAGAGGCTTAGCCCTCCGCGCCACAACGCAAAGGCCTGTTGTGGTTGCTGGACTATTACTTTGCATAAGAATCACCTGGGAAGCTTCCGTAAAAGCAGGTGTTTGGGCTCATCTCCATATTCAATTTTCTGCAGGGGATTCTGATCTGGGTGGTCTGGGAACAATCTTCAGAGAAACAGAATCTTTTCCCAAATGTCTTTTCTCCACCTTCATGTTTCTTCCTCGTGCATCCGACTCTCAGGCTGAAGCTGCCACTGTTTTTATGCCCCAGCGATTTGGAGGCCACCCTACTCTGCACTTGCTGCTCCCTTTATTTTAATTTATTTTATTTATTTTATTTTTTTTTTACAGGCAGAGTGGACAGTGAGAGAGAGACAGAGAGAAAGGTCTTCCTTTGCCGTTGGTTCACCCCCCACTGGCCGCTGCAGCTGGCGCACTTCGGCTGGCGCACCGCGCTGATCCGAAGCTAGGAGCCAGGTGCTTCTCCTGGTCTCCCATGCGGGTGCAGGGCCCAAGCACTTGGGCCATCCTCCACTGCCTTCCCAGGCCACAGCAGAGAGCTGGACTGGAAGAGGGGCAACCGGGACAGAATCCGGCGCCCCAACCGGGACTAGAACCCGGTGTGCCAGCACCGCAAGCGGAGGATTAGCCTCGTGAGCCGCGGCGCCGGCACTTTATTTTTGAATGCCCATCTTTCAAAGTTGAGACTTACCTGGAGTCCCCCAACACCACCTGGGACAAAGTTGACACCCCTTCCCTGTACTCAGTGTACACCCTACATTTTGGAGCCGCACTTTGAAAAGCTCCACGTCTTGGCAAGCAGACTTTGGGGTCTGAGTTGATATTCTGTGATATTCTGGGCCAGCATCGTGGCACAGCAGGCCGAGCTGCTGCTTGTAGTGCTGCTGCCCGGACTGTAGCTCCTCATGGAGGTCCGGCTACTCTGCTTCCAATCCAAGTATCTGGGTTCATACCTCCCACACGGGAGACCCAGATGCAGCGCCTAGCTCCTGGTTCAGCCTGGCCTAGCCCTGGCTATTGCCAGCATTTGGGAAGTGAACCAGTAGATGGAAACACTCCCCCCCCCCCCCATAAATAAAGAATTTTTAAGTGGTGAGGTGTGGCAGGTGTACATGTCCACCAAGTTGGGCAGTTACATGCATTCCACATTCGCTTTCAAGAGACATTTTACATTATAATGAGGGGAGTTTTGGCTTTTTACAACACAAAAGTGAGGTTGCTTGCCATCCTTAAATGGGGTTCAGCTGGGTCAAGGCTTTTTTTTTTTTTTTTTGTAAAACAAGGGCTATCCACTAGAATGTGTCTTCATTCCATCAGCTGCAACTCCCTGTCCACCTACAAGGACATCTGGTTGATTTTAATGAAGGTGAATACAGGATTGGGCTGTTTTCTTTAGGAGGTGGCAGTGATGCCCATAAATTCTTCTTCCTTTATTACAGCTTTCATTCTGTCCCTCGTTCTTGTTCTGGCTCCCACTGAATCTAAAACTCTCCACAATCCCATCCCTATGGATGCCCCCACCTGATGCCACCACTGTTGCCCACCCACCCTCTGCTCGTGCCCCCAGGATGTGAGAGCAGTGATTCGGGTTGTTGGCGCTGAAGAGGAGGCTGCTGGGAGAGCAGGGGCAAGGGTGCCTGCAAGGAGCCCCTGCCCCACCCCCCCACCCCCACGAGGTAGCAGTGGGTAGAAGTTTGAGAGCTTCCAGGGAAGTTTAAGAAAATCAGTGAGAGATTCTGTCAGCTTTAGGGGACCAAGGAAAGAGTCCCCTACCCTCGGAAGCAGCGGAGAGGCCAGGCTGAACTGAGGCCTCCTTGTTGAGATGATGCTGTGAGCTGCGAGTCAGAGACCGTCTCTCACTGTCTCGGTGGATTCCATGGGATTGCCAGCAGCTGGGAGCTCCAGCAAACAAGGCATATTCTGACTGAGGGATATTGTACAGGTTCAAGGAAAACATGCATTATGAAAAAACTATACATGGATTTCAAACATTTTTTGCACCAAAATAAACTTATATTCTAATTCTATCTTCCATAAACTTTGGGAAGTATCCTTGCATATGCCAGTGTGAACCAGTGATGTCCCAAACTCCAGGGTCTCTCCCAACCTATGCCATGGCCCTATTAAACTTCTGGGCCTTCAAGGGGTGTTGAGGTAGATTCGTTCTGAGAGGAGGATGGTGGTGGGGGCTCTCATTCCACCACAAAGGGGCCCCACAGTAAAGAGATTGAATGTTGTACTGACTGAATTTAAACCTGAAATGAAGACCAAAAGCAAGGCAGACACAAAACCTAAATAAGCAAGAGTATGACTAAATTAAGTTTTCTACCATTAGGAACCTTAAAAATTTATTATTAAAATTTTTCAGGTTCAAAAATAGTTAGAAGAAAAATTAAGTTCTGGGGGCTGGTATTGTGGCATAACAGGTAAAAGCACTGCCTGGGACGCTGGCATCCAAAGTGGAAGCCGGTTTGCGGGCTGGCTGCTCCACTTCTGATCCAGCTCCCTGCTAACGGCCTGGGAAAGACACCAGCGGATGGCCCAAGTGTTTGGGCCCCTGCCACCCATGTGGGAGACCCAGAGGAAGCTCCTGGCTCCTGGCTTCAGCCTGGTCCAGCCCAGGCCCTTGTGGCCATCTGGGATGTGAACCAGCGGATGGAAGATCTCTCTCTATCTCTCCCTCTCTCTGTAACTCTGACTTTCAAATAAATATATAAATCTTTAAAGAAAAAAAAAAGGACTAAGTTCTAGTGTTCTATAACATAGTAAGGTAAACACAGCTAACAATAATTTGTCCTGTATTTCAAAACAGCTAGAAGAGAGGATTTTGAATATTCCTAATACAAACAATGTTTGAGGCAAAGATGTGCCAGCGCTCTCACTTCATCGTCGTCCTTTGCATTTGCATTCCTGTCTGAATGTGATACTGTGTCCCCTGAGTGTACACGATTACTACGTGTCGCTCTCCTTGGGTGTGCAGTGCAGGATGAACTGAGCTTACATCACTGCAGCCAAGCATATTCTACAGAAAAGACTGGCCTTTGACCAACTCCCGAAAGATGATCTCTGTTTCTCTGGAATATTGTGCTTGATTAAAGCATTTTGAGTGCCTGAGGATGAAGCCTGAAGCCTAAAGGGTTCATTGTATCCTTCTGAGCAGATGGTTCGTGTTTACCATGTGACCTATGACGACCCAGCTTACTGGTCTGTATTCTTGAGGTGACTCCACAGTGTCTAACTGACCTCCGAGGGGCTACAAACTGCGTAGCTAGACTTGGTCACATCGGTGCTGCATGCTCCCTCCAATAAGTATCCCACATGCCAAGACTTTGCAGAGTGAAGTACTTTTGGTGCGATTCCACTGGGGACAACTGGAAGCTTGCTCCTGGTTTATCCTGGACTTTGCCTTTGCAATTTTTTCCTTTGCTGATTCTAATCTGTGCCCTTGTGTTGAAATACACTGTATCGGGACTGGCACTGTGGTGTAGTGGGTAAAGCCACTGCCTGCAGGGCCAACATCCCATGTGGACACTGTTTTCAGTCCCAGCTACTTCACTTCCAACCCTGTTCTCTGCTATGGCCTGGAAAAGCAGTAGAAGACTTAGGCCCCTGCACCCGCGCGGGAGACCCAGTAGAAAATCCTGGCTCCTGGCTTCGGATGGGCTCAGCTCCAGCCATTGTGGCCATTTCGGGGAGTGAACCAGTGCATGTAAGACCTCTCTCTCGCTGCCTCTGCCTCTCTGTAACTCTGCCTTTGAAGTAAATAAATAAATCTTAAAAAAAAAATACCCTGTACCTGAGAGTACAGCAGCTTCTTCTGAGTACTGTATCCCAGCAAGTCACTGAAACGGAGGCTGCGGCTGGAGACCCCCGACAGGAAGGCCGGTGATTGCTCCTACTAGACTGCAATGCCTCGAGACCCAGGACTCTCTCTGCA
The DNA here is from genome assembly GCF_051225735.1 of Oryctolagus cuniculus. Lineage (NCBI taxonomy): Eukaryota > Metazoa > Chordata > Mammalia > Lagomorpha > Leporidae > Oryctolagus > Oryctolagus cuniculus. The sequence goes on from NC_142869.1 coordinate 184,991,589, forward strand.
TTTCCACAGCACCTCACAGTCTCCATGGAAGCTGAGTCTGGAACCCGCTCCCTGCTGCCTCGGTCCCCTCAGCCTCTGCACCACCCTGTTTGTCTGTTAGGCTCACATCTCCCCCCCTCGGTATTTTACAGCGTGAGCCATCTATGGCTCATGACAGATCTTTTCTTCCCCTTACCACCACACCTCCTCAAACATTTTTCTTTCTTCCCAGGTAAATAAATCATTCAGAACACTACGTGAGGATGGAAGAAGTCACAGAGCGGCCACAGAACAGCGGGAGAGGGGATGAGAAAGGCGGCATCTTGCTTGCTTGTCTGGAGGACAGGCTCGGGGGAGCGGACTGTAGCTGAGTACCGACTCGAGATTCTGGTCAGCCTGCCACCTCTGTGGATAGGCAGTCGGGCAGTCACTACAAGGGCTGACCAAGACCTGGACGGAGCGCTCGGAAGATACAGAGGCACAGGGAATCCCCGCATTTTCATCTCAGGCTGCTCTGTGGAGACACATTTTATTGGGTTTTATTATAAGACTAGGGATCATAGGTTGGTGGGGGAGGAAGAAAAAAGCATTGAGAAATTCCATAAATCAAAAAAAAGTAAGCGCAGAGGACAATGAGGTAAGAAGGTAAGAATGGGGCTGGCGCTGTGGCAGAGCGGGTAAAGCCGCCACCTGCAGTGCTGGCATCCCACATGGGTGCCAGTTCATGACCCTGCTGCTCCACTTCCTATCTAGCTCTCTGCTGTGGCCTGGGAAAGCAGTAGAAGATGGTCCAAGTCCTTGGGCCCCTGCACCTGTGTGGGAGACCTGGAAGAAGCTTCTGGCTCCTGGCATTGGATCGGCACAGCTCCAGCTGTTGCGGCCATCTAGGGAGTGAACCATCGGATGAAGACCCCTCTCTCTCTCTCTCCCTCTCATCTCTCTGTGTAACTATGACTTTCAAGTAAAATAAATCTTAAAATAAATAAATAAAGAAGAGAGTAAGGGAACAACCAAAGGAGGGGGAAAAAGGGAATGAAGGAAAAGCAATAATGATTGCAGAGAGCATAACGAGAGGAGAAAAAGAAAAACAGAGCAAACCATGACATGGTTTCTTCATGAGAAATCATTCCTAAACAAAACACTCAACATAAACAGCAATAGCAGAAGAAACTTCTACCCTTCAAGAAATGTTTCACAGGAAAGAATTCATCATATACAACTTATACTTTTTTAAAAAAGATGTATTTATTTGAGAGGTAGAATTACAGAGAGAGGGAGAAGCAGAAGGAGAAGTCTTCCTTCTGCTGGTTCACTCCCCACGTGGCTGCAACAGCTGGAGCTGGGCTGATCTAAAGCCAGGAGCCAGGAGCTTCTTCCAGGTCTTCATTGAGGGTGCAGGGGCCCAAGGACTTGGGCCATCTTCCACAGCTTTCCCAGGCCATAAGCAGAGAGCTGAATCAGAAATGGAGCAGCTGGGACTTGAATGTAATGCAGTCCACCACAGTGCCAGACCTAACACATTTGTACTTTTCTTTTTCTTTTCTTTTTTTTTTTTGACAGGCAGAGTGCACAGTGGACAGTGAGAGAGAGAGACAGAGAGAAAGGTCTTCCTTTGCCGTTGGTTCACCCTCCAGTGGCCACTGCAGCTGGCGCACTGTGGCCGGCGCACTGCGCTGATCCAAAGGCAGGAGTCAGGTACTTATCCTGGTCTCTCATGCGGTGCAGGGCCCAAGCACTTGGGCCATCCTCCACTGCACTCCTGGGCCACAGCAGAGAGCTGGCCTGGAAGAGGGGCAACCGGGACAGAATCCGGTGCCCCGACCAGGACTAGAACCTAGTGTGCTGGCGCCGCAAGGTGGAGGATTAGCCTATTGAGCCACGGTGCCGGCTCACATTTGTACTTTTAAAAGTGATATTATTGGGGCCGGCACCGTGGCTCACTTGGTTAATCCTCCGCCTGCAGCGCAGGCATCCCATATGGGCACGGGTTCTAGTCCCAGTTGCTCCCCTTCCAGTCCAGCTCTCTGCTGTGGCCTGGGAAGGCAGTAGAGGATGGCCCAAGTGCTTGGGCCCTGCACCCCATGGGAGACCAGGAGAAGCACCTGGCTCCTGCCTTCAGATCAGCATAGTTCTGGCCACAGCGGCCATTTGGGGGGTGAATCAATGGAATGAAGACCCTTCTCTCTGTCTCTTTCACTGTCTAACTCTGTCAAATAAAAAAAAAGTGACATTCTTTTGGGTGATTATTTTCATCATTTCAGTTTATTTATAGGAAACAGATCTTCTTATGTTGCATTGCTTTTGTTTAGTTGACTTTTGGTGGTGAAATACATCAACTCATATTTCTAATTATGCCTGCCTTTCTGTTCTATGACTTCTTTCTTTTTTTAAAAAGATTTTTTTTTAATTTGAAAGACAGAGTTAGAGAGAGGTAGAGAGAGAGAGGTCTTCTAGGTGCTGATTCACTCCCCAAATGGCTGCAATGGCTAGACTTGAGCTGATCCGAAGCCAGGGGCCAGGAACTTCCTCCGAGTCTCCCACACGGGTGCAGGGGCCCAAGAATTTGGGCCATCCTCTGCTGCTTTCCCCAGCAGCATTAGCAGAGAGCTGGATGGGAAATGGAACAGCCGACACTTGAACTGGTGCCCACATGGGATGCCAGCATTGCTGGCCGGGGCTTTAACCCGCTGTGCCACAGTGCCAGGCCTCTATGACTTGTTCTTAATGGAGGTATGCAAGACTCCCAGAGATGCCCGTAGTTGTTTACCCAAATCCCAACTACCAGAGTTCACTGCCACTTGGGGGCATCTTTTCAGACCGTGTTTGCACTCTATATGCATACTCACAAGTATACATGGGGTCTTCAGGGCCAGTGTTTTGGTGCAGCAGGTTAAGCTGCCTGTGATGCTAGCATCCCATATGAGTGCCACTTTGAGTCCCTACTGCCCCACTTCTGACCCAGTGCCCTGCTAATGCACCTGGGAAGGCAGCCAAAGACAATCCAAGTGCTTGGGGGCCTGCTACCCACAAAGGAGACCCAAATGGAGTTCTGGGGTCCTGACTTTGATCTGGCCTAACTCTGTCCATTGCAGCAATTTGGGGAGTAAAGCAGCAGATGGATGACGTCTCTTGCTCTCTGCAGCTCCGCCTGTCAAGTAAATTAATACACAGTTTTCAAAAGGGGGACTTTGGATGCTGCTGTGCTCCATACCTCGCCTGCTGCCCAAAGACAAACAGAAGACAAGACACGAAAAGTCGGCCACGAAAGATAAGGACCCCAAGAATACATCTGGAGGCAAGGCCAGGAAGAAGTGTGCAAGGCGGAGCTGAGGACAAGCTCAGTCACTTGACAAAGCCACTACAATGCTGAACACCTACACCGTGACACTCTCCCATTTTCTCTGGAAACCAATTGGTTGTTCAATAATCCTATTCAATTTCAGTACTAGTGACCCAGAATTAACCTCAGACATCACATGTTAAGAGCTTGGTCCTTCAAGACTGCCAACCCCTCCTCCCCACCCCCCACTCCCCGCACACGGGCACACACACACACACACACATACACACACACACGTCAGGTGTCAATCACCAAGTCCTGGGCCCTCAGTAACTTTAACCAATGTAACTATAAACCAAGGGTTCTCACAACCCCTTCTTGGGTTTGGCAATTTTGTAGAACAGGTTACAGAACTCAGGAAAACACATTTACCGGTTTTTCTAAAGGACAAATCTTAGAACTGCCAAATGGAACAGATGCGTAGGGCAAAGTATTTGGGAAGAGCTATGCAAACTTTCATTTCCTTCCTGGGCACACGGCCCTCCTAAAGTGGTCAAGGCTGGGAGTCGGGAGGGGATGAGGAGCGAGGACTACCAACACTTGAGCCATGTGCACTGCCTAAATTCCATGACCTCCGAGCCAATCCAACAGGGCTGAAAGCTCCTCGTGCAGCCCAGCCCTCACCATGCAGCTGAGCCTCACTCTCCATCATGCTCCAGAAGCCATGACACCTTCCTGGAGACCACCCCAGGCACTGCAGCCCCACCCCAGATTCTGTCTCCTCTGGGTGCTCAATCAGGCACTATCCTGAGCACCACCCCTATGCTATAGAGGGTGGCCCCGCCTGGGTATGGGCAGTTCTCTCTCTGGAGGTTTCCTGTACCCACATCTGAGTGTGTAGAGACCCTCTGCCTTTTAGAGAACCCTGCTGTTGGGGCTGGCACACTCACTTGGTGGGTTAATGCTCCACCTGCAGCGCAGGCATCCCACATGGGCACCAGTTCTAGTCCCGGCTGCTCCTCTTCCAGTCCAGCTCTCTGCTGTGGCCTGGGAAAGCAATGGAAGATGGCCCACGTAGGAGACCTGGAAGAAGCTCCTGGCTCCTGGCTGCGGATCAGCTTAGCTCCGGCTGTTGCAGCCATCTGCAGAGTGAACCAGAGGATGAAAGACCTTTCTTTCTGTCTTTCCCTCTCTGTCTGTACCTCTACCTCTCAAATGAATAGATAAAATCTTTAAAAAAAAATCCTGCTCTTCTGCTCACCTCTGCTTATGTCTCCAGTTTGTATTCTTACACCCAGGAACACAAGAACCTGGGCTCGGTCTTCTGGGGGCCTCTCTCAGCCCAGCCAGCTTCTCAATCCCATGACATAATTTGGAGATGCCCAGCCCCAAACACTCCCAGCACCTCCACACGCCCCTCGGTCTGGAGGCCCTGCAGACCCTGGAGTTCGGTTTCTCCGGAGGCTTCATTTCTTGGGCATGTTAGCCAGGATGGGGAATTTAGGCAAGAGGAGGTCACAGGGTCAGGGTCAGAGAATCCGAAAGTTTCCTTGTCTGAGCTTGTTTTTCACAGGCTGTTCCCAGTAAGTTTGTCTTGCAACATTGTATGCAGTAGGGACCAGGCCCTCAGTCAAAAATTAAACTAAGGGGCCTAGTGGGTTGTGCTACTGCCTGCTATGGCAGCACCCAGGTGTGGGTGCTGGTTCTCGTTCCAGCTGCTATCCTTCAAGCCCAACTCCTTGTTGATGTGTCTGGGAAAGCAGCAGAAGATGGCCAAAGTGCTTGGGCCCCTGCACCCACGGGGGAGACCTGGAGGAAGCTCCCGGCTCCTGGCTTTGGCCTGGCCCAGTCCTGGCTATTGTGGCCATCTGGGGAGTGAAATAGTGGATGGAAGATCTCTCTCTCTCTCTCTCTGTCTCTCTCTGTGTGTGTGTGTGTGTGTGTCTTCCTCTATCTCTGTTACTCTGCCTTTCAAATAAATAAATCAATCCTTAAAAAAAGAAACTAACATGATTTGATTATTGCTTTTAGCCCTTGTCTACACAACTGTGGACCAGCGGTCTTTCTCTCTTACCCGTTGAATATGGTGGTAGTTGTGCACTAAGCCTGTCATTACAACGTAAATTGAAATCATGTTATTGCCAAAATCAAAGAAAAAGAGAAGGAAGGAAAGAGGGGGGACCGAGGGAGGGAGGGAATTATGGTTATCTTAGAATTGTATCTGTGAAGTAGGAGATGAGATGGTTTGCGGGTGGGAGGGTGGTTACGGGAGAAAGAAACGCTATAATCCAAAATTTATATCTATTAAATAAAACTTTTATATAAAAAGAATTGTATCTGTGAAATACATGAAATATGTTCTCTTTATATTAATAGAAATAATAATAATAAAAAAGAGGTACAGATGGCATAGGACCAAGGCCCTCCCTATCAGCTAAACAAGCAAACAAACCAGTCTGAGTCGGGTTTTGAACACACAGCATTTAGGCTGTCTGTGGCTTGAGAAGCAAGGGCAGTCCTGCTGCTCGTTGGTACACCCTGGATGCTCCCCAGCACCCGCTTCTCAGGGAGGAGTTTCGTGAGGGCCCTCCCTTCCCGCGGCGCCTTTACTCCTCACGAACAAACGCAGTTTCCCTTTGAGCAACTCCTGCCT